>NC_134099.1:121200478-121567978 GCF_000715075.1 Nicotiana tabacum
TAAAGCCGGAAAGCAGGTAAATAACTCCTCAAATAATAAAGGACTTCCAAAGATTTACTTTACTTTTCATTATCTTTATCAATTTATCTCTGTCCAGGAAGGGCAATTATCAACATTTAAAATTCTCAGGCAAACAATATAAATATGCGCATATCATGCCGAGGACGTACGACGCGATCAAACAAAAATGTAAAATGTGCACTGTCGAGGGTCGAACGGTGCAAACCATAGATGCATCTATTACCCCGCTCGCGAATCATACATGCGACGTGGTCAGATATAAATAAATAATCACCCTGCTCGCGAATCATTCATGCGACGCAGGTACACATACAAACACGTATTCAAACAGTCCATCAGGGCATTCATCAAGGAAACATTTATTCAAGGATGTGTAATATCCCTTTTTACAAGTCATAAAATGGAGTTTAACTCTTTTAGAAAATAATTTGCCACTTCGATATGATTTAAGCAATTTAAACTATCAATAAGGTTGTACTTATTACAAGTAAGCATGCTTTTGGGTCCTAGACTACCCGGACATAAGCATAGTAGTTACGCACGGACTCTCGTCACCTCGTACGTACGTAGCCCCCACAATGAGTAACACATGTTCAATTAATTCACCTATGGGGACAATTCCCTCTTACAAGGTTAGAAAGGAGACTCACCTCACTCCGAAGCCTATATTCCGATTCACGAACGCGCTCAAACCTCCAATTTGGAGCCGAACAATCCAAAACTATTCAAATAGGGTAAGAACTAGTCAATACATGCTTAAAAGTTCATATTCTAATTATTAAACCAATTTCCCAACCCTAAATGCAAGGTTCCTAAAATTCATCCTCGGGCCCACGTGCCCGAATTCCGAAATATTCCGAAGGAAGTCGTTCTCTATAGCCTAAGGATCAATAATATATGATTTCTAATCCATTTCATAACCAATTTCATGGTAAAATCTTTGTTTTATTAAAACCCTAGGTCTAGCTCTAACCCCTTTATTTCTCTAAATCTTTAGGTGTTAATCTACCCAAAACTCGAGTGTTAAACTTAGAAATAAGGGGGATGAACTTACCTCACGATGCTATGTGGAAAATTCCTTCTCAAGACCTCCAAAAATCACTCAATACCCGAGTGCCAAATGGTCAAAAATGGCTGGGGCTCGACTTAAATGAAGTTGACTACTTCAGCAGTTTCCGCATCTACTATCCCGCATCTGCGAAGAGAGGCCGCATATGCGTAATTGGCTAAAAGGGCTGGGACCGCTTCTGCGGTCTTGAAGATGCTTCTGCGGCTAAGGAGACGTTTCTGCGGCTAAGGAGACGCTTCTATGGTATGGCCTGGCAAGCTCTGGCCCGCATCTGCGAGGCTACGACCACTTCTGCGGTTTTGCACCTGCGGTCGACCAACCGCAGGTGCGGTTATGACAGAAGCAGATGCTTTAACACTTCTTCAAATTCCATTTTCGTTCCGTTAACCACCCGGAATCCACCCGAGGTCCCTGAGACCCCAACCAATCATACCAACTACGAGCACGTGATTTTTGCCCTATATGAGTTATTCCCATAGATTCAAGAAAAATAAATTTTTGCCATTATTTGCAATTTCGTAGATTTTCGTAGCATTTTTCGTTATTGTTTGCATTTGTGTGTGCATGTTTATTTTATTTAATTCATGAAAATACAAAAATATACTGCATTTGCATTTAGGATAAAATTTTGCATTCTTTAATTGATTATTAATTTAGTATTTTATAAAAATGGAGAAATCACAAAAGATAACTTATTTTTGCATTCTAATTTTTTAGTTTCAAAGTTTGGTAGTTTTTCTTTAATTTGTTATTTAATTAGTTGCAGTAATTATTATTTAGAGTCAGTTAATTTAATTTTATAGGATAATTTAATTAGGAATTAATTTAGGTTTTATTTTAATTTTAATTTAGAAGAAAGTAGAAAATTGAAAATAAATTGAAATGAAGAAAAGGAATTTGGGCCAAAATTAATTGAATTATATCAGGCCCAAACGCAGCTCCACATCCATACCCGGCCCGAAGCCTTCAGCCCCAAGACCCTAGGAACGACGCAGTATAGGACTAGAACGGCGTCGTTTTGAGTTTAATATGGTTCTAACAAATCTTGGCACTTCGTCTTGGTTTATCCAACGGTCGAGATGGTTTTTCCCTTTTCACTTATAACTGTCCGAATAAACATAAGACAGTTTCGTTCACGTCCCCACCCTGTTCATCTTCTCTTCATCCTCTCTTCATCTGAACCCTAATACGCCGCCCTAAAAAGATCACCATCATCACCGGTGGCGGCGCATCCTTGCACCACCCCTACTCGCCTCTAAATCACATCATGGAATCTCCGCCCTCTCCTCACACTAAATCCATAACCTGTTCCCCTCAAATCACCCTTAAACTCTTCGAATCTGAGATCGAAGTTCGGGCACTTGAACCTTAGACTACCAAATCCACTCAAATTTGCACCCCACAGCCACTACATCCCTCCAAACCCAAAACTCCAGATTATTTGCCCAAATGAACCTAGATTTTGCCAAGTCTGGGATCTAGGGCTAAATTTGATTTCAAAACTGGAGTCGAGTTGGAGTCTTTGTTCGTCAGGGTTCGAAGCTCGCCTTGACAGAGCACTCTTTATTGACGGAGTTCGTTAAGACGAGTTTCTTACCCTTGAAGAGCAGTTCAAGTTGGCCAGTAGATTCACTGCGGTTAGTCGTTCCATATTCTTTCTTTTCTTTTGATTGCGTTGTCCGTTTTGGACCTCTCCGGTATTCTTCTTGTTACAACCCATATCCACATGTGTTAGTTCATGCCATATATTAGTTAACATAAATCCAAGAAGGAATTATCTTTGAGATGATAAGAAGTCAATCCTATTGGTCTTAAGTGATACAAGAGTGTATAAAGGTGATTAACAAGTATTAGAAGTTAAATGAATCAAGGATGTTGTAACTCGTATTTTTAGGTAAATCTAGCGGTGCGTAATACACTCAAGAGGTCATGTATTAATGTATTTTAATCATATAATATCCGTATCATAAGTCTTGAAGTCAAACGAGTTATGAAACAAAAGTCGACAAAGGTTGTCTCAACTTAGGTTCATAATTTTACTTAAACATTAGGTCAAATGTTTCTAAACTTTTCTCCTAATTTACAAGGAATTACGGGGTGATCTACCAACCAAATTTAAGATCTATGAGTCTAGTGTCCAACGCATTAAACCGTTCATCGATACGATCTTAGAGTAGAAAGATATTCGCACTTTCGCGAGACTGCGCCAAGCACCTCTCTATGGGGCCCACTAAGGCGGTTTAAGATATTTGGACCTATATAGGATGCCTCCAACCCGTTTTAAGTCATTTCGTCTCACTATTTTCAGACCTTAGAACCCTAGGAACATCCTCTCAAGGTTCTCTCAAGATTCAAGACCCAAAAAAGGGCAAACAACACAAATCAAGTGTCGGGAATTCCGTGGCGCTAGTAAGTCTCTTGTTCTTCTTGTTGTTGCTCATTTTTGTGTCGTTCCAGCTCGTGTGGGAGGTTGTTTTAAAGGGTTTATGTTCTGTAAATACTCCCTCATGTTCTTAATATCAATACTAGGTGATTTCAAGCCTTCTAAAGTGATTCTAGTACCGAAAAACACTAATTGATCGCTAGTTTCGCTTTTTTGTTGTTGTGGCAGCCTTGAAGGGATATTTCATGGAAATTTAAGGCCAAATTGGAGTTGTTCTTTCTGTATAAAGGTAAGGAACCTCTTACTCTATATGTATTTAATATTATCCAAGTTGCGGCTAAGCCATTGAAGCTAGAACTTGTGAAATATATATCGAAAGGCTTGGTAGTAATGTTATTGTTTTGTGGACTATTTTACGTTGCTGTTGGGCTGTGTATTTTACTACTGTTTTGTTGAGTTTTGGAGGAGTAAGGGTGTGGAGAAACACCATATATATTTAGGGTTGTGGGATGATAGTTATTCGTAACATTTCCGGGTTGTTTGACACGACTACGCTGGTCGTCGTATGTATGGAGTGATTAGGCTGTGCGTGGACTATTTTGGTAGGATTAATATGTTTATTATTGATGTTGTTTGGGCTGTTTGGTGACTGTTTTGAATGGTGTAAAGTCATATATATAGGGGAGGTGCTTTCCGTTTCATCGTAAAATAGGTTGTGGTCGATACATAATAGTTATGACGCTTAAATGATAACGATAGTATCGTTTCTCTTATTGTAGACTAAGGCGTTTTGACAATTGCATAGCTTGAGATTGGGGCAGTATATACAAGGTATGCTAGTCTATCCCTTTCCTTCTTTTGCATGAGTCCGATTGTACATAATGTAATGAACGAGCTTCCAAGATACTCTACTCTTAGAAGCTAGCAGTACTTACATTGTTTTCCCTCTTATGGAACGATTGATGTTAATGTTGCTTCTCTTATTCTTATGTTATCAATGTTGTTGGTACTTCCTAATTCTTATAAGGTTCATAGTGAAGAGTTAGTCCTAATAACGTGTACAGAGGATACCGACCTTACGTCACTCCGAAAGGTTTAGAATGTGATTCCATGAGTCGAGTATGCATTATATATATGTATCTATTTTACTCTACCGAGCCACTCTATAGTTGACCGGGTACGACACCTATTGTGCAACCACTGATCAATTGGGTTTTACCGAGCTCCACGTGGCCGGGTACAATTCTACCGCACCTTATGATGGTCGGGTACGTTTTTTACCGAGCCTATTATGGCCGGGTACGATATGATGATGATGGTGCCCACAGAGGCGAATGTTTTAAAGGTTTATGTATTTATACATATGTATCATGCATTTCATGTCAGTAGCCCTCAGAGGTACTAAGATGTTACAGGTTGTATATTCTCTATCCTTGCTTACATTACTGATCGTATTTATGGTTCCCTACCTTACATACTCAGTACTTTATTCGTACTGACGTCCTTTTATTTGTGGACGCTGCATGTCATGCTGCAGGTCCTGATAGATAGGCAGGTGCAACTCCCCCACCACAGTAGGCTGTCCAGTTCAGCGGTGGTTGGCGAGATCCCTTCTCCGAACTTGCCTTGGTCTTGGTATGCACTTTTGTTATAGACATTATGGGTATGTCGGGGCCCTGTTCCGGCTATGTTGCAACACTTATGTTCATTTAGAGGCTCATAGACAAGTGTCGACTCATGTATAGTTTGTTATGCCTTGTCTGCTGGTTTTTGTTATATAGTCTTTCATGGTAGCGTGGTAGCTCATACCTTATATGTAGTTTCTTGATTGTCTGGTCATCCCCTGCTATGTATGTTCATGCCGTCATATTTTATTGTTGGTTTTCCATGATCCAGGTCTACCATTTATATTGATCTCATCAGCGCTAAAAGATAATAATGAAGGTTAGATGAAATATACGTTGGTGCTCGGCAAGTATGGTCGGGTGCTAGTCATGGCCCTCCAGTTTGGGTCATGACACTTCTTCTCTCTTTCTTTTCTTATTCAAATGCGGTTGCATGATAGGTTTTTGAATCCGTATGGTTATACATTGGCCATTTCTAAATTCCTCTGATTAATTTTTGTTACAATTCCATGGTTTAGTTTGAATTGGCCCATTAGGTTTGTTTAATTTCATTGAGTCAGATTGTGGTTGTTTCTTCTTCTTCTTCTAAACTCGTTTGTGTTGGCCTTTGTTTGGCTTGGGGACTGCATTACATACTGACGGGCCCATTAGTTGAAGACCAGAAGTTTGTTGGGATAATTTTCAGAGGGTAAATAATATGAACTTAAGGGGTAATGTAGGGAGTTTGTGTAAGGAGAATCTTTTGTAACTGCCTGGGAAGCTTCTAGGAAGCAGGGTTGGGGGCTGTTTTGAAACTCTAATAATTAACATAGGGGTATCTAAGCTAGAATGAGAATTGGAAAAGGTTTTAGGTGCAAAATTGAATCATTAGGGCTGCAAAAAATGCCTGGCCTATAAAGGCACTCTATTTTGATATTCAAGGCAGAGCAAAAAAGGGTTAGAGAAGGGAAATTCTGCAAAGCTGAAACAACTGAAATTTTGGAAACACGCTGATTTCTTTGCATTCCTTTATGGGAAATTGATTAAAATTCTGAGTGATCTGAAATTCTGACCCTCTTCATTAGTTTGAATTTTTTTGAAATCATTAATTCTGCATTTGGTTTGAAGATGGTTTGATTGTGGGGTTTCGAAAGTGGGGCTTGAGTTGGCTTTGCGTGGAGTACTATCTGGTCTGCTGTTTCAATTCGAATTCCTGGGTTCTGGCTGATTTCAAACACTGTTTTGTTGCTGTCCTGTTGTTTCTTGCGTACTGATTTATGCATTTCTCTTATCTCCCCTTTCATTTTCAGGTATTTTTCAGCACTATGGATGTCATTTGAGTATAATTTGAAGTGTGGATCTGGAAAAGTTGATGAAATTTGAGGCTATTTGCTATTGAGCTTCATTTCTCTTTCTTTCAATCATATGTACAACACGTAACACTTAGTTTTTTTTATAAAGATTCTGATTATTATATCTATCAATGGATAGGATGTAATTGAAATCTAGAACATGCTGGTTTTATCAAGTGTTGTTCTCTTATGTTTCTCATCAAACTATGTAGTTAATATTGGACTTCTTTGCGTTGTTTGCTCATATCTATTCTTGCCTTTTGAATCTAGTTTGTACTGGTGGATGAGTTATGAGTTTAGCTTCTTTGGTTTGCATGAGCTAGGATCGAAATATTTCCAGTTAAGTTGTAGGTGTTGAATCTGCGCTAGTTAAGCTGAAATCAGTGGTTCATTTAGTGTAGATTTCTGATTGCCAGCTTTGCCCAATAAAGGTTGAAATATGACCTCCTGTTAGCAGTATAGAATAGTAGATGTTTCATCTTTCTTATGCAATCCTGCCTTTTCACACACATGAGCATCTTGGAGTTTAATAAAATCTTAAGTGGAGCCTGAACTTAACTCATGGAATTTTCAGATTTGGATCACTCATTTACATTTGGTTTTTCCTATAGCCAGCTTTAATCACATGGTTTGTTTAAGTATGTTAGCATGAGATCAGAAATCAGCAGGTGAATGGAGCCTATTTGAAACTTTGAAATTGCTTTCTTCTGCTAGAAGCTCGAATGGATGGTTTAAAACGATGAAATCGCCTGCATGAATTGTTAATAGTTGGTTGCCCAAATTCTGAATTTTTATTACAATGTGGTTTTCCTGTAGCGACTAGTGCTTAAAGCAACGAATTGGGCTATAGCATTGGCCCAGTTGTTCCAAGTTTCCTCCACTGGGTACATTTTAGTTTCAGGGCTTCACGTTTGAGCCTGTTTGTGCTTTCCTGCTTGTTGAGATAATTAGTTGGACAACTGATCCGTAACCCACCTGGGCTCTTTTATTGAGCTCAATTTGATGCCACGAACTATTAGCGTACGAATCATTGGCATTGAGTTTGAAACTTTCGCATTAGTGATTATAAATTCTTCAGGCAGTCTAATTTTGTTAATTCCCTTTAAAACTGAAATTGAGAACGCAAGGCCCTTGCTTGTTTAATATTTTGATCCTTAGAAATCGAGGTGCACCATTTACCAAATTATTCATGGCCCTCGCAAAGTTAAAATGCGAAGTTGCTTTAGGCGCGTTATTTTAATAGTTTACCTTCCTAAACTCGGGTGCGCATTTATGTGGCCCAAATCCAAATCTCAACAACGTTATATAAAATATGTCGAGAGCCACGGGTGTATTTATGTGACGTGGTTTGAAACCTATTTTAGATGACGTTGAAATCTTCCTTAAAATGATCAAAAGCGGTTAATTAGTTAAAATTGAACCATAGGCTAAAACATGTATTAAAATCAGATAATAGGCCAATTATAACAGTTGAGCGACCGTGCTAGAATCACGGAACTCGTAAATGCCTAACCCCTTCTCCTAGGTTAACAGAATTCCTTACCGGGATTTCTGTGTTCGCGGACTGTAATACAGAGTCAATCTTTTCCTCGACTCGTGATTTTAAACCGGTGACTTGGGACACCATAAATTATCCTAAGTGGCGACTCTGAATTTAATAAATATATAATCCTATTTCGATTGTCCTTTAATTGGAAAAACTCCCTTATACATTCTTTTCGGGGTTTAGGTAAAAAAGAGGTGTGACAGATCTAGGGACTCTGCTAGGGATCGAACCCAGAATCTCTATTTCAGGGTTCAAGAATTCGAGCTTAAACGAATTATTATATTTGGTTTTATCAGTTATTTGATTTTATTACATGTTTGAGCCTAATGTGTTAAATGTTGCTTTTTACCGCTTTGATATTATCTGAGCTGTATATATAAACTGCTGCAAAACCCCTCTCTTCTCTCTCCCGAGGAGTGCACGCTGGTCGTGACTTCTTTCTGTTAGTGTCATATCCCAAATAGAACGAGGTTCGGACAAGTTGCAAAGCCGGATGATCTTTTGATTACCGGTACGCAACCCCCCGCGGCTCGAGTTATCCGCTCGGGTAAGACAGGTCTAGAACAAATAAACCCAGGTTTTTAAGCCTAGTATAACAATACCTCATGCCGGATCCCTAGTAGGAACGTTTGTTTGCATCATGTACATTTTGACTTTGGAGACTTAACACAGGGGTTGGGTCTGTCTAGGACAGATGTACCTGAAATGAAAAGACCATCCTGATGCATCTTACTTGCTACTTGTGCATTTATTTGCTTCGGAGTCGCATGCTGACCGTCTTTTGAATAATAGGAGAAAGTCGAAAAAAAAGAGAGAACAGTAGTGTGAGGGCTAAGTAAGATAATCACCTATTTTGAAAAAAACCAATGTCCAAATGGTAGTGAAAATCTGCCGAAATTTTGAAAAGAAAAAAAAATGTTTATTTTGAAAAAAAGAGAAGGAAAAGTTGGTTTTTGCTAAAATTGCCCGAACTACGCCAGTTTGATTCTCACAGGGTGTGGGATACGTAGGCAACTCTCATCGGGTCCAACTTCCCTTTTGCAAAAATAGCCCAAAAGAACAAAAATTTTACTTTTATTTGAAAATAATTAGTGTGATGCCATTCTTGTCAAAAATAGCCGAATGTCCCTAAAAAGGCGCCGGAAGGCTGCTTTTACAAGAACAACCACCTGTGGTCATTTTTCAAGGTTTTCGCCAGTTAGCCAACACAACCTTAAAATCTTCGTCTTCGAGGTGCTGAAAGGCCGTATTTGCCAAACCGGATATTATTTTTTTTTTAATCTGAAAGAAAGAAGAAAAAAGTGTCAAATTTGTCTTTGAGTCAAATGAGTCTTGATCTTTGCTTAATCATCCTAATAAATGTGCAGAATGAGCACGAGTCCAAGTTTGCCGATAACAATCAGGAACAAGATCCCTTTGGAGTTGCATATGTGGTGGGAGGATCTGGGAAAATCGGAGCAAGATAAGGTCAACCTACACTTGGGAGGTCTCACCGGGTTGTTAAAGATCAGACCTAGAGGAGACATCATAAAGGCTTTGGTTACGTTTTCGGACCCGACCCATAACGTATTTCACTTCTCGGATTTTGAACTCACCCCAACCTTGGAAGAGATAACAGGTTATATGGGAAGTACTGAAGGGCTGAGGCATAAGTATCTGATCGCTCCAAGAGCCATTAACTCTCACAAATTCATGGATTTGCTAAAAGTAAGCAAGGGAGTCCCGTACTCCGAGTTGGAGGGTGGTTTTTCCACTATACATTTTATATACCAGAGGTACGGGCATGTAGGAGGTTTCAACGATCCGGAAAGCAGGATTTGTAGCAAAGGGAACCGAACAAAATGGAATGAGCATAGGCATTTCGCCTTCATGGTAGCTTTCCTAGGCCTTGTGGTGTTTCCCCGAAAAGATGGGAATATCGATTTGCGGGTGGCTGGAGTCGTCAAGGTCCTGATTACCAACGCCAAGAGCACTTTTTCCCCTATGATAGTGTCTGAGATATACCGAGCTCTCATAGCTTGTAAAGATGGGGAATATTTCTTCGAAGGATGCAATTTGCTATTACAGATGTGGATTATCGAGCACCTGTGTCATCGCCCTCAGTATATGAGTTACGGATCCATAAAGAAAAGTTGCATTGAAGAGTTTGACACAAGGATTTCAGGTTTCAAGCTGCCAGGGGGGTTTGGAGATTGGGTATCCCGCCTTCGTTCCATCACTGCGGGACAAATAGAATGGACACTAGGTTGGCTTCCTGTTGAAGAAATTGAGTATATGCCCGCCACTAGTCCTTACTTCCTCCTAATGGGTCTGCGAGGTATTCATCCCTACGCTCCTTACTGGGTGATGAGACAGTTGGGAAGGTGTCAGGTAATGCACCCAGATGAAGATCTTAGTGTTTATGCGGTCGAGGTTAGTTCCGACGGCCAATTTCATGAAGAAATAGTTCGTTCTATTTGGAATGAATGCCAGTATTTGACGACGAACACTCGAGTGAGTGATCTATCTAGAGGCGAAGTCTCACCCGCCTATCTTGCCTGGTATAGAAAGAAGAACACTGCAAGGGCCGAACTAGAATGACCAGCCAAAAGGCCTCACATTCAGGAATTCGTTGAGGAGTCGCAAGAACAGTGGGCTTGGTTGGCCAACGAGAATGAGTACAGGGCCACAATAGGAAAGTTGGAGAAACAAGTCAAAGAACTTCAATTCGAGAATAGCATACAAGCCGCGGCGGACGAAGGTGAAAAGAAAAAGCTAGCCAAAACAAAATGAGGCCCTTCGAGCCCAAATTCAGAAAATGAAGGTAACGGTAGAGAAATCCGCCCGAAGTGCCAAAGATGAAAAACTTATAGGTAACCTGAGGCAAAAAATGAGTGACTATAGTTTTGATTTGAACAAAGAAGAAAGTGAACTAGGCAGGGCCTGATAGCAATTGGCTAAAAATGCGGATGAACGAGCATGCCTGGTTAAGCAGTTGAAAGAAAAGTATGACGATGAGGTCGCGGGATTAAGGAAAAGAATTGTTGCCGCAGAAAACAAAATGATCAAACAGGCGAAAGATTTCAAGGTTGAAAGAGAACATTGTTATACATCATTGGCACAATTAGAAATGGACTTACAACTACTTCAAGAGCAGAATCATGCGGCCGAGCAAACTTTGGAAGCCAGGGCCCAACAAATCGGACGTTTGTTGCAAGAAAAAGGAGTCATAAGAGAAAGGATTAGAACCATAGCCGATTACATTGTTGTGAAGTGCCAATCCTGTGAGGATATGACTCGCACCACCTTCTTTGCATCAGTGAAGATATTTGTTAAATAGATAATGAGTGACTTGGATCGACTTCAAAAGGATCTTGCATATAGGCCTGCGGCGAGGCCGAATGATGTCCCGCGGGCACCAGGAGCATTAATGTATTCATGATTTTTCATTTGAGTCTATATTTCCTTTTCTATTAGAGTCTGTCAGTTGTTTTGAGTTTGTATTTTCTTTCTGTTGGAGTCTGTCAGTTGTTTTCGAGTCTGTATTTTCTTTTGTGGGAGTATGATAGTTTATATTCGGAGTTTGTATTTTGTCGTGGCATTAGAGTCTGTTAGTTTCTTCTGGAGTCTGTTGGTTTTGAGTCTTTGTACCAAAGCATTTGCTTTTTATGAAAATTGAAAATCCCAAAATATTTTATTATTTACTTTCACACTTATCTCCTAGAACTATGCTCGGTCTGATTCATGCGGGGTCATGATACGTAGGCTATCTCCATAGGATTCGACCATAACCAAAAGAAAAGAAAAAGAAAGAAAAAGAGAGAGGAAAAACAAGAGAGAAAAGAAAAGAGAGAAAAATAAGAAAACCAAGAGAAAGAAACAATGGCAAAACAAGAGGGAAATGAGAGGATCAAAACAAGGAAAAAGCAAAGTCCAGAATGAAAAGAGTGAAAAGGGGGAAAAGAGAAATTGCAAATGGAAATAAAGAAAAGACGGGATGACACAAGCACCCGATCAAATGCATAATAGAAACGGTTAGCTGCTTAGGTGCATTCATTCACCAAAATGTGTGGTTACTAATCTGTTAAAGCCCTAATCGCTAACAAGGTTGTTGTTGATATACTGAGTCCAGGCAGGTGGTTAGTTGATTGGCATTCTAGCAACTCACCCCTACAATACCCGAACAAAAGACAAGCTGAATATGACCAACCAAGAACCGGAGGCAAGTATTGTTGATCCGTCAAAAGAGGTGGAAGAATTGGATGTTACTGCGATGAAGGAAGAGATGTATAAGTTAAAGCAACAAATGGATGAAATGTACCAGGCCTGGGCAAAGGGGCATCCACCACTGGTCTATCCCGCAAACCCTGCTTATATCCCACCAATGGCTCAACCTCAGGAACCTCCCACTGTGAAATCGTCTCCGACCTTTCCTCTATACCAACAGTGCTATGACACCACTTCCCATACATCACAAGCTCCACCACCCAAACAAGTCCCATACCCTCCTCCACCTGCTGCATTACACTGATCTTCCAGTGAACCTCTGTTCCAGACTCACGATAACTAGTATTATCCCCCCGAACCCACCTTCAAAGTTACGGAACCATATTCTTACACCCCTCATCTTGATCTCCCAGTAGAGACCGAGAAACCACCCAAAAATCCCAAACATGAGGAGATGATCAGAAAGGTCAAAAGCTTGGAACAATCGTTTAGAGATATGAGGGGGTTGGGAGGTCAAGTAAGCGTGGCCTATAAGGATTTATGTCTGTTCCCAGATGTTCAATTACCAGTAGGGTTCAAGATGCCTAAGTTTGATTTGTACGACGGGCATGGTGACCCAGTAACACAGTTAAGAGGATTCTGTAGCAAGATGAGAGGGGAAGACGAAAGAGATGAATTATTGATGGCATATTTCAGCCAAAGTCTGAGCGGATCGGCATTGGAATGGTATACTAGACAAGATCACAATAGGTGGTACACATGGGACGATTTGGCGCAAGCCTTCACTTGTCATTTTCAGTACAATCTTGAAATTATCCCAGACCGTCTATCATTGACGAAGATTGAGAAAAAGCCTGGTGAGAGTTTCAGGGAATATGGATTCCGTTGGAGGGAGCAAGCAGTGAGGGTCGACCCTCCGATGAAAGAAAGCGAGATGGTTGATTATTTCTTGCAGGCCTTGGAGCCCACTTATTTTGGTCACTTGGTGTCAGCAGTAGGCAAGTCCTTTAATGAGATTGTAAATATGGGAGGCATGGTAAAAGAGGGACTCAAGTCTAATAAAATCATGAGCTACTCAGCAATTAAAGCAACCACCCAGGCCATTCAAAACGGTACTGGGGGTGTACTCGGGAAGAAGAAGAAAGAGAATGTTACGACAATTGAGTCGGGAGCTTGGGTCGGATCCAGGGGCCCTTCACATTACTATAACCAACTTCGACCCTATCACCAAACTTACCACCACACTCCATATAGCCCACCACGACACTACTACCCACCGCCATATCCCCATTTTTCTGTCCATCATGCGCAAACATACACCCAACCTCCCGCCCATGCACAATGGCGTGCACCAGTCCCATAAAATACATACCCAGCTCCACAAAATGCCTATCCACCCCCAAGAGCCTACCGAAATCCCCCTAGAACAGGTTTTCGGCCCAATCAGGCCACCAAGAATGAGAGGTTGTAGAAGAAGAATACTTTCACTCCATTGGGAGAATCATATACCAGTTTGTTCCGCAGGTTGAGACAATTGGGTATACTAAGTCCGATTGAACCAAAATTGCCAAATCCTCCCCCGAGGAATCTTGATCACTCCGTGAGTTGCGAATACTATTCTAGTGCCCCGGGGCACGACGCAGAGAAGTGTTGGCAATTGAAAACAGCTATTCAAGAGTTCATTGATACTAATCGGATTGAGGTCCAAGCTCCGAATATGCCTAATATCAATCAGAACTCATTGCTAGCTCATCAAGAGACGAATATGATTGAGATAGTGCATAAGGAAGGGGAGTCTAAGAAGCCTTCGCAAACTGTCATGATGATTCGGTCCAGTGATGCCAGGCCATTCGAAAGGTCAACAAGTGAAAAGTTCGCGATCAAGTCGAATGGGGCAAATAGTGAACCATCCGTAGTGGTCAAGAAGGGGTCCTCAAGTGACGTCGCAGGGAAAAATGAAAGAGCAAAAGTGGTTGTGCCGGGAGTGGCGAACAAGCTTGTTGTAATTGTGGAAGGTGCACGCATAAACCCTGTCATCATCAAGCCGGTAACTCAATTACCAATAGTAAATAGGAGGGCGGTCCCGTGGAATTATGAACGAGTGACAGTGACTTACAAGGGGAAAGAAGTTAAGGAAGAAGTATGTGAGACCAATGGTTTGACTCGATCGGGAAGATGCTTTGTCCCCGAAGAGTTGAGAATAGCTAAAAGTGCCAAAGACAACACGGTATTGGTGAAGAAAGCTGTGACAGAGGAAGAAGCAGAGGAGTTCTTGAGAAAGATGAAAGTGCAAGATTATTCCATTGTGGAGCAGTTGAGGAAGACACCGACTCAGATTTCATTATTGTCATTATTGATCCATTCAGACGAGCACTGTCGGGCTTTGATGAAGATCCTGAATGAGGCCCACGTTCCTGATAAAATCTCAGTAAACCACTTGGAAAAGATAGCTAACAAGATATTTGAGGTGAACAAAGTCAGTTTTTCTGAGGATGAGTTGCCCATGGAGGGTACCGAGCACAATAGAGCCCTCTATCTGACAGTGAAATGCGAAGACTCTGCGGTTACTCGGGTGCTGGTTGACAATAGTTCCAGCGCAAACATTTGCCCTCTCTCCACTCTGAACAAGTTGAAGGTGGATGATGAAAGAATTCACAAGAACAGTATCTGCATTCGGGGATTCGATGATGGAGGGAAAGATTCAGTAGGGGACATAGTGCTTAAACTTACAATAGGGCCAGTAGAATTTACCATGGAGTTCCAGGTGCTCGATATGGCTGTTTCTTACAATCTGCTGGTAGGTCGACCCTAGATTCATGCTGTCAAAGCGGTACCGTTTACTTTGCATCAAATGGTCAAGTTTTAATGGGATAGACAGGAAATTATCCTACACGACGAAGATAATTGGTGTGTTCCCAGCGATACCATCATTCCATTCATAGAGTTCGAGGATGACAAGGGGCCATGGGTTTATCAGTTTTTTGACATGGTATCGGTAGAGAAAATTATAGAAGGGAAGTGCGTTCCAACCCCGAGGGTAGCTGCCACATCAGTCATGGTAGTTACCGAAATGTTGAAAAATGGTTTTGTACCGGCAAGGGTTTGGGTTCATCTCTGCAAGGTATCGTACAACCGGTTTCTCTTCCTAAAAACTTGGATACATTTGGTTTGGGATTCAAGCCCACAGTCACAGACGTAAGGAGAGCCAGAAAAATGAAACAGAAGGCATAGGCCCTTCCAAAGCTGGTCCCGCGTCTTTCCAGATCATTTGTCAGGCCTGGTACCAGAAAATGGCCAATGTCAACAGTTCCCAGTTTAGTGGTTGATGTAGATAGAGATTTGATTGAAAAGTTTGAGAGGTTATTCGCCGATGTGAACATGTTGGAAGCTGGAGAGTGCTCGAGTAAAGCGGATGTGCAGTTTGTTGGGCCCGTGCAAAGATTAACAATTGGGAAGCTACTCCTCTCCCCACCAGGAAGGAGTTTTGGTAGTTTGCTTTGATTTTCTTTCAGTTTATCTGGATTACTCCAGGGTTGTAATTCAGATTCTATGTTCCATCCGTTTGGATGTATAAACCTTAATTTCAATTAAATGCAGTTTCCCTTTTTCCTCCTTCCTGATAATTTTATTTTTGTTTTTCTTTTCTTCCTTGTACAGTTCTTTTTATGCTGGCTTCAATGATATGACATGCATGAGGAATCTCCGGCCTAGTCTTAAAAGCCAATCTAATTCTGAAATAGTAATTCAAGAAATAGAGTGTGACGGTGAATCGGAATATGACGAGGATAAAGCCTTCGAAGAGATTAGTAGAGAATTAAGCCATTTTGAAGAAAAATCCAAGCCTAACCTGAGTGATACAGAAACAATCAATTTAGGGGATCAAGATAATGTCCGGGAAACTAAAATAAGTGTACATCTTGAACCATAACTCAGAGAGGAGATAATTAAAGCATTGTTCGAGTATAAAGATGTTTTTGCATGGTCCTATGACGACATGCTGGGTCTAAGCACTGAC
This sequence comes from Nicotiana tabacum, assembly GCF_000715075.1. Taxonomy (NCBI): domain Eukaryota; kingdom Viridiplantae; phylum Streptophyta; class Magnoliopsida; order Solanales; family Solanaceae; genus Nicotiana; species Nicotiana tabacum. Next base: position 121,216,675 of record NC_134099.1, read on the forward strand.
TTGGTGGTTCACAAATTTCCCACTAACCCGGAATTTCCCCCTATCAAGCAGAAGCTGAGGAAATTTAAAACTGAAATGAGTGTGAAGATTAAGGAAGTGGTCACCAAACAGTTTGAGGCCAAGGTAATTCGGGTCACCCGGTATCCCACCTGGTTAGCCAATGTTGTGCCTGTGCCAAAGAAGGATGTCAAGACCAGGGTGTGTGTTGATTATCGAGATCTCAACAAGGCGAATCCCCAGGATAACTTCCCATTTCCGAACATCCATATATTGATCGATAATTGTGCCAAACATGAGATTGGTTCTTTTGTGGATTGTTGTGTGGGCTATCACCAAATCTTAATGGATGAGGAGGACGCAGAAAAGACAGCATTCATCACACCATGGGGAACGTACTGCTATCGGGTCATGACATTTGGTTTGAAAAATGCTGGGGCAACCTACATGAGGGCAATGACGACCATATTCCACGACATGATACACAGGGAGATCGAGCTTTATGTGGATGATGTGATTGTAAAGTCTAGAAAGCAGTCTGACCATGTCAGAGATATGAGGAAGTTCTTCCAAAGGCTTCGCAGGTACAATCTCAAGCTCAATCCTGCAAAATGCGCGTTCGGTGTTCTGTTTGGAAAGTTGTTGGATTCATAGTCAACTACCGAGGTATTGAAGTACACCCGTCAAAGATCAAAGCTATCCAGGAATTGCCACCCCCAAAGAACAAGACTGAGGTGATAAGTCTGTTGGGGAGATTAAATTACATCAACAGGTTTATTGCTCAGCTCACGACAACTTGTGGGCCTATCTTCAAATTGTTAAACAAAGATGCTGCGGTCAAGTGGACAGATGAATGTCAGGAAGCATTTGATAAGATAAAGGGGTACTTGTCAAACCCACCTGTGTTGGTCCTACCAGAACCAGGGAGACATTTGATTCTATATTTGACGGTCTTGCACAATTCATTTGGTTGTGTGTTGGGTCAGCATGATATTACCGGCAGGAAAGAGCAGGCCATTTATTATCTCAGCAAGAAGTTCACATATTACGAGGTTAAGTACTTTCATCTTGAGAGGACGTGTTGGGCCCTCACTTGGGTGGCAGAGAAGTTGAAGCACTATTTGTCATCTTACACTACTTATCTCATCTCTCATTTGGATCCGTTAAAGTATATCTTTTAGAAGCCTATGCCTACAGGGAGGCTCACAAAGTGGCAGATTTTGCTCACAGAATTTGACATTGTCTACGTGACCCGGACTGCGATGAAAGCATAAGCATTGGCTGACCATTTGGCTGAGAACCCAGTGGATGAAGAATATGAACCTCTGAAGACTTACTTCCCTGATGAAGAGGTAATGCACATTGATGAGTTGGAACAGGTTGAAAAGCCAGGATGGAAACTTTTCTTCGATGGGGCTGCTAACATGAAAGGCGTTGGGATAGGAGCGATACTTGTTTCTGAAACATGGCATCATTACCCTGTTATAGTTTAGCTTCAGTTCTACTGTACTAACAACATGGCTGAGTATGAGGCATGCATTTTGGGTTTGAGGATGGCTGTGGATATGGGTGTCCAGGAAGTCTTGGTCTTGGGTGACTCGGACCTTCTGGTGCACCAAATTCAGGGAGAATGGGAAATGCGGGATTTGAAACTCATACCGTACAGACAATGTTTGCATGATCTTTGTTAGCGGTTTCAGTCGATAGAATTCAAGCATATCCCTAGGATCCATAATGAAGTCGCCGATGCTTTGGCTATTCTGGCATCAATGTTACATCATCCAGATAAGGCTTATGTGGACCCTTTGCAGATTCAGGTCCGTGATCAGCATGCTTACTGTAATGTGGTAGAAGAAGAGCTCGATGGGGAACCTTAGTTTCACGATATCATGGAATACATCAGGATGAGGGTGCAAGCCACAGGTGATCAAAAGAGAACAATTAGGTGGTTGGCAAGCGGTTTTTTCTTCAGCGGAGGGGTTCTATACAAAAGGACTCCAGACCTTGGGCAACTGAGGTGCATAGATGCTAGGCAGGCTACAACTATTATGGCCGAAGTACATTTTGGAGTATGTGGACCGCACATGAGTGGGTACGTGTTGGAAAAAAAGATTCTCCGAGTAGGTTATTATTGGCTCACTATGGAGCGAGATTGTATCAGTTTTGTGCGTAACTGTCATCAGTGTCAAGTGCATGGAGACCTGATTCATTCTCCCTCATCTGAATTACACACAATGTCTGCACCATGGCTTTTTGTTGCATGGGGCATGGATGTCATTGGGCCAATTGAGCCATCAGCATCAAACGAGCATAGGTTCATTTTGGTGGCAAAAGACTACTTCACCAAGTGGGTAGAGGCTAAAACATTCAAGTCGGTAACTAAGAAGGTGGTGGTTGATTTTGTGCACCAAATATCATTTGCCGGTTTGGGATACTAAAGGTGATCATTACAGATAATGGGGCTAATCTCAATAGTCATCTGATGAAAGAGGTGTGTCAACAGTTTAAGATCACACATCGCAATTCCACCCCATATTGCCCCAAGGCGAATGGAGCAGTCGAGGCAGCCAAGAAGAATATAAAGAAGATACTTCGAAAAATGGTGGAGGGTTCTAGGCAGTGGCATGAAAAGTTGCCGTTTGCATTGCTGGGTTATCGCACTACTGTCCGTACTTCAGTAGGGGCGACTCCTTATTTGTTGGTGTATGACACTGAAGCAGTGATACCCATAGAAGTGGAAATTCCATCCCTTCGAATTGTCGCGGAGGCTGAGATCGATGATGATGAGTGGGTTAAAACCCACTTGGAACAATTGAGTCTGATTGATGAGAAAAGATTAGCAGCAGTGTGTCATGGCCAGTTGTATCAACAGAGAATGGCCAGAGCATATAATAAGAAGGTGCGTCCACCGAAATTTGAAGTGCGCCAGTTAGTATTGAGATATATCCTTCCACATCAGGCTGAGGCCAAAGGCAAGTTCGCTCCAAACTGGAAGGGGCCATTCATCGTAACTGGAGTTTTGTCAATGTCACTTTGTATTTAACAAATATAGAAGGCAAGTGCGTAGAAATGGACATCAATTCCGATGCGGTCAAGAGATACTATGTATGATCCTCTCTCTGGTTAATTTATATTTGTTTGTACTTGGCATATTTTGAAGATTTGGAATGACGAAGGCGTTTTGTTCTGCTATCTAAACACTTTATCCTTTCTTACCACTTTGAGCCTTATTTATTTTTCTTTCATACCCCTCTTTCAGAATCAATAGCAAATATCAGAAACACAAGCGTGAAAGATAAGTAAAGGAAGAAGAGAAAAAGAGAAAAAAAAGAAAAGAGAAAGAAAGAATGAAAAAAGGGAAGAATGAAAAAAAAACAACAACAACAAAGTAATTTCTATGACATGAAATATGTTCAACCTGATTCCTTTTAAGGATACTTAGGCAGCCTCACGGTTCGGTCCCATCAAAATAAAAATCCAAAAGTCCCCAAACAAGAAACTAGGGCAGAAGTTGTGGTTGTTGTCAGAAATCTGATTCCGAAAGTTGTAATCTTGAACCCATTCAAATTGTTTTGAGCCTTTGATATCCATTCCATCTAACCCCATCCAAAAGCCCACATTACGGTCCAAATAAAGATCTTCCGATTAGTCTTCGAGAGATGCCAAGTCAAGCAAATGGAGGTGATTCATATCAAGGGCAACATTCTGGTCCAAGCAGAAAATATTGAAAATGAGAGTCTTATTGGTAAAAACCCTCACGGGCACCATAAGGCGATGAGAGCTGAGAGAAATCAAAAATGAGAGAGTCTTATTGGTGAAAACCCTCTCGGGAACCTTGAGCCGAAAGTGAGTTGAGAGATAAACAAATGAGAGAGGCTTGCTGGTGAAAACCCTTCAGGGCACCGCAGGCTGAGCAAGGTCAAGGTTTTGGTGAAGAAATCGGGTTATGGAAATTCCAGGGCAATAAGTATGGAAACTGAAAGTTGTTTGGTTGGACAGATTGGGCCGATTAATCTGAAATGCATGTCAATGATCGTTGGTGCTGGCTGCTCCAATCAGATAAGTCTCCTTTCCTTTTTCCCCTTTAGATAGTCTTCCTATTTTGGATTTTGCTTATCCTTAACTCTGAAAGGCATTGCATTTCACTTTTTTTGGGTTTATTTCTCTAAGATGTTCCCAATGTCAGTTTTGTTTAAGCAAATAAGAAGGAATTTCAAAGCCTACTACCAACTTCCAAAGTTGCCCAAGGCCCAGGGCAGCCAAGGCATTGCTAGAGGTAGTATGATGTGAAATGGGACATAAGATTCCAGTTAAAGTTCCATCGGCGGAATAATTCAGTAATTTCATGGGAGATGCAGAAGTTTAGTTAAAGGGGTCAGAGGTGAAACAACAGTTCGGGTATAGAACATTCGGGTCATCCGAGGTCACATGGATTGAAAATCAGTCAGAAAGCCAAGCGGTTCAGGGCCAATTCGGGGAAGCCAGTCAAAACAAAACAATGCGGTGGAAAGACTTTTAGCAAATAATGCCATCAATTAACCACCACATTTTAAACTAACAAGATTTTTCTTTGATTGAAACAAGGGCAGAAAGTTTCGTTTGTTTCGGGGAAACCCTCCATGGGAAAAGGCAAGCACCAGACAAGTTGACTTGTGATTCTCAGGACCCTCCTGGATAATGGGATTTAGTTTTAAGTTTTCAGGACCCTCCTGGATAATGGGATTTAGTTTTAAAATTCTCAGGACCCTCCTGGATAATGGGATTTAGTTTTAAGTTTTTAGGACCCTCCTGGATAATGGGATTTAGTTTTAAAATTCTCAGGACCCTCCTGTATAATGGGATTTGATTTTAAATTTCAGGACCCACCCGGATAATGAGATTTAGTTTTAAAATTCTCAGGACCCTCCTGTATAATGAGATTTAATTTAAAATTTTTAGGACCCACCTGGATAATGAGATTTAGTTTTATGTTTTTAGGACCCTCCTGGATAATGAGATTTAATTTTAAAATTTCAGGGCTCTCCTGGATAATGGGGTTTAATCTTAAAAATTCTCAGGACCATCCTGGACAATGGGACTTAGTTAAAATTCAAAACGTTCATGAGTAACAAGATATAGCTAGGCTCTACCTTGAGGAAATATAAGTTTGGCTTTGAAGTTTTCATGCTTAGGATAAGATTCAATTTGAAATTTTAAGGACCCTCCTTAATAATGGGACTTAGTTTAATACCTCCCTTAGATGCTAAGATTTTGCATAAGTTTCACCGCTAGGAAGTTGAATTTAGCTCCGAAATTTTCACCCTTAAGATGAGATTTGATTTTAAATTTCAGAACCCTCCTGGATAATGGGATTTAGTTTTAGGTATTGAGGACCTGCCTGGATAATGGGATTTAGTTTTAGGTGTTCAAGACCCGCATGGATAATGGGATTTAGTTTTAAGGTTTCAGGACCCTCCTGGATAATGGGATTTAATTTTTTTGTTGTCAGGACCCTCCTGGATAATGGGATGTAGTTTAAAACTTTCTTAGATAACAAGATGTAGCAGGAGTAACACCTTTAGAAGATATGATTTAGATTTTTAAAGCCGTCATTTAACTAGGAGTTTTCAGGACCCTCCTGGATAATGGGATTCAACTTTCAAATTCATAGAGATATTTGGTAACATGATTCAATGCGCCCAGCATCTAACTAGGGCAGAAGTTTTCTTTGTTTTGTCTATTTTGTTGCAATCAGGCGCCCACTTGGAGAACATGGAAATACATTTCAAGTTCAGCAATCAGGCGCCCACCTGGAGAACAAGGGAATACATTTCAAGTTCAGCAATCAGGAGCTCACCTGGAGAACAGGGGAGTGCAATTCAATTTTTAAGTTTTCGAGTTCTTACTGATATTTGGTAACATGCCAAACTAGGGTAGAAGTTTTCTTTGTTTTTGTCTATTTTATGGCAATCAGGCGCCCACCTGGAGAACAAGGGAATACATTTCAATATCAGCAATCAGGCGCCCACCTGGAGAACAAGGGAATACACTTCAAATTCAGCAATCAGGAACCCACCCGGAGAACAAGGGATACATTCAAGTTTCAGCAACCAGGCGTCTACCTGGAGGAAGGGAGGACATCTCAGATTACAATTCAAGACGGCAACAAGGGGATTCCGCTGGGAGAATACAAGTCAACAAGGCAACAAAAACCACAAGAGCAAGTTTGAAGATATAGATAGGATTTATCAATTCATAGATCATAGTTTAGGCTAGCTTCTTTCATTTTGTCGTGGTGTAATAAGGTGTTCAGTAAGCAGTAGCAACAGCAGAAGCAACAGTGAATCAAAGTTTCGTGGTAGTCCCAACTACCAAAACTCCCCGAACTACACTGACCTGATTCCTTTATAGCCAAGGATATGTAGGCAACCTCAGAAGCAGGGTGCGGTCAAACCTTTCAAAAATGCTTCCCGCGGAGTATTCAAACGGGCAAAAATCGCTCGTATCCGCTCACTTTATCTTTGCACGAAAACTCTTTGTGTTTCCGGGCAAGTGGGGGCAGATGTGAGCACATGATTTTTGCCCTATATGAGTTATTCTCATAGATTCAAGAAAATTAATTTTTTGCCATTATTTGCAATTTTGTAGATTTTCGTAGCATTTTTCGTTATTGTTTGCATTTGTCTGTGCATGTTTATTTTATTTAATTCATCAAAATACAAAAATACACTGCATTTGCATTTAGGATCTAATTTTGCATTCTTGAATTAATTAGTAATTTAGTGTTTTATAAAATGGAGAAATCACAAAAAATAACTTATTTTTGCATTCTAAATTTTTAGTTTCAAATTTTGGTAGTTTTTATTTAATTTGGTATTTAATTAGTTGCGGTAATTATTATTTAGAGTTAGTTAATTTAATTTGATAGGATAATTTGATTAGGAATTAATTTAGGTTTTATTTTAATTTTAATTTAGAAGAGAGTAGAAAAATTGAAAAACAAATTGAAATGAAGAAAAGGAATTTGGGCCAAAATTAATTAAATTTTCTTAGACCCAAACGCGGCTCCACACCCATACCCGGACCAAAGCCTTCAGCCCCAATACCCTAGGAACGATGCATTATAGGACTAGAACGGCGTCGTTTTGAGTTCAATATGGCTCTAACAGATCTTGGCCCTTCGTCTTGGTTTATCCAACGGTCGAGATGGTTTTCCCTTTTCACTTATAACTGTCCGAATAAACATACGACAGTTCAGTTCACATCCCCACCCTATTCATCTTCTCTTCATCCTTTCTTCATTTGAACCCTAATACGCCGCCCTAAAAGGCTCCCCATCATCGCCGGTGGTGGCGCAGCCTTGCACCACCCCTACCCGCCTCAAAATGACATCATGGAATCTCCGCCCTCTCCTCATGCTAAATCCATGACCTGTTCCCCTCAAATCGCCCTTAAACTATTCGAATCTGATATCGAAGGTCGGGCACTTGAACCTTAAACTACCCAAATCCACTCAAATTTGCACCCCACAGCCACTACGTCCCTCCAAACCCAAACTCCAGATTATTTGCCCAAATGAACCTAGATTTTGCCGAGTCTGGGATCTAGGGCTAAATTTGATTTCAAAACTGGAGTCGAGTTGGAGTCTTTGTTTGTCAGGGCTCGAAGCTCGCCTTGACAGGGCACTCTTGATTGACGGAATTCGTTAAGACGAGTTTCTTACCCTTGAAGAGCAGTTCGAGTTGGCCAGTAGATTCACCTCTGTTCTCATCTGTTGCGGTTAGTCGTTCCATATTCTTTCTTTTCTTTTGATTGCGTTGTCCGTTTTGGGCCTCTCCGGTATTCTTCTTCTCTCTTTCTTTTCTTATTCAAATGCGGTTGCATGATAGGCTTTTGAATCCGTATGGTTATACATTGGTCATTTCTAAATTCCTCTGATAAATTTTTGTTACAATTCCGTGGTTTAGTTTGAATTGGCCCATTAGGTTTGTTTAATTTCATTGAGTCAGATTGTGGTTGTTGCTTCTTCTTCTAAACTCGTTTGTGTTGGTCTTTGTTTGGCTTAGGGACTGCATTACATACAGACGAGCCCATTAGTTGAAGCCTAGAAGTTTGTTGGGATAATTTTCAGAGGGTAAATAATATGAAGTTAAGGGGTAATGTAGGGAGTTTGGGCAAGGAGAATCTTTTGTAACTGCCTGGGAAGCTTCTAGGAAGCAGGGTTGGGGGCTGTTTTGAAACTCTAATAATTAACATAGGGGTATCTAAGCTAGAATGAGAATTGGAAAAGGTTTTAGGTGCAAAATTGAATCGTTAGGGCTGCAAAAAATGCCTGGCCTATAAAGAGCACTCTATCTTGATATTCAAGGCAAAGCAAAAAAGGGTTAGAGAAGGGAAATTCTGCAAAGCTGAAACAACTAAAATTTTGGAAACACGATGATTTCTTTGCATTCCTTTATGGGAAATTGATTAAAATTCTAAGTGATCTGAAATTTTGACCCTCTTCATTAGTTTGAATTTTTTGAAAACTTTAATTCTGCATTTGGGTTGAAGATGGTTTGATTGTGGGGTTTCGAAAGTGGGGCTTGAGCTGGTTTTGCGTGGAGTGCTATCTGGTTTGCTGTTTCAATTCGAATTCCTGGGTTCTGGCTGATTTCAAACATTGTTTCGTTGCTGTCCTGTTGTTTCTTGCCTGCTGATTTCTGCATTTCTCTTATCTCCCCTTTCATTTCCACGTATTTTTCAGCACTATGGATGTCATTTGAGTATAATTTGAAGTGTGGATCTGGAAAAGTTGATGAAATTTGAGGCTATTTGCTATTGAGCTTCATTACTCTTTCTTTAAATCATATGTACAACACGTAACACTTAGTTGTTTTAGAAAGATTCTGATTATTATATCTATCAACGGATAGGATGTAATTGAAATCTGGAACATGCTGGTTTTATCAAGTGTTGTTCTCTTATGTTTCTCATCAAACTATGTAGTTAATATTGGACTTCTTTACCTCGTTTGCTCATCTCTATTCTTGCCTTTTGAATCTGGTTTGTACTGGTGGATGAGTTATGAGTTTAGCTTATTTGGTTTGCATGAGCTAGGCTCGAAATATTTCCAGTCAAGTTGTAGGTGTTGAATCTGCTCTAGTTAAGCTGAAATCAGTGGTTCATTTAGTGTAGATTTCTGATGGCCAGCTTTGCCCAATAAAGGCTGAAATATGACCTCCTGTTAGCAGTATAGAATATTAGATGTTTCAGCTTTCTTATGCAATCCTGCCTTTTCACACACATGAGCATCTTGGAGTTTAATAAAATCTTAAGTGGAGCCTGAACTTAACTCATGGAATTTTCAGATTTGGATCACTCCTTTACATTTGGTTTTCCTTATAGCCACCTTGAATCACATGGTTTGTTTAAGTATGTTAGCATGAGATCAAAACTCAGCAGGTGAATGGAGCCTATTTGAAACTTTGAAATTGCTTTCTTCTGCTAGAAGCTCGAATGGATGGTTTAAAACGATGAAATCGGCTGCATGAATTGTTAATAGTTGGTTGCCCAAATTCTGATTATTACAATGTAGTTTTCCTGTAGCGGCTAGTGTTTAAAGCAGCGAATTGGGCTATAGTATTGCCCAGTTGTGCCAAGTTTCCTCCGCTGGGTACATTTTAGTTTTGGGGATTCACGTTTGAGCATGTTTGTGCTTTCCTACTTGTTGAGATAATTAGTTGGACAACTGATCCATAACCCACCTGGGCTCTTTTAATGAGCTCAATTTGATGCCACGAACTGTTAGCGTACGAATCATTGGCATTGAGTTTGAAACTTTCGCATTAGTGATTATAAATTCTTCAGGCTGTCAAATTTAGTTAATTCCCTGAAATTGAGAACGCAAGGCCCTCGCTTGTTTAATATTTTGATCCTTAGAAATCGAGGTGCCCCATTTAGCGAATTATTCATGGCCCTCGCAAAGTTAAAATACGGAGTTGCTTTAGGCGCATTATTTTAATAGTTTACCTTCCTAAAATCGGATGCGCATTTATGTGACCGAAATCCAAATCTCAACAACGTTATATAAAATATGTCGAGAGCCGCGGGTGCATTTATGTGACGTGATTTGAAACCTATTTTAGATGACGTTGAAATCTTCCTTAAAATGATCAAAAGCGGTTAATTAGTTAAAATAGAACCATAGGCTAAAACATGTATTAAAATCAGATAATAGGCCAATTATAATAGTTGAGTGACCGTGCTAGAACCACGGAACTCGGGTGTTAACAGAATTCCTTACCCAGATTTCTGTGTTCGCAGACTGTAATACAGAGTCAATCTTTTCCTCGACTCGGGATTTTAAACCGGTGACTTGGGACACCATAAATTATCCCAAGTGGCGACTCTGAATTTAATAAATATATAATCCCGTTTCGATTGTCCTTTAATTGGAAAAACTCGCTTATACATTCCTTTCGGGGTGTAGGTAAAAAGGAGGTGTGACACCAACCAGTCCCAAAACACATTACGTACTTGCTCGAGGCCTCAAATCATATCAAACCATGCTAAAACCACGAATCGACCTCCAATCCAAGTTTTATGAACTTTAGAATTTCAAACTTCTACTTTCGATGTTTAAACCTATCAAATCACGTCCGATTGACTTCAAATTTTGCACACAAGTCATATTCGACATTACGGACCTACTCTAACTTTCGGAATCAGATTCCGACCCCGATATCAAAAAGTCCACTTCCGGCCAAACTTCTCAAAAACCTTCAAATTTCTATCTTTAGCCAAATGACTCCAAAATGACCCACGGACCTCCGAATTCACTTCCGATCGTGCTCCCAATTCCAGAATCACCGTACGGAGCTACTCCCAGAATCGGAATCCCAAATGGACATCGATTACACCGAAATGCACTTCAACCCAAACTTATGAAATTTCTTCCAAAATGCTAACTTCCACAATAGGCGCCAAATCGCTCCGAGTCATCCAAAACCCGATCCGGACATATGCCCAAGTCCGAAATCATCATACAAACTGCTGGAACCTTCGAATCCCGATTCTGAGGTCATTTACTCAAAAATCCAATCTTAGCTAATTCTTTCAACTTAAAGCTTCCAAAATGAGGGTTCTCTTTCCAAATCAACTCCGAACTTCTCGTAATTCAATTCCGACCATGCGCACAAGTCATAATACCTGAAGTGAAGTTGCTCATGGCCTCAAATTGCTGAACGAGGCGCTAGATCTCTAAACGACCTGTCGGGTCGTTACATTCTTTTCCATTTAAACATACGTTCGTCCTCGAAAAGAACTACACTATAGTTGCCGGAAATCAGTGTTTAACACCTCGAGTACCTACCCGTGCTACCACAACTCAGCTGGGCACCCTAGCTCAATCAATCTGAAGATACCCTTTTCACTTAGGCAAATAAGCCTTAGAGCCCAATTCCATCATCCGAAATTCTCTGCCAGGACTGTTCCACATACGCTCACCGAATCAATAACTACACGCGACACCAAAACATGACTGCATACCTTAGCTGAATTCACACCTTGCACCGCTTTACTCACAGGACCACAATAACATTCTCTGATCAATTTAGTCGAAATTCCATGAATCTCATGCTCCTACTGCACCTCATGACATACATAGGTCTTGCTCTAACTCTTACAATACCGCCACGACGGAAGAGATGTGTAGGAATTCATAACCAACTGCTGAATCAACGATTCATTGGGTCTATACTCCTGACAAGAGCCATCACCTCATTCTGACCCAAATAATGGTCTTTGCTCTTTAATATACTCTATATAATCTGACTGCATTGTTCCTAGATCCAGTAACCTCGTCTCACTCAGTACGAACTGCTCAGGCAATAAGTCACCCCGAATATGATCAAAAGCCTCATATGATGCTGCAATGTGCCGATAGCTACCAATTCAAACGTGATACAAAGGAAAACGAACTCTGGAAGGAATTAATCAACTCACGCACTAATATGGACTTTCCTTAGAAAATGGGAAACAAAGCATACAAAATAGCATATAGAAAACTGTACTCATCATTACACTGTGGCGGCGTGCAATCTGATCCAAATAACATACCCATGGCGGCGTGCCACCCGATCCACACATAGAATTCATATAAGGAGATATACATCGAGCTAAATTGCTCATTACAACAAAATACCGAATATCGGTCACAAGTACGCTAAGTGCATAATACCATCCATGGGGAGACGTATAGTGCCATAGGCTACAAAACTGAAGCACAACTGAGGTGCGTATATGATATGAATCTCGAGAGCCATCCTGCTCATATAACATCATCTCTACGGGGAACCTAAATACATAAGAAATTCACCAAGTTGTCTCGCAACTCATACAGTGCAATATATCATTACATGAAATAGCTGACGATGAAGTAGTACCTCGACTACTTGTCCAAAGGAGCGCATTGCTGAAATGAACACATCTGACCTGATATAGAGCCCATATTCACATTTAGATCCATACAAAGACCTCAAGCTGATTCTGATCACACTGAACTAGGCTAATAACCTTTCGAAGGTTCATAATAACTCCCTTTTTCTCATAACACACGCGAACTACCATCATAACCGGGGCAATCCTCCACGGTCCACAACCCAATAAGTCGAGTTCCTTCCAGGCATAAGTTCTCACATTAGTGATATTACCACGATCTTCATACTTGGTTTAAATCTTTAATCAATCAAGTGTCTACATGTCACTCTTATACAATCTTCCCGTGAGATACGCTCCCACGCCCTTTCGTACTAGATAACGAGTCTGGGCATCTATACCACTGGTCACACTAATGTTGTAAAGCATATCAAGAATCCGTAACCAAGATGAAAAGCCTCCGACACAAAATGCTGATCTTAGGTGACGCTAAAGACAATAATAGCTTACTCCAAATATCCAAATCCCCTTCTTGATCATCCGAGATCGTGACATCCTCGTCAAATAACGAACCGCCAACTTGATCCTCACTTTCAAATTTCATACCGCTCACTACACCTAACAAGCCAATATGCGATTGTACAAGAATTTCATCATAACTCCTGAACCACTATTAGGGTAAACACTTCATCACATAGAAACTTTTTACTTAACTCATTCCAAGAGAACCATAGCTACACCCGAGTGAATTCTCATAACCGTATGACATTCAAATCCTCAAGTAGTAGTCTAAACCACCATGACCCTTCCGGGATCCACCTACACATAACAAGGCCATAATACTTGAATACTTCCAAATAAAATCAATTACAACAGCCGTCAAGCCTCGCACGTACTGCCACAAATCACATGTATAACTTATTCACGCTAAAGGAACTGATCACAACCACCATTATGCCAATTCAACCATGGCTAATCAATCTAACTTCTTATATTTCATCCTTAATTTGCCTTAGAGATAATAATAACTCCATTCCTTACATCATCAACCTAAATCCGCACTCATCTTGAGTAACCCCATTCCACAAGACCATATTGTCTCCAAACCTATGAACCGTTTCACACCCTCCTTGCACGCACATTCGCATCTTCAACTGATACACCCATTCTGATAATTCCTCTACGAATCCGAAGTCTTTTTCTCATTTTCCTCCCAATGCTACACTGCAAGTTGAAAATATCTAGAACATTCTGAGCCTCTTATAATAATCTTCTACAAAAGCTCGATTCTTAACCATACTTATGGACTCGAAATCCTTAGGTACCACACTTTAACCTTTGAATCTACTAGGACCGTTATTCACATGAACACCCACCTCGACGAAGCACCTGACTGAATCACTTCCCTTGTAAATAACCTCTGTATGAAGCATAAATCCAGAATTTCCCCAAAGCTCGAACATGAGCCAATAAGGCCAACTATAGCCCACATTTAACAATTCCTTCACTCAATTTACTACTTATGTTCTTTTTCTTAGCTGAAATAACCCATGAATATGCTAATAACCAGAAACCTCGCAAGTAGTTTAACCATGCAACCCAATCACAGGCGGTAGGACTCTCCCACATAGCTTGAAGCCACTATTACACACCTCTGGAATTCACCAAGATTCTTTATCTCTTATTGACACGACTTAGCGCAATTAAACCGCCAGATTCCTTTAAATCCTTCCATTAGCACTTCATGAACACCCTAAATTTCCATAAACATTCACATATTCGACCTCTTACCGGACTGGACAGTAAAATCCTTCGTAGAAGCTTCACCAACCACACGACCGGTAACCTGCTCACAGGGAATAACCCGCATGTGGAAATGACTTCCCGACATCTTCCAACGTTGCTGCACGGGGTACAATCACTATGACATCAATAACCCATCCTGAGTCCGAGCTAACTCTCTAGCTGCACAAGTCCATTCACCCCTCGTGGACATCAATTAAATGTGCGGCAACATCCTTCCAATTCAAAGTTATGTTGTATCCTTCTTTATTTCAAGCAGCTCTTTCCTGTTATATCAAATCTCCTGCCGCATAATAGCTCATACTTCAAATTAAATCCGTAGACCCCAATCACCAATCACTAAAATTCCAAAATCATTCCAAACTCCTTAAGGTGTGTAGTCATCCTACCACAAAGCCCACAGGCAACTCCGACACTTTCCCACTTTGGCAGAATTCACCCCTTTAATCGACTACTCGACCTTTGCTTCTTATAACTGGCCTTCTAGAAAATTTAACCACCGCCTGACACTCCCCACATGTCCTTTCTCATCCTTCACTGCTCAGTTATTGCCTTAAATAAAATCTATCTTCACAGCACTTGAACCCTCAAATCGCTACTAACCTTAAACTTTTCCGAAGAAAATCTTTCTCAAGCCGTCAACATTAGAAACACCGATTCAATCCTGAACCACCGTACCCCGCGATCTCTGACAGTCGTTTCTCCCATATTATTTCATAATATCTTACCCCAAAGGCGAACTGCAGAAGACCATAACACCGACGAACTTAACACATACAATCGAGGACGACGACACAATATCACAGATAAAAATTCCACCACGCTCGAAAATACCAAGTCTCGTTACTCCATTACCCCAAATCTGGACATTTATAGGCCAATTGCTTTTCCTCCGCTGGGAAGGAAATATCAAATCTCTGAATCGTGCACTGAGTAGACTTCCTTTCAAATTATTCACCACCCCAACACATAGGCAAGTATCCTACCATCAAGTCAATACTGTGCAATAACCAATCATGAGCAATCATAGCGATCTGTGCATAGTCTCAAAGCTCTCAGGAATACTGTTACTGAGCTAAAATGACAAGATATCCTCCCGCAAGGCAACGACAATAGCCCAATCAACAATACCGGGAGAAACATCCTGCACCACATCTTTAGTGCCATTACAATCCTTCAATTATCGATTTATAACCAATGGTTCAGTCGCGTAAGATGGAGTAAGAAGGAAACAAGGGCATAAGCCTCAAGGAATCAAATCGCACGATGAGGAATCAAGAAGGGAAAGTACTGATCCGCGAGACTCTACTAGACTTGCTCATGACTTGTGAGACCTAAGGGAACCTAGTGCTCTGATACCATATTGTCACGACCCAATTTCCACTAAGGGACGTGATGGCTCCGGATACCGCTGTCAGGCAAGCCAACCAAAATACTTAATTAAGTTCTCATTTTAATAATTTTGGAAAGTATAATTTTCCTTCAATTTTTCCAGTAAAAGATAATCGTTTCAAATCAAATATGAATATTAAGCAGTTAATACGAGATACCCCATAATCATCCCAAAACCCGGTGTCACAAGTGCATGAGCATTTACTAGGGAATGAAATAAAATACGGTAACTGTCCGGAATACAAAGTGGACAGAAATGAAAAGCATAGTAAAATACTCTGAAGGCAACTCTGCTGCCTGCGGGTCATCTTGATAAATGCAGCCCACCTAAGTCTCCATATCAACTATGCCGCTTTGCAACTAAACCACTAGCCACATATGAACTTGTGCAACAAAAATGCACAATAAGTGTTGTATGAGTACGAAAACAACGTGTACCCAATGAGTATCTCGTCTAATCTCGAAGAAGTACAGAGGTTGACTTCGACACTTACTAATGGTCCAATCATAATATAGTAAAAGTGTGAGAATTCCATGGATTTTATAAAGCCAAAATTTAACTAAAAAAGCTGGAAAGCAGGTAAACAACTCCTCAAATAATAAAGGATTTCCAAAGATTTACTTTTCATTATCTTTATCAATTTATCTCTAGCCAGGAAGGGCAATTATCAACATTTAAAATTCTCAGGCAAACAATATAAGCATGTGGATATCATGCCGAGGCCGCACGACCCGATCCAACAGAAATGTAAAATGTGCACTGCCGAGGGTCGAATGGCGCGAACCATAGATGCATCTATTACCCCTCTCGCGAATCATACATGCGAAGCGGTCAAATATAAATAAACAATCACCCTGTTCGCGAATCATTCATGCGACGTAGGTACACATAGAAACAAGTATTCAAATAGTCCATCAGGACATTCATCAAGGAAACAGTTATTCAAGGATGTGTAATATCCCTTTTTACAAGTCATAAAATGGAGTTTAACTCTTTTAGAAAATCATTTGCCACTTAGATATGATTTAAGCAATTTAAACTATCAATAAGGTTGCACTTATTACAAGTAAGCATGCTCTTGGGTCCTAGACTACCCGGACATAAGCATAATAGTAGCTACGCACGGACTCTTGTCACCTCGTGCGTACGTAGCCCCCATAATTAATAACACATGTTCAACTAATTCACCTATGGGGACAATTACCTCTTACAAGGTTAGAAAGGAGACTCACCTCGCTCCAAAGCCTATATTCCGATTCAAGAACGCGCTCAAACCTCCAATTTGGAGCCGAACGATCCAAAACTATTCAAATAAGGTAAGAACTTGTCAATACATGTTAAAAGTTCATATTTTAATTATTAAACGAATTTCCCAATCCTAAATGCAAGGTTCCTAAAATTCATCCCTGGGCCCACGTGTCCAGATTCCAAAATTTTCCGATGGAATTCGTTCTCTATAACCTAATGATCAATAATATATGATTTCTAATCTATTTCATAACCAATTTTGTGGTAAAATCTAAGTTTTATTAAAACCATAGGTCTAGCTCTAACTCCTTTATTTCTCCAAATCTTTAGGTGTTAATCTACCCAAAACTCGAGTTATAAACTTAGAAATAAGGGGGATGAACTTACCTCACGATGCTATGTGGAAATCCCTTCTCAAGAGCTCCAATCGCTCAATACCCAAGTGCCAAATGGTCAAAAATGGCTGGGGCTCGACTTAAATGAAGCTGAATGCTTCAGCAGTTTCGGCATCTGTGCTCAGGGGACCGCATCTGCGGTCCCGCATCTATGAAGGGTGGCTGCATCTGCGGAATTGGCTAAAAGGGTCGGGACCGCTACTGCGGTCTTGAAGTCGCATCTGCAAAGCTGCTTCTGCGGCTAAGGAGCCACTTCTCCAGCCAAGGAGCCGCTTCTGCAGTTTGGCCTGGCCAGCTCTGGGCTGCATCTGCGATGTTACGAGCACTTCTGCGGTCGCGCACCTGCGATCGACCAACCGCAGGTGCGGTTATGACAGAAGCAGATGCTTCAGCACTTCTTCAAATTCCATTTTCGTTCCGTTAACCACCCGGAATCTACCCGAGGCCCCCGGGACCCCAACCAATCATACAAACCAGTCCCAAAACACATTACAAACTTGCTCGAGGCCTCAAATCATTTCAAACCACGCTAAAACCACGAATCGACCTCCAATCCAAGCTTTATGAACTTTAGAATTTCAAACTTTTACTTTCGATGTTTAAACCTATCAAATCACGTATGATTGACTTTAAATTTTGCACACAAGTCATATTCGACATTACGGACCTACTCCGACTTTAGGAATTAGATTCCGATCCCGATATCAAAAAGTCCACTTCCGGTCAATCTTCTAAAAAACCTTCAAATTTCTATCTTTAGCTAAATAACTCCAAAATGACCCACAGACCTCCGAATTTACTTCCAATCTCGCTCCCAATTCCAGAATCACCATACGAAGCTACTCCCAGACTCAGAATCCCAAACGGACATCGATTACACCGAATTGCACTTCAACCCAAACTTATGAAATTTCTTCCAAAATGATAACTTCCACAATAGGCGCCAAATCGCTCCCGAGTCATCCAAAACCCATTTTGGACATACTCCCAAGTCCAAAATCATCATACGAACCTGCTGAAACTTTCGAATCCCGATTCTGAGGTCGTTTACTCAAAAATCCAATCTTAGCTATTTCTTTCAACTTAAAGCTTCCGAAATGAGGGTTCTCTTTCCAAATCAACTCAGAATTCCCGGAATTCAATTCCGACCATGCGCACAAGTTATAATACCTGAAGTGAAGCTGCTCATAGCCTCAAACTACTGAACGAGGCGCAAGAGCTCAAAATGACCAGTCGAGTCGTTACAGAAATTTGGGGTGTTAGACCTCAAATTGAGGTCGAATTCCAAAACAAATTATATATTTTGGTTCGTGGTGGAATGGGTAATTGCATTTTGGTTCGAACCTCAGGTTTTGACCATGAGGGCTCGGGGGCGATTTTTTGACTTTTTAGGTAAAACTTTGGAAAACTCATTTTCATGCATAGGGGTTGATTCATTTAGCGTTTATTGATGTAATTAAGTAACTTGTGACTAGATAAGAGCAAATTGGTGGTGGAATCATGGGGTAAAGCTATAATTGAAACCTGAATTGTGTTCGTAGCATCGAGGTAAGTGTTTGGTCTAACCTTATCTTGAGGGATTAGGAGTTGTGTCTTATTTGCTACGTGTGAATTGTGGAGTACGACGTATGGGCATGATGACGAGTATCTATACGTCGGTGTTAATCATTCCTGTGAGTCTTGTATTGTAATTGTATGACTCCGTTGTAAATATTGCACTTCACATGTTATTGAAATATTATTGTTCCCTTAACGGGATGTTATCGAAATATTATTGTTCCTTTGCCGGGATGTTATGAAAATATTATTGTTTCCTTGCCGGGATGTTATAGAAATATTATTATTCCCTTGTCGGGATATTATTGAAATATTATCGTTCCTTTGTCGGGATATTGTTATATTGCTCTTGTTTCCTTGCCGGGATGTTGTTATATTGCTATTGTTCCCTTGCCGGGATTCTTTGTGATTGTTGTTGATTTGTAAATGGGATCGGGTGGCACGCCTGCCACAAGATAAATAAAATGGGAGCGGGTGGCACGCTTGCCATGAGATAAATGAAATGGGAGCGGGCGACATGCCTGCCACGAGATAAATGAAATGGGAGCAGGCGGCACGCCTGCCACGAGATAAATGAAATGGGAGCGGGTGGCACGCCTACCACGAGATATATGAAATGGGAGCGGGTGTCACGCCTGCCACGAGATATATGAAATGGGAGCGGGTTGCATGCCTGCAACAAGGTGTGAATTGAAAATGAATTCTGCCTTTATTTCCCTTATCCTTGTTAGTAGTTGGATTTTGGTCCTTTATAATTCTCTTGATATTATATTTTTACCGGTTATTCCCCGAAGCATGCTTTCCCCCTCTCATCTTTACTTGTTTATTCCTGCTTTACTTTCCGCTGTATATGATATAACTACACAGGTTTATTTGGTAGTCTGGTCCTAGCCTCGTCACTACTTCGCCGAGGTTAGGCTAGGCACTTACCAGCACATGGGGTCGGTTGTGCTGATACTATGCTCTGTGCTCTTTTGCATAGATCTAGGTCTTGGACAACAGCAGTAGCGCAGGATCAGTCCACGCGGAGATCCAAGGTAGACTTGCAGGCATCTGCAGGCCCTGGCGTCTCCTCTATCCTTTATGTCATGTTTCATCTCTTTGCTTCAGAAACAGTGTGTCTTTTATTTTCAGACCTTGTATTTAGTAGTCTTAGACCGTCTGTGGTACTATGACACTAGTTCTGGGTGAATAAGGTTTAAGCTGTTGTAATAGACGCATGTTCAGATATTTTATTGCTTTCTTCCGCTTATTCTAAATTTTTGTTGTTTACATGTTATTGTTTTATATAATGTTAAAGAGAATAAAAATTGGTAAAAGGGTAATTTGTCTAATAATTGGCTTGCCTAACTCACATTAGTAGGCGTCATCGCGACTCTCGAGGGTGGGAAATCTGGGTCGTGATAAGTTGGTATCAAAGCTCTAGGTTACAAGGGTTTCATAGTTCACAGACAAGCTTAGTAAAGTCTGAGGGATCGGTACGGAGACGTCTGTATTTATCCCATAGAGACTACAAAGTTAGGAAAACTTCACCTTCATTCTTTCTATTGTGCGGTTTGGTTTCTCAATGCTAATTGAATTTCTACTCTGTTCTTTCACAGATGGCGAGAACACGCGCTTCCTCATCCACTGACCAGTAGCCCGAGCCTCTAGCAGTAGCTCCCATAAGAGTCAGAGGGCAAGGCCGAGGTTGTGCTAGAAGCCGAGGTAGGGACAGAGCTCAGCCTAGAGCAGCAACACCAGCAGCGGAGCTTCAGGTTAACTTTGATGATGAGGTTCTGGCCCCAGGAGTTCCGGTGGGCCCAGCTCAAGTCCCAGAGGGGTTTATTGCTACCCCAGTACTCCAGGATGCTCTAGTCCGTCTAGTGGGCCTTATGGAGAGTGTCACCCGGGCAGTTTTGCTTCTTGTAGCACCAGCCGTCTCTCAGGCTAGAGGAGGAGCCCAGACTCCTACTACTCACACTCCGGAGTAGGTAGATCCCCAGTTCTAGACTCCAGCAGTTCAGCCAGTTAGAGTAGTTCAGTTGAGTGGGGAGGCTCAGACCGGTGATGGAGCACCTATGTCTATTGATGTCCTGTGGAGGTTGGATAGCTTCACCAAGCTCTTCACTACTATTTTCAGCGGTGCATCTTCTGAGGATCCCCAAGATTATCTAGACGGCTGTCGTGAGGTCTTCAGGAACATAGGGATAGTTGAGACCAATGGGGTCGATTTTTCTACTTTTTGCTTGTCTAGATCCGCCAAGACTTGGTGGAGAGATTACTATTTGGTAGACCAGCCAGATTTCCAGCTTTGAGTTGGGAGCAGTTTACTCAGCTATTTCTAGAGAAGTTTCTCCCCATCACTCAGAGAGGGGCCTATCGGAGGCAGTTTGAGCGTCTCCAACAGGGTTCTATGACTGTTACCCAGTATGAGACCAAATTCATCGACTTGGCTCGTCATTCTCTTATCATACTTCCCACCGAGAGAGAGAGGGTGAGGAGGTTCATTAGTGGACTTATTCAGCCGATTCATCTTCAGATGGCTAGGGAGATTGGGAGTGAGATATCTTTCTAAGAGGCGACCAATGTGGCCCGGAGAGTTGAGATGGTTCTATCGTAGGGAGGTGGCCAGGGGTTTGACAAGAGGCCTCGCCATTCAGTCCGATTCAGTGGTACCTCATCTAGAGGTAAAGATTCATATCGTAGAGGCCATCCTACTAGGCCTTTTCAGTCAACACTTCAGGTTTCTCACGTTTCTTCAGGTGGTCGTGGTTCTCAGATGTAGTATTCTGATCAGCAGTACTATAGTGCACTACCAGCTCCTATCAGTGCACCACCGCATCAGAGTTTCCTGGGTCGTCACCCCCAGCAGCCGAGGGCTTGTTTTACTTGTGGCGACATGAGGCACATTGCTAGGTATTGCCCTTAAGCACCGAGTAGCTCTCAGCATCAGGGTTCCCATGCCATGGTTTAGGCACCGAGTGTTCCACAGCCTGCCCAGCCAGCTAGGGGTGGGGGTAGAGGTGCTAGAGGTGGAGATAAAGGTATTAGAGGTGGATCTTAGGCCGCTAGAGGTTGGAGGCCAGCCAACAGCAGGCTGTTCCAAAGATGTAGTTCAGGGTGGTAGGGCCCAACCCCAATGTTATGCTCTTCCAGCCTAGTCCGAGGCTAAGGCTTCTGATGCAATTATCACAGGTACAATTCTAGTTTGCAGCAGGGAACATCAATGTTATTTGATCCAGGGTCTACATACTCCTATGTGTCATCTTAGTTTGCACTGTATCTAGTCATGCCTAGTGATTCCTTGAGTGCTCTTATTTATGTGTCTACACTGGTGGGTGATTCTATTATGGTAGATCGAGTACGTCGTTCATTTATAAATGTTATTGGAGGTCTTGAGACTCATGTAGATTTGCTTCTTCTGAACATGGTCGATTTCGATATCATATTAGGGATGGACTGATTATCACCTTACCACGCTATCTTGGACTGTCATGCCAAGACTGTGACCTTAGCCTTGCGAGTATACCTCGTTTAGAGTGGGGAGGGACTCCTGGTCATTCTACCCACAATGTTATCTCATATATGAAGGCTCAACGTATGGTCGAGAAGGGGTGTTTAGCCTATTTGGCCTATGTTCATGATTCTAGTGCTGAAGTGCCTTCTATTGATTCTGTGCCCGTTGTTCATGAGTTTCCTGAGGTATTCCCTTCAGACCTGCCGGGTATGCTACCCGACAGGGATATTGACTTTTGCATTGATTTGGCTCCAGGCACTTAACCCATTTCTATCCTGCCGTATCGTATGGCTCCGCCTGAGTTGAAAGAGTTGAAGGAGAAGTTGCAAGACTTGCTTGAGAGGGGTTTCATTAGTCCCAGTGTTTCACCTTGGGGTGAGCAGGTGTTGTTTGTTAAGAAGAAGGATGGATCAATGAGAATATGTATTGATTACCGGTAGTTAAACAAGGTTTTCAATCAAGAATAAGTATCCATTGCTGAGGATTGATGATTTGTTTGATTAAACTTCAGGGTGCCAAGGTATTTTCAGAGATTGACTTGAGATCTGGCTACCATCAGTTGAGGATTAAGGCATCCGATGTCCCTAAGACAGCTTTCCGTACTCGGTACGAGCATTATGAGTTATTGGTGATGTCATTCGGGTTGACGAATGCCCCAACAACTTTTATGGATTTGATGAACTCAATGTTCAGGCTTACTTGTATTCCTTCGTGATAGTCTTCATTGATGATATTTTGATATATTCCCACAGCCGAGAGGAGCACGAGCAGCATCTTAGAGTGGTTCTTTAGACCTTGAGGGATAGTCAGTTATATGCTAAATTCTCGAAGTGTGAGTTTTGGTTGAGTTTAGTTGCATTCCTAGGTCATGTTGTATCAGCAGAAGGTAGTTAGGTTGATCTGAAGAAGATTGAGATAGTCAAGAACTGGCCTAGACCAGCATCAGCTACAGAGATTATGAGTTTCTTAGGGTTGGCAGGCTACTATCGTCGGTTCGTGGAGGGGTTTTCATCTATCGTAGTCCCGATAACCAGGTTGACCCAGAAGGGTGCCCAATTTAGATGGTCGGATGAGTATAAGGCGAGCTTTCAAAAGCTCAAGACAACTCTTACTACGACACCGTTATTGGTTTTGCCCACAGGTTCAGGTCCATATATAGTTTATTGTGATGTATCTCGTATTGGGCTTGGTGCGGTGTTGATGCAGGATGGAAAGGTCATTGCTTATGCTTCGCGACAGTTGAAGATTGATGAGAAGAATTATCCGGTTCATGATTTGGAGTTGGCAGCCATTGTTCACGCGTTGAAGATTTGGAGGCATTATCTATATGGCGTGGAATGTGAGGTGTTCACGTATCACAAGAGTCTGCCGAACTTGTTCAAGCAAAAGGAGTTGAATTTTAGGCATAGAAGGTGGTTGAGCTGTGAAAGGACTATGATATCACCATCTTATATAATCCGGGAAAGGGCAATATGGTGGCCGATTCTTTGAGTAGGAAGTCATCGAGTATGGGCAGTCTTACTTATATTCCGGTCGATGAGAGACCGCTTGCTTTGGATGTTTAGGCTTTGGCCAATCAGTTCGTGAGGTTGGATATTTCTGAGCCCAGTCATGTATTAGCTTGCACAGTCGCTCATTCTTCATTATTGGAACATATCCGTGATTGGCAGTATGATGATCCCCATTTGTGTGTCCTTAGAGACACGGTGCAGCATGGAGGTGCCAAGGAGGTTACCTTAGGGGATGATGGAGTTTTGAGGTTGTAGGGTTGAGTTTGTGTGCCTAATATGGATGGGCTCCGAGAGTTGATTTTAGAGGAGGCCCATAACTCCAAGTACTCTATTCATCCGGGTGCCGCAAAGATGTATCAAGATTTGCGGTAGTATTATTGGTGGTGGAGAATGAAGAAGGATATCGTGGCATTTGTGGCTCGGTATTTGAATTGTCAGCAGGTTAAGTATGAGCATCAGAGGACTGGTGGTTTGTTCCAGAAGATTGAGATTCCCGAGTAGAAGTGGGTGCGGATCACTATGCACTTTGTTGTTGGACTCCCACGGACTTGGAGGAAGTTCGATACAGTGTGGGTTATTGTTGATAGGTTGACCAAGTCAGCACATTTCATTCATGTGGCAGTCTCCTATTCTTCCTAGAGGTTAGCTGAGATCTATATCCAGGAGATTGTTTGTCTTCATGGTGTGCCCGAGTCTATCATTTCGGACCGAGGTACGCAGTTTACCTTACATTTCTGGAGAGCCTTTTAGCGATAGCTGGGCACACGGGTTGAGTTGAGCACGACATTTCATCCTCATACGGACGGGCAGTCCGAGCAGACCATTTAGATTTTGGAGGATATGCTCTGAGCTCGTGTCATTGATTTTGGAGGCTCGTGGGATCAGGTTTTGCCTTTAGCAGAGTTTTCCTACAACAATAGCTACCAGTCGAGTATTCAGATGGCTCATTATGAGGCTTTATATGGTAGGCGGTGTCGGTCTCCGGTTGGATGGTTTGAGCCGAGAGAGGCTCGGTTGTTGGGTACAGATCTAGTGAAGGATGCCTTGGACAAGGTTAGGATCATTCAGGATAGGCTTTGTATAGCTCAGTCCAGGAAAAAGAGTTATGTCGACCGCAAGGTTCGTGATTTGGCATTCATGGTCGGTGAGCAGGTATTGCTTCGAGTGTCGCCTATGAAGGGCGTGATGAGATTTGGGAAGAAGGGAAAGCTTAGCCCCAAGTTCATTGGCCCGTTTGAGATTCTTGATCGAGTGCGAGAGGTGGCTTATATACTTGCATTGCCACCGAGCTTAGCAGTCGTGCACCTAGTATTTCATGTGTCTATACTTCGGAAGTATCACGGCGATCCATCCCACGTGTTAGATTTCAGCACTGTCTAGTTGGACAAGGACTTGTCCTATAAGGAGGAGCCGGTAGCTATTCTAGGTCGGCAAGTTCGTCAGTTGAGGTCGAAGAATTTCCCTTCTGTTCGTGTTGAGTGGAGAGGTCAGCCTGCTGAGGCATCGACCTGAGAGTCCGAGTCCGATATGCGGAGCCGTTATCCCCATTTTATTCCCGACTCAGGTACTTCCTTCTTATGTCCGTTCGAGGGGTTATTTTAGAGGTGGAGAACGTGATGACCTTTGGGTCATCACTTGTGTTGCAAGTGAATTCAGTGTTCTGAAGCCTAAAAACCTCCTTCTTACCTCACCTTAATTTACGTGCGTGGTTCGAACCTATATCCGAAAAGCTTTCTATGCGAAAATATGAGAAATAGAAATTCTAGAGTTAAAAATTTGATTATGGTTGACTTTGGTCAACATTTTGAGCAAACGAACCCGGATTCGTGTTCCGACAATCCCGGGAGGTCCGTAGTAAAATATGGGACTTGGGCGTAAGCCCGAAAATGAATTCCGAGGTCCCAAGCCTTAGAAATCAATTTTTGAAAGAAATTATTTTACTGAATTATCTAAGAAATGAAGAAAATAATTAATGTTTGAAACCATTGTTATCGGGCCTGTATTTTGGTTTCGTAGTCTGGTACAAACTTGTTATAGTAATTGAAAGGTAACTATGAAATTTGGTGAAAAACGGAGTTTATTTGACGTGGGTTGGACTTCCGGTTGAAGAGTTATGAACTTTGAGAGTTCTTTGATGAAAATGTTGAGTTTTGAGGTTTAATTCATGATTTTACATGTTATTTTGATGATGTGATCGCACGACTAGGTCCATATGATATCGTTGAGTTAGTATGCACACTTGGTTTGGAGTTCCGAGGGCTCGGGTGAGTTTCAGGTAGGTTCCGAGATATCTTAGGATTAAAACATGAATGTTGCACGTTCAGAGAAGTGCAAATCTCTGAAGCTGCCAGTGCTGACCGCATTGGTTTTGGCGTTGTCCGTGGTGGGGGCTACGCAGCCGCACTCGATTTTGTGCGGTCCGCACAGGTTCACTGGTCCGACTTCGGAAGCTATATCCTTTGATCTACAAGGAATTTTGAGATGATTCAAAAATGATAGTTGTATCCCTTCGTGTCTATTCTAGAAAGGTAAAGAAATTACAATTTGGACATCTGTAGAGAAAGTTATGGCCAAAATACTAAAGCATGTCACTGCAGTCCCCGTGGAGAGCTGTGCGGCTGCACTCGATTACGGTCCGCACAGGGGGTCTGAGGGGTATATTAAAACGGGATTTTCAGTTATTTTCATTTTTCAAAATCCCAAAAACACAAGAGGCGATATTTCAAACAACCTTTCTTCTCCAAAACATTGGTAAGTGATTTCTAACTTATTTTCTTTACTTCTTAACTTCTTTTTACAAGATTTCACCCTAGAATCTAGGGTTTTCATGGTGGAATTGGGAACTTTGGGAAAAACCTAAGAATATTGAAATTTGGAGAGTTAGACCTCAAATTGAGGTTGGATTCCAAAATGAATTATATATTTGGGTTCGTGGGGGAATGGGTAATCAAGTTTTGGTTCGAACCTCGGGTTTTGACCATGTAGGCCCATGGGTGATTTTTGACTTTTTTGGTTAAAACTTTGAAAAACGCATTTTCATGCATTGGAGTTGATTCATTTAGCGTTTATTAATGTAATTAAGTAACTTGTGACTAGATACGAGCGAATTGGTGGTGGAATCAAGGGGTAAAGCTATAATTGAAACGTGAATTGTGTTCGTGGCATCGACGTAAGTGTTTGGTCTAACCTTAGCTTGAGGGATTAGGAGTTGTGTCTTATTTGCTATGTGTTAATTGTGGGGTACGGCGTATAGGCATGGTGACGAGTATCTATACGTCGGTGTCAAGCATGCCTGTGAGTCTTGTATTGTAATTGTTATGACTCCGTTGTAAATTATTGCACTTCACATGTTACTGAAATATTATTGTTCCCTTGCCAAGATGTTATCGAAATATTATTGTTCCTTTGTCGGGATGTTATGGAAATATTATTGTTCCCTTGCCGGGATGTTATTGAAATATTATCGTTCCCTTGCCGGGAGATTGTTATATTGTTCTTGTTCCCTTGCCGGGATTCTTTGTGACTGTTGTTGATTTGTAACTGGATCGGGTGACACGCCTGCCCAAGATAAATGAAATGGGAGCGGGTGGCACGCCTGCCACAAGATAAATGAAATGAGAGCAGGTGGCATGCCTTCCACGAGATAAATGAAATGGAGCATGTGGCACGCCTGCCACGAACTATATGCAATGGGAGCGTTGTGCTGATACTACACTCTGCACTATGTGCAGATCCTGTAGTAGCTCTTGGATCGTAGTTTAGAGGCTACCTTCAGTCCACGCGGAGATCCAAGGTAGACTTGCAGGCATCTGCAGGCCCTGGCGTCTCCTCTATCCTTTATGTCATGTTTCATCTCTTTGCTTCAGAAACAGTGTGTCTTTTATTTTCAGACCTTGTATTTAGTAGTCTTAGACCGTCTGTGGTACTGTGACACCAGTTCTGGGTGATTAAGGTTTAAGCTGTTGTAATAGACGCATGTTCAGATATTTTATTGCTTTCTTCCGCTTATTCTAATTTTCTGTTATTTACACGTTATTTTTTTATATAATGTTAAAGAAAATAAAAATTGTTAAAAGGGTAATTTGTCTAATAATTGTCTTGCCTAGCTCATATTAGTAGGCACCATTATGACTCTCGAGGGTGAAAAATCCGGGTTATGACAATTCATTAATTATTCGTACGTAGTAATGTATAAGATTGATCATCAATTATAATATAGTTTATGCGTGTGTATGAAATTACTCATATACATAAATATAACTTAAAAACTTACTTTACATAGATGTTATTATAATCTATTTAAAGTAATTACATAGTTAATAATTATTTATAATAATTGTAGTTAAATAAAATAAATATTTATAGCTTAAAATAATTTTTTTATAGCTTAAAGTATTTAAAAACCAAAAAAGAAAAAAAAAACAAATTTTTTTTTTTAAAAATAGCGACAAACTTTGGTCACTATTTTCAATTCAATTTGGCATTCACGGTCGGTGAGCGGGTATTGCTTTGAGTGTCGCCTATGAAGGGTGTGATGAGATTTGGGAAGATGGAAAAGCTTAGCCCTAGGTTCATTGGCCCGTTTGAGATTCTTGATCGAGTGGGAGAGGTGGCTTACAGACTTGCGTTGCCGCTGAGCTTATCAGCCGTGTATCCAGTGTTTCATGTGTCTATGCTTTGGAAGTATTACGGCGATCCATCCCACGTGTTAGATTTCAGCAATGTCAAGTTGGACAAGGATTTTTCCTATGAGGAGGAGCCGGTAGCTATTCTAGACTGACAAGTTCGTCAGTTGAGGTCGAAGAATTTCCCTTCCGTTCGTATTTAGTGAAGAGGTCAGCCTGCTGAGGCATCGACCTGGGAGTCCTATTCTGATATGCGGAGCCGTTATTCCGTAAAATATGGGACTTGGGCGTAAGCCCGGAAATGAATTCCGAGGTCCCAAGCCTTAGAAATCAATTTTTGAAAGAAATTATTTTACTGAATTATCTAAGAAATGAAGAAAATAATTAATGTTTGAAACCATTGTTATCGGGCCTGTATTTTGGTTCCGTAGTCTGGTACAAACTTGTTATAGTAATTGAAAGGTAACTATGAAATTTGGTGAAAAACGGAGTTTATTTGACGTGGGTTGGACTTCCGGTTGAAGAGTTATGAACTTTGAGAGTTCTTTGATGAAAATGTTGAGTTTTGAGGTTTAATTCATGATTTTACATGTTATTTTGATGATGTGATCGCACGACTAGGTCCATATGATATCGTTGAGTTAGTATGCACACTTGGTTTGGAGTTCCGAGGGCTCGGGTGAGCTTCGCGTAGGTTCCAAGATGTCTTAGGCTTAAAACATGGATGTTGCAGGTTCAGAGAAGTGAAAATCTCTGAACCCGCCAGTGCTGGCCACATTGGTTTTGGTGTTGTCTGCAGTGGGAGTTGTGCGGCCGCACTCGATTTTGTGCGGTCCACACAGGTTCACTGGTCCGACTTCGGAAGCCTATATCTATTGATCTACAAGGAATTTTGAGATGATTCAAAAACGAAAGTTTTAGCCCGTTGTGTCTAGTTTCCATAAAGGTAAAGAAATCACAATTTGTACATCTGTAGAGAGAGTTATGGCCAAAATACTAAATCATGTCACTGTAGTCCCCATGGAGAGCTGTGCGGACGTACTTGATTTTGTGCGGTACGCACAGGGGGTTTGAGAGGGGTATATTAAAATGGGATTTTCAGTTATTTTCATTTTTTAAAACTCCAAAAACATAAGAGGCAATTTTTCAAACAACCTTTCTTCTCCTAAACATTGGTAAGTGATTTCTAACTCATTTTCTTTACTTCTTAACTTCTTTTTACAAGATTTCATCCTAGAATCTAGGGTTTTTATGGTGGAATTGGGAACATTGGGAAAAATCTAAGAATATTGAAATTTGGGGAGTTAGACCTCAAATTGAGGTCGAATTCCAAAATAAATTATATATTTGGGTTCGTGGGGGAATGGGTAATCGGGTTTTGGTTCAAACCTTGGGTTTTGACCATGCGAGCCCCGAGGCGATTTTTTACTTTTTGGGTAAAACTTTGGAAAACTCATTTTAATGCATTGGGGTTGATTCATTTAGCGTTTATTGATGTAATTAAGTAACTTGTGACTAGATACGAGCGAATTGGTGGTGGAATTAAGGGGTAAAGCTATAATTGAAACGTGAATTGTGTTCGTGGCATCGATGTAAGTGTTTGGTCTAACCTTAGCTTGAGGGATTAGGAGTTGTGTCTTATTTGCTACGTATTAATTGTGGAGTACGACGTATAGGCATGGTGATGAGTATCTATACATCGGTGTCAAGCATGCTCGTGAGTCTTGTATTGTAATTGTTATGACTCCGTTGTAAATTATTGCACTTCACATGTTATTGAAATATTATTGTTCCCTTACCGGAAAGTTATTGAAATATTATTGTTCCCTTGTCGGGATGTTATCGAAATATTATTGTTCCCTTGCCGGGATGTTATTGAAATATTATCGTTCTCTTGCCGGGATATTGTTATATTGCTCTTATTCCCTTGCTGGGATGTTGTTATATTGCTCTTGTTCCCTTGCTGGGATTCTTTGTGATTGCTATTGATTTGTAACTGGAATCGGGTGACACGCTTGCCACAAGATAAATGAAATAAGAGCGAGTGGCATGACTGCCACGAGATAAATGAAATGGGAGCGGGTTGTACGCCTGCAACAAGATGTGAAATGTAAGTGAATTCTTCCTTTCTTTCCCTTATCCTTGTTAGTAGTTGGATTTTTGTTCCTTTATAATTCTCTTGATATTCTGTTTTTACCTATTATTCCCCAAAGCATGACTTTCCCCTCCCATCTTTACTTGTTTATTCCTGCTTTACTTTCCGTTGTATATTATATAACTACACATGTTTATTTGGTAGTCTGGTCCTAGGCTAGGCACTTACCAGCACATGGGGTCGGTTGTGCTGATACTACACCCTGCACTATGTGCAGATCCCGGAGCAGCTATTGGACCGTAGTTTGAAGGCTACCTTCAGTCCACGCAGAGATCCAAGGTAGACCTGCAGGCGTCCGCAGGCCCTGGCGTCTCCTATATCCTTTATGTCCTGTTTCATCTCTTTGCTTCAGAAACAGTGTGCCTTTTATTTTCAGACCTTGTATTTAGTAGTCTTAGACCGTCTGTGATACTGTGACACCAGTTCTGGGTGATTAAGGTTTAAGCTGTTGTAACAGACGCATGTTTAGATATTTTATTGCTTTCTTCCGCTTGTTCTAAATTTTCACTGTTTACACGTTATTGTTTTATATAATGTTAAAGAGAATAATAGTTGGTAAAAAGTTATTTGTCTAATAATTGGCTTGCCTAACTCACATTAGTATGCACCATCACGACTTTCGTTGGTGGAAAATCTGGGTCGTGACAATTCATTAATTATTCGTACGTATGAATATATAAGATTGATCATCAATTATAATATAGTTTATGCGTGTGTATGAAATTACTCATATACTTAAATATAACTTAAAAAATTATTTCACATAGATGCTATTATAATCTATTAAAAGTAATTACATAGTTAATAATTATTTATAATAATTGTAGTTAAATAAAATAAATATTTATAGCTAAAAATAATTTTCTTTATAGCTTATAATATTTAAAAACCAAAAAAGAAAATAAAACAATTTAATTTTTTTTAAAAAAAGCAACCAACTTTGGTCGCTATTTTCAATTCAATTTGGCATTCATGGTCGGTGAGTGGGTATTGCTTCGAGTATCACCTATGAAGGGCGTGATGAGATTTGGGAAGAAGGGAAAGCTTAGCCCTATGTTCATTGGCCCGTTTGAGATTCTTGATCGAGTGGGAGAGGTGGATTATAGAATTGCGTTGCCGTAGAGCTTATCAGCCGTGCATCCAGTGTTTCATGTGTCCATGCTTCGGAAGTATCATGATGATCCATCCCACGTATTAGATTTTAGCACTGTTCAGTTGGACAAGGACTTGTCCTATGAGGAGGAGCCGGTAACTATTCTAGACCGGCAAGTTCGTCCGTTGAGGTCGAGAATTTCCTTTCTATTCGTGTTCAGTGGAGAGGTCAGCCTGCTGAGGCATCGACCTGGGAGTCCGAGTCCGATATGCAGAGCCGTTATCCCCATCTTTTTTCCGACTCAGGTACTTCCTTCTTATGTCTGTTCGAGGACGAACAGTTGTTTTAGAGGTGGAGAATGTGATGACCAAAAGGTCATCACTTGTGTTGCAAGTGAATTCAGCATTCTAAGGATTAAAAACCTCATTTTTACCTCACCTTGATTTATGTGCATGGTCCGGACCTATATCCAGAAAGCGTTCTATGCGAAAATATGAGAAATAGAAATTTCTAGAGTTAAAAATTTGATTATGGTTGACTTTGGTCAACATTTTGAGCAAACGGATCCGGATATGTGTTCCAACGATCCCGGGAGGTCCGTTGTAAAATATGGGACTTGGGCGTATGCCCAGAAATGAATTTCGAGGTCCCAAGCATTAGAAATCAATTTTTGAAAGAAATTATTTTACTAAATTATCTAAGAAATGAAGAAAAGAATTAATGTTTGAAACTATTGTTATCGGGCCCGTATTTTAGTTTCGGAGCCCAGTACAAACTTGTTATAGTATTTGAAAGATAACTGTGAAATTTGGTGAAAAACGGAGCTTATTTGACGTGAGTTGGACTTCCGGTTAAAGAGTTATGAATTTTGAGAGTTCTTGATGAAAATGTTGAGTTTTGAGGTTTAATTCACGATTTTACATGTTATTTTGATGATGTGACCGCACGAGTAGGTCCAATGATGTCGTTGAGTTAGTATGCACACTTGGTTTGGAGTTTCGAGGGCTCAGATGAGTTTTGGGAGGTTCCGGGATGTCTTAGGCTTAAAACATGGATGTTGCAGGTTCAAAGAAGTACAAATCTCTGAACCCGCCAGTGCTGACCGCATTGGTTTTGGTGCTGCCCGCGGTGGGGGCTGTGCGGCCGCACTCGATTTTGTGCGGTCCGTACAGGTTCACTAGTCCAACTTCGAAAGCCTATATCCATTGATCTACAAGGAAGTTTAAGATTATTCACAAACGAAAGTTGTAGCCCTTCGTGTCTAGTTTCCAGAAAGCTAAAGAAATCACAATTTGGACATTTGTAGCGAACGTTATGGCCAAAATACTAAAGTATGGAATTGTAGTCCCCATGGAGAGCTGTGCGGCCGCACTCGATTTTGTGCAGTCCGCACAGGGGGTCTGAGAGAGGTAAATTAAAACAGGATTTTCAGTTATTTTCATTTTTTAAAACCCCAAAAACATAAGAGGTGATTTTTCAAACAACCTTTCTTCTCCAAAATATTGGTAAGTGATTTCTAACTCATTTTCTTTACTTCTTAACTTCTTTTTACAAGATTTCATCCTAGAATCTAGGGTTTTCATGGTAGAATTGGAAAACTTTGGGAAAAATCTAAGAATATTGAAATTTGGGGAGTTAGACCTCAAATTGAGGTCGGATTCCAAAACAAATTATATATTTGGGTTCATGGGGGAATGGGTAATCGGGTTTTGGTTCGAACCTCGTGTTTTGACCATGTGGGCCCGGGGGCGATTTTTGACCTTTTGGGTAAAACTTTGGAAAACTCATTTTAATGCATTGGGGTTGATTCATTTAGCGTTTATTGATGTAATTAAGTAACTTGTGAGTAGATACGAGCGAATTGGTGGTGGAATCAAGGGGTAAAGCTATAATTGAAATGTGAATTGTGTTCGTGGCATCGAGGTAAGTGTTTGGTCTAACCTTATATTGAGGGATTAGGAGTTGTGTCTTATTTTTTACATGTTAATTATGGAGTACGACGTATAGGCATGGTGACAAGTATCTATACGTCGGTGTCAAGCATGCCCGTGAGTCTTGTATTGTAATTGTTATGACTCCGTTGTAAATTATTGCACTTCACATGTTATTAAAATATTATTGTTCCTTTACCGGAATTTTATTGAAATATTATTGTTTCCTTGCGGGGATGTTATCGAAATATTATTGTTCCCTTGCCGGGATGTTATTGAAATATTATCGTTCTCTTGTCGGGATATTGTTATAATGCTCTTATTCCCTTACTGGGATGTTGTTATATTGCTTTTGTTCCCTTGCCAGGATTCTTTGTGATTGCTGTTGATTTGTAACTGGAATTGGGTGACACGCCTGCCACAAGATAAATGAAATGAGAGCGGGTGGCATGCCTGCCACGAGATAAATGAAATGGGAGCGGGTGGCACGCCTGCAACAAGATATGAAATGAAAGTGAATTCTGCCTTTCTTTCCCTTATCCTTGTTAGTAGTTGGATTTTGGTTCCTTTATAATTCTCTTGATATTCTGTTTTTACTTGTTATTCCCCGAATCATGCTTTCCCCCTCCCATCTTTACTTATTTATTCATGCTTTACTTTCTTTTGTATATTATATAACTGCACATGTTTATTTGGTAGTCTGGTCCTAACCTCGTCACTACTTCGCCGAGGTTAGGCTAGGCACTTACCAACATATGGGGTCGGTTGTGCTGATACTACACTCTGCACTATGTGCAGATCTCGGAGCAGCTCTTGGGCCGTAGTTCGTAGGCTACCTTCAGTCCATGCGGAGATCCAAGGTAGACCTTCAGGCGTCCGCAGACCCTGGAATCTCCTATATCCTTTATGTCATGTTTCATCTCTTTGCTTCAGAAACAGTGTGTCTTTTATTTTCAGACCTTGTATTTAGCAGTCTTAGACCATTTGTGGTACTGTGACACCAGTTCTGGGTGATTAAGGTTTAAGCTGTTGTAATAGACGCATGCTCAGATATTTAATTGCTTTCATCCGCTTATTCTAAATTTCCATTGTTTACACGTTATTGTTTCATATAATGTTAAAGAGAATAAAAATTGGTAAAAGGGTAATTTGTCTAATAATTGGCTTGCCTAGCTCACCTTAGTATGCGCATCACGACTCTCGAAGGTGAAAAATCCGGCTCGTGATAATTTATTAATTCTTCGTACGTAGTAATGTATAAGATTGATCATCAATTATAATATAGTTTATGCGTGTGTATGAAATTACTCATATACTTAAATATAACTTAAAAAATTACTTTACATAGATGTTATTATAATCTATTAAAAGTAATTACATAGTTAATAATTATTTATAATATTTTTAGTTAATTAAATTAAATATTTATAGCAAAAAATAATTTTTTTATAGCTTACAATATTTAAAAACCAAAAAAGAAAAAAACTATTTATTTTTTTTTTAAAAAATAGCGACCATCTTTGGTCGCTATTTTCAATTTAATTGTTTTTTTAAATAGAGACCAATGTTTGTCGCTATTTTTGGTCAAACGGTCAAAACTTATTTACAAACCAAAAATAGTGACCAAAGTTGGTCGCTTTTCCTAATTCTAGAGACAAAAACGGGTTTCTCCTCCATTTCTCTTATTTCTTTCCCCAATATTTCCCCAACTCTCTCTTTCCCTCCCTTCTCTATTTCACTCACCCAAATCTCATCCCCCACCCCGCGCCACCACTGCCCCCTTGCTCGCCGCCGCCTCGCCGTCCGCTGCTCGCTGACCACCACCACTGCCGCTCCTCTCTCTCTCCTTCTCCACCTAAAAAAAATCGAGATTAGAATTATAACCTCCAATCTTTGTTATTTCTAGTGTGTATGTTGCAATATTTGATGTATTGTAGTTTATTGTTTCAATTCTTTGAACATTGTATTTTATTGAGGATTAGAGTTTAGGTCTTGTTTTAATTTGTTTAGTTAATTAATTTTATTAACTAATTAGTTTAATTAGTGTTGAATTTAGTTTCGTTAGATTTGAATTATATATTATCTTGATAGTTTAGTTAGAATTTAGGGTTTAGGATATGAATTGAAATTTTTTGATATGAATTTGAATTTTAGTTTATGAATTGAAATTTTAGGATATGAATTGGATTTTTAGTTTATGTATTGTAATTTTAGTTTATAAAATGGAATTTTTGGATATGAATTGAAATTTGTGGATATGAATTGAAATTTTAGGATATGAATTGAAATTTGTGTATGAATTGAAATTTTCGGATATAAATTGAGCCTTTAGGATATGAATTGAACCTTTAGGATATGAATTGGAGTTTTAGTTTATGTATTGGAATTTTAGTTTATAAATTGAAATTTTAGGATATGAATTGAACTTTTGTGGATATGAATTGAAATTTTAGGACATGAATTGAACCTTTAGGATATGAATTGAAATTTTAGGGTATGAATTGAACTTTTAGGATATGAATTAAGCCTTTAGGATATGAATTTGACTTTTATGATATGAATTGGACTTTTAGTTTATGTACTGGAATTTTAGGATATGAATTGAGCCTTTAGGATATGAATTTGACTTTTATGATATGAATTGGACTTTTAGTTTATGTACTGGAATTTTAGTTTATAAATTGAAATTTTAAGATATGAATTGAACTTTTGTGGATATGAATTGAAATTTTAGGATATGAATTGAACCTTTAGGATATGAATTGAAATTTTTGTGTATGAATTGAAATTTTAGGATATGAATCGAGCCTTTAGGATATGAATTGAACATTTAGGATATGAATTGGACTTTTAGGATATGAATTGAGCCTTTAAGATATGAATTGAAATTTTAGGATATGAATTGGACTTTTAGTTTATGTATTGGAATTTTAGTTTATAAATTGAGAAATTTTAGGATATGAATTGAACTTTTAATTTATGAATTGAAATTTTAGGATATGAATTGAACCTTTAGGATATGAATTGAAATTTTTGTATATGAATTGAACCTTTAGGATATGAATTGAACTTTTAGGATATGAATTGGACTTTTAGTTTATGTATTGTAATTTTAGTTTATAAATTGGAATTTTTGGATATGAATTGAACTTTCGTGGATATGAATTGAAATTGTAGGATATGAACTGAACCTTTAGGATATGAATTAAAAATTTTATGTGTGAATTGAAATTTTAGGATATGAATTAAGCCTTTAGGATATGAATTTGGACTTTTAGTTTTTGTATTGGAATTTTAGTTTATAAATTAAAATTTTAGGATATGAATTGAACTTTTGTGGATATGAATGGAAATTTTAGGATATGAATTGAAATTTTTGTGTATGAATTGAACTTTTAAGATATGAATTGAGCCTTTAGGATATGAATTGTACTTTTAGGATATGAATTGGATAATTAGTTTATGTATTTGAATTTTAGTTTATAAATTGAAATTTTAGGAAATGAATTGAACTTTTATGGATATGAATTGAAATATTAGGATATGAATTGAAATTTTTGTATATGAATTGAAATTTTATGTGACAACCAGGACGGTCGACTTAAGAATTTTCGCCCCGATCCCCCATTAACTGCTTTCTCCTAGTTTATTTCTGCTTTTTTGATTTGTCGAAATGTTCGGTTTTGAGTTTCGGAGAGTTAGCCATAGTCAGAATAATGTGAAGAAAGCCTTGAAATGGAAATCTGATGGTTCCGTAGCTCCATTGGGTGATTTTGGGTTTAGGGGTGTGTTCAGATTGTGTTTTGGAGGTCTGTAGCTAATTTAGGCTTGAAATGACAAAAGTTGAGCTTTTGAAGTTTCCGGTTCGATAGTGAGATTTTGATCTGAGGGTTGGAATGGAATTCTGGAAGTTTGAGTAGCTCCGTAGTGTTGAATGTGATGTGTTTGCAAAATTTCAGGTCATTCGGACGAGGTTTGATAGACTCTTTGATCGAAAGCGTGTTTTTAGAGTTTTTGGGATTCTTAGGCTTGAATCCGATGAAATATAGGTGTTTTGATATTGTTTTGAGTGTTCCGATGTTTGGAACAAGTTTGAATGAAGTTGTGGGATATGTTGGTAGGTTTGGTTGAGGTTCTGGGGGCCTCGAGATGATTTCGAATGATTGACAGAAGGATTTTTAAAGTTTGGGAGTTGCAGCTTCAGCTGGTTTCTGTCATAACCGCACCTGTGGTTTATGTTCCGTAGGTGCGGAGCCACAGAAGTGGCAAAGTAGCCGCAGAAGCGGAAAAGGAAAAAAGGCAGCAGGGACTGCAAAAGCTAGTTCATCACCGCAAAAGCGGCCCCGCATATGCGAAAGGATAGTCGCAGATGCAGAAATCGAGCCTTAAGTGAGAAATCGCAGATGCGACAATGGTTCTGCAGAAGCGGGACTGCAGAAGCGGTCCTAGGACTGCAGATGTGGTAACAGCTGGGCAGAAATATGAAATTTCGTGGGTTTAGTTTCAAAAGTTAGAAATTCGATTTGGAGCTCTGGAGAGGGCAATTTTGGGAGGAAATTGAAGAGGAGATCAGTGGGTACAATTCTTTAACCCTTTCTAGTTATATTCCATCAATCTAAAGTTAGTGTAACGACCCGACCGGTCGTTTTGAGCTCTAGCGCGTCGTTCAGTAGTTTGAGGCCATGAGCAACTTCACTTCAAGTATTATGACTTGTAGGCATGGTTGAAATTGAATTTCACGTAGTTCGGAGGTTATTTGGAAAGAGAATTCTCATTTCGGAAGCTTTAAGTTGAAAGAATTAACTAAAATTGGATTTTTGAGTAAACGACTTCGGAATCGGGATTCAAAGGTTCCAACAGGTTCGTATGATGATTTCGGAGTTGAGCGTATGTCCGGATAGGGTTTTGGAAGACCCGGGAACGTTTCAGCACCTATTGTAGAAGTTAGCATTTTTGGAAGAATTTTATAAGTTTCGGTTGAAGTGATTTACTGTGTTATCGATGTCCGTTTGGGATTCCGAGTCTGGGAGTAGCTCCGTATGGTGATTCTAGTGTTGGGAGCGTGATCGGAAGTGAATTCGGTGGTCCGTGGGTCATTTTTGGAGTCATTTGGCTAAAGATAGAAATTTGAAGGTTGTTGAGAAGTTTGACCGGAAGTGGACTTTTTGATATCAGGGTCGGAATCTAATTCTGAAAGTTAGAGTAGGTCCGTAATGTCAAATATGACGTATGTGCAAAATTTGAGGTCAATCGGACGTGATTGGTAGGTTTCGTCATCGAATGTAGAAGCTTGAATTTCTAAAGTTCATTAAGCTTGGATTGGAGGTCGATTCATGATTTTAGCATTGTTTGATATGATTTGATGCCTCGAGCAAGTCTGTAATGTGTTTTGGGACTGGTTGGTATGATTGGTCGGGGTCCCGGGGGCCTCGGGTGGATTTTGGGTTGTTAACGGATTGAATTGGAACTTGGAGGAAGAGCTGAAGTTGCTGGTTCCTGGTGTAACCGCATCTGCGAGACTTGGGCCGCAGATGCGGAGCCGTAGAAGTGACCCTTGTGTCGCAGTAGCGGAAAATGGTTGTGCTTGGCTGGGGTCACAGGTGCGACGAACCTTCCGCAGAAGCGAGACCGCAGAAGTGGCCCTGGCTCAGCAGAAGCGGACTTGAGCGAGTTGGCTGAGATCACACCTGCGGTAGAAAGTTCTGCAGGTGCGGCTGGTGTACCGCAGGTGCGAAAATGCTATAGATAGTGTGTTCTTTTAAAAATCGGGAGATGGTCATTTTTCTCCCATTTTCAGTTGGTGTGGGCGATTTGGAGAGCTTCAAGTGGGGTTTTTTATCATCTTCAACAAGGTAAGCTAACCTCACCTATCTTGAGTTAAATACATTGATTATGTATGAATTTTTGCATGTAAATTGGTAGAAATTTGGGAGTTTGAGGAAAACCAAGAAAATTTGTATTCTTGGATTTTGACCACGATTTTGGGTATGAAATTAGGAGAAAATCATATATTTGAGTTCGTGAGTTCATAGGTAAACTTTATCTTCAAAAAATTTCGGAATCCGGGCATGTGGGCCCGCGGGCAATTTTGTCAACTTTTCGATCGAGGTTAGGAATTGTTATAAATTGGATTGTAATGAGTAATTGAACATATATTAATGGATTTGCATAATTATTGGCTAATTTTGGAGCATTGTGCATCGATTCGAGTCTTCGGAAGAGCGTGGAATTGTGAGTCTCCTTTCTAACCTTGTAAGAGGGAATTGTCCCCATAGGTAATATAATTGGTTATGTGGTCCTATTTGTGGGGGATACGTACACACGAGGTGACGAGAGTTCGTACGTAGCTACTATTATGTGTAAGTCCGGGTAGTCTAGGACCCAAAAGCATGCTATACTTGGAATAACTGTAATCTTGTTGGCGGTTGAATTGCTTAAATCTTATTGAATTGGTAAATGAATTTCTAAAAGGATTAAACTTCATTTTCTTAAATCGCTAAAAGAGAATTGGCTTTTATTTGGATAAACGTTCCCCGATAAATTCTTGATTTGCTGTTTGAGCATGTATTTCTATGTGTACTTGCGTTGCATGTATGATTCGCGAGCAGGGCGTATGCTTATTTATGTTGACCGCGTCGCATGTATGATTCGCGAGCGGAGTAATAGATGCATCTATGGTTCGCGCCGTTCGACCCTCGGCAGTGCACAATTTATATTTATGTTGGAACGGGTCGTACGACCTCGGCATGATATGCGGATGCTTGTATTGTTTGCCTGAGATTTATAAATGTTGATAATTGCCTTTCCTGGCCGGAGATAAATTGATAAAAGATGATGAAAAGTAAATCTTTGGTATCCATTATTATTTGAGAAGTTGTTTACCTATTATCTGGCTTTATGAGTTTATAATTGCTTTATAAAAATTCATGATCTCCTCCCATTTTTTTTACAACTATTATTATTGGACCACTAGTAAGTGTGGAAGTCAACCTCTCGTCTCTACTTCTCTGAGATTAGACGGGATACTCATTGGGTACACATTGTTTTCGTACTCATACTACACTTGTTGTGCATTTTTGTTGCACAGGCACATGCATCTCTAGTGGCCTAGTGGGCGTAGCAGAATGGTTGATAAGAAAACTTAGGTGAGCTGCACTTCTCGAGAGGACCCACAGCCAGCAGAGTCTCTTTCAGATTTCTGTATTTACTTTCTGCCCAATATTGTATTCCGGATGGTTGTTGTATTACATTATTTCCTAGAAATTGCTCATGTACTTGTGACACCGGGTTCTGGGATGATTATGGGGTATCTTGTATTAACTTCTTAACATTTATATTAGATTTGAAATTATTATCTTTTACTAGTGAGATTGAAGGAAAATCATAGTTTTCAAATTATTAAAAAGAGAATTAAATTAAGTATTTTGGTTGGCTTGCCTGACAGCAGTGTCCGGCGCCATCACGACCCTTATTGGATTTTGGGTCGTGACAACATGGTATTAGAGCACTAGGTTCCCTTAGGTCTCATGAGTCATGAGCAAGTCTAGTAGAGTCTTGCGGATCGGTACGGAGACGTCTGTAATTATCTTCGAGAGGATACAAGACTGTTAGGAGCACTTCCCTTCTTGATTCCTCATCGTGCGATTTGATTCCTTGAGGCTTATACCCCTGTTTCCTTTCTACTCAATCCTACACGACGCGAAACGCTTGTTATAAATCGAGAATTGAAGAATTGTAATGGTACTACCGATGTGGTGTGGGATGTTTCTCCCTGCATAGTTGATTGGGTTGTTGTTGTTGCCTCGCGTGAGGATATCTTGTCATTTTAGCTCAGTAACAGTATTCCTGAGAGCTTTGAAGCTATGCATGGATCGCTATGATTGCTTATGATTAGTTATCGCACAGTATTGGCATGATAGTAGGATACTTGCCTATATGTGGGGCAATGAATGATTTGGAAGGGAGTTCTCTCAGTGCATGATTCTGAGATTCGGTATTTCATTTCCGGCAGGGAAAAGCAATTGGCCTATGAATGTCAAGATTTGGATCGATGGAGTAACGAGACTTGGTATTTTTGAGTGTGGTGGAATTTTCATCTGCGACGTGGTATCGCCGCCCTCGATTGAATATGTTGAGTTTGCTGGTGTTATGGTTTTCTTCCATTTTTCCTTGGGGCAGGATGTTATGAAATGATAATGGAGAGACGACTGTCAGAGATCGCGTTATGCGGTGGATCAGGATTGAATAGGTGTTTCTAGTGTTGATGGCTCAAGAAAGATGATCTCGGGGAGATTTAAAGTTAGTGACGATCTATTGGTTCCAATGTTGCAGAGAATGAGATTGAATCAAGGCAACAACCGGGAAACAAAGGATGAGGAAGGACATGTGGGAAGTGTCAGGCGGTGGTTAAAATTTTCAGAAGGACGGGTATAAGAAGCGAAAGTCGGGTAGTTGATTAAAGGAGTGAGTTCCACCAAAGTGGGAGGTGGCAGAGCAGCACATGGATTCAGTGGAAGAATAACTTCACACCTAAGGAAGGTTTGGAATGATTTGGGAATTTTAGTGATCAGTGATTGGGTCTACGGACTTAATTTGAAGTATTGGTGTTACACCCCATATTTTCGTACATGAAAGTATGACATAGATAAATTAATGAGAGCTCGGAAGTGAGGTGTCACGACCCGCAGTACTACATTACGACGATGTTGCACCTTGTAGTGTTGTACGTTGAAATTTGTCATAAGGTAACTGACATCAGTCCAAGGAAAAGATTATTTGGAGATTATAAGGGTTATTCTATGTCAAATAAGTAATAAGTAAATTCATAAAGATGAAAGAGGAAGCAAGTCAAAGAAAATGAGTTTCGTTGAAAATGGACATTTTGGAATAAAATACGGGTCAAGCGATAATATCCGATAATTTTAAACTAGTACCATGGAAGATACCATATGATCACGGTAGTGTAATATATAAAGTATATATGAAGTATTTTGAAAATAAATAGAATTTTGAGTAATTTGTGATAATCCTTAAATTATGCGGGTAATAGATTAATTACCGCGTAACGAAATATTACCCGATTAACTAATAAGCGAATAAAATTAATAAAATCATCTCCCCAAACCAAAAACGTGGCAGCAAGCCACTTCTTGGAGAAGTGACTATTAGTCCATTTTCATTAGGTGGCGACTAATGTGTTAGTTATACACATTTTCCATATCAGCAATCAACCAAGAAATGGCAAATTCCTAGCGTCTGCTTGGGTGCCAAAACTCCCTCCAAATCTAAATAAAGTTGAGAGTTCAAGAAATGCTTTCGTTTCTTTTTGGGGAATCAATATCAAGAGCAAGCTTTCTACCTCTTCTCTTTTGCTTCTATCATAACTCTTGTCCCTTTTTCAATTCTTTCACCTGTCTACATGTCTCCTAAGCTCCATCAATACATGCCTATGACATCTGCAAGTAGTTAGGCCTTTTTAGTTGAGTGACAATGAGCTCAACGTTGGCCTTTTATCTTCCTTCAGCTAGTCTTAAATTGAGTTTTACATGTCGAGACAAAGTCTTTTAAATTGATTTTAAGCTATTGAAAATCTTGCTGGTTTGGATTGGTATTCTGTGTTCCTAACTCTGGTAATATAATTTTGAATTGTAAAATTGTTGGTCAAGCGTAGAAAATAATAGCATGTTTATCTAATGCTAATATATTAGTATAAAGTAGAAGCTGGAAGCCTGGAACTCTTTTGATGTGATCACGCAAGCTAATTTTAAAGATGTAACCTTTTTTAAGAATATCATACAGATTTTTCTTTAATACATGTATGTTAAGGCTATCACTTTTTTCTTTTGGCATGATCCATACGATACGAACGAAACGTGCAAATACACAAATTCCATAAACGACTCTATTCATAGAAGTATTATAGATGTCTATGTTCTTGAATTTTCGTGTGTCATAATATTTTATCATCTGTTCATGGGTCTCAAAAAATAAAAAAGTTGAAAAGAGTTTACTTTGTGACATAGCTCAAGACAAAATGGTCTTATGAAATTCCAAAATATTTTATTAATGTACATTTCATGCATTGCATTCATGTGCATTGACCCATGACCAGATGGAGTTATATACGCGTATATATGTAAATATATGTATATGGGATATGGAAAAATGTTACGGCATTATATATGCCCCACCACCTGATCAGCTGGTATATGATGATGATGTTTCCCACAGTTGCTGAAATATGATTCAGATGGCGTTATATACGCCTATATATTTAAATATATGTATATGGGATAGGGGAAAAAGGTTACGGTATTATATATGCACCGCCACCTGATCAGCTAGTATATGATGATGATGTTGCCCACAGTGGCTGAAATATGACTCAGACGGCATTATATACGAGTATATATGTATGTATATATATGTATATGGGATATGGGAAAGGTTATGACGTTATATATGCACCACCACCTGATCAACTGGTATACGATGATGATTTTTCCCACAGTGGCCGATATGATATGATGGGATGCCCTCAAAGGCTGATGATGTTATGAAACATGTACCTATGCACGACATGATATTCATACACATATGCATGATGTTAAAAGTAATTTATGATTTACAAAGTTATTCAGACTTACAGATTGAGCCATGTACTCTATATTTCTTCAATGTCTTTTATGTACTTATTTATGTGCCTTACATACTCGGTACATTATTCGTACTAACGTCCCTTTTGCCTAGGGACACTGCGTTTCATGCCTGTAAGTTTCGATAGACAAGTCAAGAGCCCTCCAAGTATGCTATCAGCTTAGTGGAAGATGTTGGTGTGCTCCATTTACTTCGGAGTTGCTTGTTTGGTTAGTATGATTTAGACATGTATTGTTAGGTATGGCGGGACTCTATCCCGACCTTTATGACATTTATGTACTCTTAGAGGCTTGTAGACCTATGTCGTATATGTGAAAGATTGTACGGTCTTGTCGGCCTATGCTTTGAGTTTATAAATGATTATGTTGGCCTATTAGGCCCGTATGCCACATGTATATGATGATGT
This sequence comes from Nicotiana tabacum, assembly GCF_000715075.1. NCBI lineage: Eukaryota > Viridiplantae > Streptophyta > Magnoliopsida > Solanales > Solanaceae > Nicotiana > Nicotiana tabacum. The sequence continues at coordinate 121,261,340 of NC_134099.1, forward strand.
AATAAGAAATATACATTACGTTGGTACTCGATTGAGTAAGGTACTGGGTGCCCGTCGCAGCCCATCGGTTTGGGTCGTGACAATTGGCTATTATGTGGCGGGAGATTGGATATGATGGAAAGGAGTTTCTTGATATGAAGGAGGATACAACATGACTTGGAATGGAAGGAGACGGTCACACATTTAATTAATGTCCATGAGGAGCGAATGGACTTGTGCAGCTGGTGAAGGAGCACGGGCTCAGGAGGGGTTATTGATGTCGCATTGTACCCTATGCATCAGCGTTGAAATATGTCGTTAGGTAATTTCCACAGGTGGGTTATCCCCTATGAGCAGGTTAGCGATCGCGTGATTGGCGAAGCTTCTGCGAAGGATTTTACTGGACATCCGCTAGAAATTGAATATGGGGTTATTGATAGGAATTCATAGTGTTCATGAAGTGCTAACGAGAGGGTTTCAAGGAATCTGACAGTTTGATTGCGCAAAGTCATGTCAATGGGAGAGAGGGAATCTTGGTGGGTTCCAGAGTTGTGTAATAATGGCTTCAAGCTAAGTGGTAGAGTCCCACCGCCTACAGTTGGATTGCACGGTCGTTTATTCATGAAATTTACGGTTATTAGCATATTGATGGGTTATTTCAGCTAAGGGAGAGTAACATAAGTGGTAATTTGAACAAAGAGATTATTAAAGGTGTGCTATGGTTGGCCTTATTGGCTCATGTTCAGACTTGGGGAAGATTCAGGATTTATGCCTTGTATAAATGCGGGTTTCAAGAAAAATGATTCTATCGGGTGCTTCGTTGAGAGGGTATTCATGTGCTAGAAGATTCATGGAGTAGATTGTATTCGGGGCCAAGTCAGAGCGGGTGGCTCTCAACAATGGTCCTGGTGGATTCAAATGGGTAAAGTGTAGTACCTAATAATTTCGAGCTTATAGGTACGGTTAAGGATCAAGCTTTGTAGCAGCTTATGAGAAGAGACCCAGAATGTTCTATGATGTTTTGACTTGCAGTGATGCATTTGGGAAGAAAATGAGAAAGGACTTCGGATTCGTAGAGATATTATCAGAATGGGCGTAGCAGTTGAGGATGCGAATGTGCGCACAAGGGAGGTATAAAATAGTTTGTGGAATTTGAGACAGCATGGTCTCGTGATTCAAGGTCACTCGGGATGAGTACCGATGGAGTGAACTATGTGTTGAATTGTGTTAATATTATTTTAAAGGCAATCAAGGATAAACTGGGCAAAGATAGATTGGCTAGCCATAGTTGAATTGGCATGTTGGTGGTAGCGATCAGTTCCTTCAGCGTGATCAAGTTATATAAGTGATTTGTGACGGTACGTGTGAGGCTTGTCGTCCACCGTAATTGAAGTTATTCAGAAGTATTCTACTGTTATGGCTTGTTATGTGTAGGCAGATCTCGGAAGGGCTATGGTGGCTTAGACCACTACTTAGAGATTTGCATATTTTACGGTTATGAGAATTCACTTGTGTGTTGCTATGGTTCTCCTGAAGTGAGTTAAGTGAAAGGTTTTTATATGATGAAGTGTTAATCTATTAGTGGTTCTGGAGTTATGACGAAAATCGTGTTCTATCGTATATTGGCATGATGGGTGCAGTGAGTGCTATGGAATTTGAATTAAGGATCAAGGTTGCAGTTCGGTGTTGACAAGGATGTCATGAGATCGAATGAGCTGGAAAGGAGTTTCGATGTTTAAAGTAAGTGGGTATTGCCTTCAGTGTCACCTGAGATCGGTGTTTTGTGGAAAAAAAGGCCTTGCATCCTGGTCAAGGATTCTTGATCACTTTGTAGCGTTAGTGCGGCCGGTGGTTTGGATGTACAGACCTGTTATCTGTCACGGAAGGTTGTGGGATCATGCCCCACGGGAAGATTGTATAAGTGTGGCATGTAGTCACTTAATTGATTAAAGAGTTAAACCAAGTTTGAAGATTGTGGTGATGACGTTAAATTGAGAATTGATGCCTGGAGGGCACTCGGTCTATTGGGTTGTGGACTGTGGATGATTACTCCGGTTATGATGGTTGTTCTTGTGTGTTATGAGAAAAGGGGAGTTATTATGGACCTTTGAAAGGTTATTAGCTTAGTTCAATGTGATCTAATCAGCTTGGGGTCTGTGGATGAATTTAAATGTGAATATGAGATCTATATCAGGCCAGATGTGTTCATGTCAGCAATGCGCTCCTTATGGAAGAGTAGTCGGGGTGTTATTTCGTCGTCAACTATTTCATGTAATGATAAATTATGTCGTGTGAGTTGTGAGATGGCTTGGTGAATTTGTTATGTGTTGAGGTTCCGCATAGTGATGATGTTATATGAGTGGAATGGCTCTTGAGATTCAGATCGTATATCGCACCTCAGTTGCGCTTGAGTTTGTAGCTTGTAGCGCTATATGTCTCCCCAGGGATGGTATTATGCCCTTAGCGTGCTTGTGACCGATATTCGGTATTTTGTTGTAATGAGCAATCTAGCTCGGTGTGTAACTCTTTTGTGAATTTTATGTGTGGATCGGGTGGCACGCTGCCATAGGTATGTTGTTTGGATCGGGTTGCGCGCTGCAATAGTGTGATGTTGAGTACAAATTCCTATATCTGTTTTTATGTGTTTTGTTTCCTATCTTTCTGAGGAAAACTCATATTAGTTGTGTGCCCGCGTCACATGTATGATTCGTGAGCGGGGTGTTTGTTTAATTATATTGACCGTGTCACATGTATGATTCGCGAGCGGGGTAATCAGATTTCCTTTTCCTTTTGTATCGCGTTCGAATTGGTAGCCTATTCGCACATTGTGGCATCATATGAGACTTTTGGTCATGTCTAGATGGCTTATTGCCTGAGCAATTCGTACTGGGTGAGATGGGATTATCAGAACTAAGATCAGTGCAATCGGATTATATGAAGAATATTAAAGAGCAAATACCATTATTTGGTTCAGAAAGAGGTAATGATTCTTGTCATGAGTATAGCCCCAATGATTTTTTCACGCCCCAACCTTGGGAGGCGTGGCTAGCACCCGGTGCCGCACTGGCCCGAGCGAACCACTTTGTAACTTATTCATTCCTTTTGTAACTATCATAGGCCAATATGGCCACAACTCGTAATGTATAACTATATGTGGGAAACACTGTATTACTAAACTATTTTTCTTAAATCATGAATACATATGGGTCATCAAGGCCTCTGACATACTGTAAAAAATGAACCTCTGTCAACAAAACCTCTAAGATAGCGTGACATCAAATGGGACAGAGTACCAGCCTACCATAAGTCTGTAGCAAAACTCTGAGATGATGACTCATAGAGTCGGATGCACTCCGAATGAGGTGGAGTCTTACCGATCCTTCGCTGAATGCCAATCTCGTCTACTATGAGTGCTCGTCAAACTGATTATCTATACCTGCAGGCATGAATGCAGCGTCCCCAACAAAAGGACGTTAGTACGAATAATGTACCAAGTATGTAAGACATGTACTGAAAGCTGAAACTGAACCGATAATATAATAAGTGAAAGCAACTGAAAGTCAAAGATAATTTGTAGATATGCTTACCTGCTGATACTGACTCAACTCTCTCAATATAATGGATGACTGCCCAACTGATCAGTGGTAATTGCCCGACCGGCCGTAGCTCAGTGGTGAATATGTAACTGCCCAACCGGCCGTAGCTCGGTGGTGAATATGTAACTGCCCAACTGGCCGTAGCTCGGTGGTAAATGTGTAACTGCCCAACTATGTAACTGCCCAACCGGCCGTAGCTCAGTGGTAAATGAATATGCATGTCTGCCCAACCGGCGGTAAATAATGATACGTAACTGACCAACCGGTGGTAACTGCCCGACCGACCGTAGCACGGTGGTAAATACATGAAGATTCATATCCATGTATCACTATATTATAAACATTAACTTCTCCATCACATACCATACACAACGTCATTTAACATTTTAATCATATACCTCAATAGGGACTTAGGAATATACTTAAACATGCTTGAATATCATTTTATAGGAATGGATAGGTAGAACCACTTATGGAATAGCATTATGTTTACATATCGTTACTTGGATCAAGCCAAAAGAAAGAAGGGATAGCCTTAACATACCTGATTCGGTTCTCTTAACAATCCCTCCGATATATGTCTTTTGCGAAGAACATGTAATGCTGAATCAAAGTAGGGATATAAAAATACTTCCTGTGCACATCCTTCAAAGACTATCATTTCTGCACAATATTTCTCTTTTTCTCTTGATGTCACGACTCCCAACAACTTGGTACCAAGAGTAACTTTCGTATCATCCCGATGGTTCAAAGCTTGCTACTCTAAAAGTTGGGAGTTAGGAATTTTCTAATATGATTCCTATTGTTGAGAAACTTTCACTGAAAGAAATATTTCTACTCATATGTCATCTTTTCCAGACCTGTAAAGCCAAGTCCTACTTTTAACATAGCTTTTCTTTGACCTTTTCGTGACTATAATTTAATACCCGAATGAACGAAGGGCTAACATATCATTTTCTTTAAATCAATCTATAATTATACTAATATACAGTTATACGCAAACCTGGTGTTTGGCAAATGGGCTAGACATGTGATAGTAGTAAGAGATAACAGTTGAAATATTTTTGGACTTACCAAACATCATGATAAAACCTTAAAAGCTTTTGGAAGATGGCCATTTCTTATGTTTTCTTAAAAAGCATTTCATATTTCTCTTTCTGTCCGCTTTTGGTAAGTAGGGATCTCAGACTCAATGCTCAAGCCAGGTATTCCTGTAACTCTCTAACACATATTAGTCACTTACTGACTATTCTAGTATTGCCACATTAGGAATGAATCATCACTTAGTCTTTTAAGTAGGTCCTATGTGAACATAAGACAAATTTCTATCTAATTAGACACACTCCCACCCAATACAACAATTGATAATTAATTCCTTGTTCTTACATTACTTCAATACTACTAAACCATGATACTGTATAAAATCAATACGTACACTATTATTCGTTAAAGCATCAATGAAAAGAAAAAAAAACACGTATATTTTCTCAACTTCTAATTTTTCTAATCTCATATATAAAGAGTAAACACGCTAAATTCTTAAAATGGTAAAAAGATAACCTTCTTTTCTTGTGAAAAAAAATAATTTATATCTTTATAATAAAGAAAATCCCATAAACATGTCTCATATTATTTGTATAATTTAAAAAATATTCAAAATTAGTAATATTAATAAATATATGAAGTCATATTTTTTCATACCATTTTTTTCTTTACAAAAATGTTCCACTCAAAATACCGTATCAAATACATATATATATATATATATAACGGTATCAATGTTGTTAAACTTACGGGGCGTAACAGATTTGTTGATTCAGCAGTTGGTTATGAATTTCTACACATCTCTTCCATCGTGGCGGTATTGTAAGAGTTATAGCAAGACCTATGTATGTCATGAGGTGCAATGGGAGCATCAAATTCGTGGAATTTAGACTAATTGCTCAAAAAATGTTATTGTGGTTCTGTGAATAAAGCAGTGCAGGGTGTGAATTCAGATAAGGTACGCAGTCATGTTTTGGTGCTGCTGTAGTTATTGATTCGGTGAGTGTATGTTAGAACAGGCCTGATAGAGAATTCCAGATGTTGGAATTAGGCTCTAAGGCTTATTTGCCTAAGTGAAAAAGGGTATCTTCAAATTGATCGAGTTAGAGTGCCCCAAATGGGTTGTAGTAGCACGGGTAAGTACACGAGGTGTTAAACAGTGATTTCGGGCAATCCCAGTGTAGTTCTTAGCACGTTCGAGGATGAACGTATGTTTAAGTGGGAGAGAATGCAACAACCCAACCAGTCGTTTTAAGCTCTAGCGCGTCGTTCAGCAGTTTGAGGCCATGAGCAGCTTCACTTCAGGTATTATGACTTGTACGCATGGTCAGAATTGAATTTTGGGTAGTTCGGAGTTGATTTGGAAAGAGAACTCTCATTTCGAAAGCTTTAAGTTGAAAGAATTAATTAAAATTGGATTTTTGAGTAAACGACCTCAGAATCAGGATTCGAAGGTTCCAACAGGTTTGTATGATGATTTCATACTTGGTCGTATATTCGGATCCGGTTTTGGAAGACCCGGGAATGTTTCAGTACCTATTGTAGAAGTTAGCATTTTTGGAAGAATTTTATAAGTTTGGGTTGAAGTGCATTTTAGTGTTATCAATGCCCGTTTGAGATTCCTAGTCTAGGAGTAGCTTTGTATGGTGATTCTAGTGTTGGGAGCGCGATCGAAAGTGAATACGAAGGTCCGTGGATCGTTTTGGAGTCATTTGGCTAAAGATAGAAATTTAAATGTTTTTGAGAAGTTTGACCGGAAGTGGACTTTTTGATATCGGGGTCGGAATCCAATCCCGGAAGTTGGAGTAGGTCTGTAATGTCAAATATGACTTGTGTGCAAAATTTGAGGTCAATCAAACGTGATTTGATAAGTTTCGTCATCGAATGTAGAAATTTGAATTTCTAAAGTTCATTAAGCTTGGATTGGAGGTCGATTCACGATTTTTGCATTGTTTGATATGATTTGAGGTCTCGAGCAAGTCCGTAATGTGTTTTGAGACTAGTTGGTATAATTGGTCGGGGTCCTGGGGGCCTCGGCTGGATTCCGGTTGGTTAACGCATCGAATTGGAATTTGGAGGAAGAGCTGAAGTTGCTGGTTGCTGGTGTAACCGCACCTATGAGACTTGGGCCACAGGCGCAGAGCCGCAGAAGCGACCCTTGTGTCGCAGAAGCGGAAAATGGCTGGGCTTGGCTGGGGTCGCAGGTGCGACGAACCTAACGCAGAAGCGAGACCGCAGAAGAGGCCCTGGCTACGCAGCAACGGACTTAAGCGAGTTGGCTGAGACCGCACATGCGGTAGAAATTTCCGCAGGTGCGGAGCCGCAGGTGCGACTGGTGCACCGTAGGTACGAAAATGCTGGAGGCAGTGTGTTCTTTTAATAATCGGGAGATGGTCATTTTTCTCCCATTTTCAGTTGGTGCGGGTGATTTGGAGAGCTTCAAGTGAGGTTTTTCATCATCATCAACAAGGTAAGCTAACCCCACCTATCTTGAGTTAAATACATTGATTATGTATGAATTTTTGCATGTAAATTGGTAGAAATTTGGGGGTTTGAGGAAAACCTAGAAAATTCGTATTCTTGGATTTTGACCAAGGGTTTGGGTATGAAATTAGGAGAAAATCATATTTTGAGTTCGTGAGTTCATGGGTAAACTTTATCTTCAAAAAATTTCGGAATCCGGGCTCGTGGGCCCCAGGGCAATTTTGTCAACTTTTCGATCAGGGTTAGGAATTGTTATAAATTGGATTGTAATGAGTAATTGAATATATATTAATGGATTTGAATAATTATTGGCTAGTTTTGGAGTATTGTGCATCTATTCAAGTCTTCGGAAGAGCGTGGAATGCCGGTTATGGATCTTCAGAGCGAGTTGAGTCTCCTTTATAACCTTGTAAGAGGGAATTGTCCCCATAGGTGATATAATTAGTTATGTGCTCCTATTTGTGGGGGCTACGTACGCATGAGGTGATGAGAGTCCGTGCGTAGCTACTATTATGTGTAAGCCCGGGTAGTCTAGGACCCAAAAGTATGATATACTTGGAATATCTGTAATCTTGTTGGAAGTTGAATTGCTTAAATCTTATCGAATTGGTAAATGAATTTCTAAAAGGATTAAACTTCATTTTCTTAAATCACTAAAAGAGAATTGGATTTTATTTGGATAAACATTCCCTGATAAATTCTTAATTTGCTGTTGAGCATGTATTTCTAGGTGTACATGCGTTGCATGTATGATTCGTGAGCAGGGCGTTTGTTTATTTATGTTTACCGCATCGCATGTATGATTCATGAGCGGAGTAATAGATGCATCTATGGTTCGCGCTATTAGACCCTCGGCAGTGCACAATTTACATTTATGTTGGAACGGGTCGTACGACCTCGGCATGATATGCGCATGCTTGTATTGTTTGCCTGAGATTTATAAATATTGATAATTGCCTTTCCTGGCCGGAGATAAATTGATAAAAGATGATGAAAAGTAAATCTTTGGAATCCATTATTATTTGAGAAGTTGTTTACCTATTATCCAGCTTTATGAGTTTATAATTGCTTTATAAAAATTCATGATCTCCTCCCATTTTTTTTACAACTATTATTGTTGGACCACTAGTAAGTGTGGAAGTCTACCTCTCGTCTCTACTTCTTTGAGATTAGACGGGATACTCATTGGGTACACATTGTTTTCATACTCATACTACACTTTTTGTGCATTTTTGTTGCACAGGCACATGCATCTCTAGTGGCCTAGTGGGCGTAGCAGCATGGTTGATACGGAGACTTAGGTGAGCTGCACTTCTCGAGACGATCCACAACCAGCAGAGTATCTTTCAGATTACTGTATTTACTTTCTGTCCAATATTTTATTCCGGATGATTGTTGTATTATATTATTTCCTAGAAATTGCTCATGTACTTGTGACACCGGGTTCTGGGATGATTATGGGGTAACTTGTATTAACTTCTTAACATTCATATTCGATTTGAAATGATTATCTTTTACTAGTGATATTGAAGGAAATAATAGTTTTCAAAATTATTAAAATGAGAATTAAATTAAGTATTTTGTTTGGCTTGCCTGACAGCGGTGTCCGGTACCATCACGACCCTTAGTGGATTTTTGGTCGTGACAGTTAGTTTCATCATATAAATTCGGATTGGAGATGAAAATTGGGGAAAAGTTTGAAGAAAGATCTTAGACCTAGATGTGACGACCCGGCCAGTCGTCTCATGAGTTACCGCTCCATTTTCCCCCATTTATGCTTCTTTATGCTTTGTTATCCGTGTTTTGTGGTATCGGGTTGGTCGGATCGAATCGGGAATGATTTTGGTAAGGTTTGAGACACTTAGTCTCTTTTAAGGAAGCTTTAGTTGGAAAAAGTCAACCGGATATTGACTTATGTGTTAGAGGGCTCGGAAGTGACTTTTGATGGTTCGAATAGCTTTGGGAGGTGAATTGGGACTTAGAAGCATGATCGGAATGAGTTTTGGAGGTTCAGAATAGATTTAGGCTTGAATTGGCGAAGTTGATATTTTGGCGATTTTTGGTTGGTATGCGAGATTTTGATATACGGGTTAGAATGGAATTCCGAGAGTTGCAGTAGTTTCAATGGGTCGTTTGGGATGTGTGTGCAAAATTTGAGGTCATTCGGACGTGGTTTAGTTGGGTTGTTGATCAAAAGCAGAATTCGAATGATTTCGGAAAGTTTGGCTTGAATCCGATGTGTTTTGGTAGATTTGATGTTGTTTAAGGTGCTTTGAAGATTGGAAAAAGTTTGAATAAGGTATTAGGATATGTTTGTACTTTTAGTTGAGGTCGTGGGGGCCTCGGGGTGATTTCGGATGGTTGACGGGAAGTTTGAGGGATGTTTGCAGCCGCTGAATTTTTGTTGCTTCTTGTATTTCCGCACCTACGGATTGGCGACCGCAAGTGCAATGCTGCACGTGCGGGAGATCGATCACAGATGTGAAAAAGGGCCTGATGACCAGCGACCGCAGAAGCGGTTAGGGTGACCGGAAGTGTGATTGCAGATGCGATTTTTGGCCGGATAAGTGATTTCCGCAAAAGCGGATGATGAACCGCAAATGCGGTACAACAGAAGGGGTTAAAGGGCCGTAGATGCGAAAATGTCTGGTAGAAGGTATAAATTGTGGCCTTCGCGAATTTGAGTTATTTCACCATTTTGACTTCGTGTTTGGAGCTTTTTGGACGATTTGAAAGAGGGATTTCAAGGGAACTTCATTGAGGTAAGAAATTTAAACCTAAAACTCATTCCTATACTATTATTACATGGATTAGAGCTAGAAATCATGGAAATTAAGGGTGAAAATTGGGGAAACTAGGGCTTGAAAACTTAGACCTTTGCTTGGGGATTTGAAGGACCATTTGAGGTCGGATTTCAGAACTTTTGATATGTATGAACTTGTGGGGAGATAAGGAACTTATTGATGTAAAAATTACTGAATTCTGAGATGTGGGCCCGGGGTCGGGTTTTGGTAATTTCGGGATTTGTGTCATAATTTGATTATTTTCGCTTGGGCTTCATTCCCTTAGCATATTTTGATGTCCTCGTTCTGATTTTGGATAGATTCGACACGAGTGGAGGCTGAGTCGAGGGGCAAAGGCGTCGCGAGCTAGCACTTTGACTGGTTCGAGGTGAGTAATGATTGTAAATGATGTTCTGATGGTTTGAAACCCCGGATTGCACATCGTAGTGCTATATTGAGGTAAGGCACATGCTTGATGACGAGCGTGGGGTCGTGCACTATTGGGGATATTGACTTGGTCCGTCCCGATTGATGGTTTTACCGCGTATTTGACTGAAATCTATTTGCTATCATCATTATTTGGGATGAATGCCATATTTGGGCTTTGTGCCAACTATTTGAACCCTTCGGGGATTTTTACTAGTATTTCCTCACAGTTTTGACTTTATACTTGAACTCGGTCATGGTATATTTCACTGTTTTTCGTACTCAACCATGTTTATTTTGTTTTAACACTTACATGATCTTTTAAATGATATTTGGGGCTGAGAAACATATTTTACTACTGCCCGAATATCTTGTGAGGATTTTTGACTGAGTAAGGTCGAGGACCTATGTTGTGAGGAAACATTTGATACTGATTATGAGGCCGAGGGCTTGAGATATGTACGCCACGAGGTGACTTGATTGATATAAGGTCGAGAGCCTGGTGATGATGCCACGAGGTGACTTGATATTACGCTTGGGCCGTAAAGGGCCCCTCCAGGAGTCTGTACACCCCTAATAAGCGCGGGTACCCATTGTGATGTGAGATTGAGCCCGAGGGGCTGGTATTGTTCTATGTGATTGCCCGAGGGGCTAGTATTGTTCTGATATGTTGCCCAAAGGGCAGATTCGTTGATACTGTGCCCGAGGGGAGAACCTTTGTGTGTTTACTTTTCATAATTGACTGTCAATTACCTGCTTAATTGTTGAAAAAAGGCTTTTCATGAAATTACATTTGCTATAAAGTATTTTTGCCTATCTTTCACTGATTCACTGATTTTTAAATAGTTTTACTGCTTCATTATATAATGCTTTGTGTTTTACGTGATTTAGTGCTTTCAGTTTTTATTTACATTTGTTACTCACTGAGTTAGAGTACTCACTTTACTCTCTACACCCTGTGTGTAGATTCAGGCATAGCAGATCCTGCCAGTGCGCGTTGAGAGCGCCCGACAGATATCGAACTCCAGATATCGAGGCATAGCAGACCCTGTTTGTTGACGTCCGCAGTCCCATGTTTCTCCCTCTTTGTTATTTCTATCTCTTTTCAGACATTTGTAGTATTTATAGACTTAACGGACTTGTAGTAGTATTTATAGATGCTCATAACTAGTGACACCCCGGTATCGGGCCGTGTTAGGGTTATTTTCCGCAAATTATTTTAACTACTTAAACCTTGGCTTAATTGATTATGTTTATTACTGTTTCTTATTATTTAACTGCTTAAAGATTGAGCTGAGAGTAGTTGGCTGGCCTTGTCTTCACAAGAAGAGCCATCACGACCGAGTTCGGGTTAGGGTCGTGACAAGTTGGTATTAGAGACTAGGTTACATAGGTCTCACGAGTCTTGAGCAGGTTTAGTAGAGTCTCGTGGATCGGTACAAAGACGTCTATATTTATCCTCGAGAGGCTGTAGAACCTTTAGGAAAAACTTCATATTCTTGAAATTCTTGTCGTGCGAATTTGTTGATCCGAGTACTAAACTTCTGTTATTATATTCTCTCACAGATAGTGAAGACACGCGTTACCGGTCAGGATGGACGACCACCAGTACCACCAGCCGTGGCCATTAGAGGCTGAGGACACGGTCGTGGTCGTGGTAGGGGCAGAGCAGCTAGGGCAGCACCTGCAGATCCACTAGCTACCCCAATTCAGGATTAGGTCCCAGTTGTGGGTGCTCCAGCAGCACCAGTTGTGCCCATTGTGATTCCGGGTCTTCAGGAAGCCTTGGCTCAGATCTTATCAGTTTGCACTGGCTTAGCTCAAGCAGTATTAGCCACTACAGCCGTAGCTACATCTCAGGCTAGGGGAGGTAATTAGACTCCCGCTGCTCGCACACCTGAGCAGGTTGTGCAGAGACTTCAGACGTCGGGGGCACATCCTGCCCAGCTAGTTGCAGCTGCTCAAGACTATGTAGTTCCTGCTATGTCGGAGGATGAGCAGCATAGGTTGGAGAGGTTTGGTAGACTGCAACCTCCGACCTTCAGTGGTGCAGAGGGGAGGATGCCTAGGGTTTCTTAGATAAGTGCTATAGGATGCTTCGTATAGCAGGTATTCTAGAGACCAGCGGGCTCGTTTTCACTACTTATTAGTTTTCTGGAGCTGCCTTCACTTGGTGGAAGGCTTTTGAGATGCGTAGGTCTATTGGTGCATCACCCCTTACCTGGAAGCAGTTCTCCGTTCTCTTTCTGGAGAAGTATATGCTGCAGTCCCGCAAAGAGGAGCTGCGTAGAGAGTTTGAGTGGTTGCGTCAGGGAGAGATGACTGTGACATAGTATGAGATGAGATTCTCTGAGTTAGCTCGTCATGCTATTTGTATGGTTCCGACAGATAGAGAGAGGATTATTAAGTTTGTTGATGGCCTCACTTATCAGCTTCGTATTCTCTTGACCAAGTAGAGGCTGATTGGTGATACTTTCGAGGAGGTTGTGGATATTGCCCGTATGATTGAGTCTGTTCGTCGCTAGGAGCGAGAGGAAAGGGAGGCCAAGAGGCCTCAAGGATCTAGTAGTTACAGTGGTACTCCTTCAAGAGGTCTGTTTCAGCACGGCAGAGGCCATCCATTCAGGCATGCTCATCCAACTCACCCAGGTTATCTTGGGGTGTCATTGGGTCATGGTTCTCACAGTTCTTATCAGGGCCAGTCATCACTTAGTGCTCTTTCAGCTTAGATTTCGTCTTGTGCTCCATCAGTCTAGGGCTCTTCTATGCTGAATGCATCTGCTAGTCACTCCGGTACGAGGGGTTTCCTTCAGTACCCTCCTCCAGCACCTGGGAGTTGTTATGAGTGTGGTGAGATGGGCCATATGTGGAGGCAGTACCCTCATTGTCTTGCGAGTTCATCTCAGTAGAGGGGTCAGTCATTGGCTTCAATGCCAATTACTTCACCACTACCCGCCCAGCCAGCTAGGGGTAGAGGTCAGTCCACTAGGGGTTGCCCTAGAGGGGGAGGTCGATCAGGTGGCGGCCAGGCCTATTTCTATGCACTTCCAGGCAGATCCGATATTATTGCTTTAGATGCTGTTATTACAGGTATTATTTCAGTCTGCCATAGAGATGCCTCTGTATTATTTGATCCCGGTTCCACCTTTTCTTATATGTCATCATACTTTACTCGTTATTTGGGTACGCCCCGTGAGTTTCTTGCTTCACCTGTTCATGTATCTACCCTGGTGGGCGATACTGTTGTTGTAGACCATGTGTACCGATCGTGTACGGTGACTATTGGGGTCTGGAGATCCGTGTGGATCTTTCATTATTGTGTATGGTGGATTTCGATGTCATTTTGGGCATGGATTGGCTATCTCCGTGTCGTACTATTCTGGACAATCATGCTAAGACAGTCACATTGGCTATTCCGAGTGTGCCACGGATCGAGTGGCGAGGTGTGACTGATTATGTTCCTAATAGAGTGATCTCATTCTTGAAAGCCCAATGTATGGTTGGGAAGGGTTGTCTTTCGTATCCAGCCTTTCTGCAGGATATCGGTGCTGAGACTCCTAGTATTAATTCTATTCCAGTTGTGAGGGACTTTCCCAATGTGTTTCCTGCAAACCTGTCGGGCATGCCATCGTACATGGATATTGATTTTGGTATTGACCTGGCGCCGGGCACTCAACCCATTTCTATTTTGCCGTATCGTATATCACTAACGGAGTTGAAAGAATTAAAGGAGCAACTTTAGGAACTCCTTGATAAAGGGTTCATTCGACCTAGTGTGTCACCTTGGGGTGCGTCAGTTCTATTTGTGAAAAAGAAGGATGGCACTATGAGAATGTGCATGATTATAGGCTATTGCCTCGCATTGATGATTTATTCGACCAGCTTCAGGGAGCGAGAGTGTTCTCCAAGATTGATCTCCGTTCAGGTTATCGCCAGTTGAAGATCAGGGACTCGGATATTCTTAAGACAACTTTAAGGACCCGCTATGGTCATTATGAGTTCTTGGTGATGTCTTTTGGGCTGACCAATGTCCCAGAAACGTTCATGCATTTGATAAACAATGTGTTTTGGCCTTATCTTGATTCATTTGTCATAGTATTCATTGATGATATTCTGGTATATTCGCATAGTCAGGAGGAGCACACGGAGCATTTGAGAGTTGTGTTTCAGAGATTAAGGGAGGAGAAGCTTTATGCAAAATTTTCCAAATGTGAGTTTTTGCTTAGTTCAATGGCTTTCTTTGGGCACGTGGTGTCCAGCGAGGGTATTCAGGTTGATCCGAAGAAGATAGAGGTGGTTCAGAGTTGGCCCAGACCATCCTCAGCCATAGAGATTCACAGCTTTCTTGGTTTGGCAGGCTATTATCGCCATTTTGTTCAGGGATTCTCATCTATCGCATCACTCTTGACCAAGTTGACTCAGAAGGGTGCTTCATTTTATGGTCGGACGAGTGTGAGGAGAGCTTTCAGAAGCTCAAGACAGCTTTGACCACAGCTCCAGTGTTAGTTTTGCCATCAGTTTCAGGTTCATATACCGTGTATTGTGATGCCTCGAGAGTGGGTATTGGTTGTGTATTGATGCAGGAGGGTAGAGTTATTGCTTATCATTCTTGTCAGTTGAAGCCCCATGAGAAAAACTACCTCGTTCACGATTTGGAGTTGGTTGTCATAGTTCACGCATTGAAGATTTGGAGGCATTACTTGTATGGTGTGTCTTGTGAGGTGTTTATAGATCATCGTAGCCTCTAGCACTTGTTCAAGTAGAAGGATCTCAATTTGAGGCAGCGAAGGTGGTTGGAGTTGCTTAAGGATTATCATATCACTATATTGTACCATCCGGGGAATGTCAATGTGCTGGCCGATGCTCTAAGCCGAAAGGCGATGAGTATGGGAAGTTTGGCATATATTCCAGTTGGGGAGAGACCTATTGCAGTTCATTTTCAGGTCTTGGCCAATCGGTTCGTGAGATTAGATGTTTCGGAGCCATTCGGGTATTGGCTTGTGTGGTTTCTCGGTCTTCCTTATATGATAGCATCAGAGAGCGCCAGTATGATGATCTACATTTGCTTGTCCTTAAGGACAGAGTTCAGCACGATGATGCTAGAGATGTGACCATCGGTGATGATGGGGTGTTGAGGATGCAAGGTCGGATTTGTGTGCCTAATATGGATGGGCTTCGGGAGTTGATTCTGGAGGAGGCCCATAGCTCGCGGTATTACATTCATCTGGGTGCCATGAAGATGTATCAGGATCTGAGACGGTATTATTGGTGGGAAGAATGAAGAAAGACATTGTGGGATTTGTAGCTCGGTGTCTCAATTGTCAGCAGGCGAAATATGAGCATCAAAGACCAGGTGGCTTGCAACAATAGATGGATATTCCTGAGTGGAAGTGGGAGAGGATCACTATGGACTTTGTTGTTGGACTTCCACGGACTTTGAGGAAGTTCGATGCTATTTGGGTGATTGTGGATCGACTGATCAAGTCCGTGCACTTCATTCCTGTATGTACTACCTATTCTTCAGAGCGGTTGGCGGAGATCTATATCCGGGAGATTGTTCATTTGCATGGCGTCCCAGTTTCCACTATTTCAGATAGGGGCACTCAGTTTACATTGCAGTTTTGGAGGTCTGTCCAGCCAGAGTTGGGTACTCAGGTTGAGTTGAGCACAACTTTTCACCCTCAGACGGATAGGCAGTCCGAGTGCACTATTCAGATATTGGAGGACATGTTGCGTGCTTGTGTCATTGATTTCGGATGGTCATGGGATCAGTTTCTACTGCTTGCAGAGTTTGCTTATAACAAAAGCTACCAGTCGAGTATTCAAATGGCTCCATATGAGGTTTTGTATTGGAGGTGGTATAGATCTTCAGTTGGTTGGTTCGAGCCCGGTGAGGCTAGGCTATTGGGGACAAACTTGGTGCAGGATGCCTTAGAAAAGGTGAAGGTGATTCAGGAAAGACTTCGTACAACGCAGTCAATGCAAAAGAGCTATGCTGATAGGAAGGTTCGGAATGTGTCCTACATGGTTGGCGAGAAGGTTCTGTTGAAGGTTTCACCCATGAAGGGTGTTATGAGATTTGGGAAGAAAGGGAAATTGAGTCTGCGGTTCATTGGGCCTTTTGAGGTGCTTCGGAGGATTGGGAAGGTGGCTTATGAGCTTACTTTGCCACCCAGCTTGTCTAGTGTACATCCGGTATTTCATGTTTCTATGCTCTAAAAATATATTGGGGATCCGTCTCATGTTTTGGATTGCAGCACGGTTCAGTTGGATGATATTTGACTTATGATGAGGAGCCAGTAGTTATTTTGGGTCGTTAGGTTCGAAAGTGGAGGTCAAAGGATATAGCTTCAGTAAAAGTGCAATGGAGAGGTTGGCCCATGGAGGAGGCTACCTGGGAGACCGAGCGGGAGATGCAGAGCAGATATCCTCACCTATTTGAGGCTTCAGGTATGTTTCTTGACTCATTCGAGGACGAACGTTTGTTTAAGTTGGGGAGGATATGATGACCCAGCCAGTCGTCTCATGAGTTACTGCTCCGTTTTCCCCTATTTCTACTTCTTTATGCTTTGTTATTCGTGTTTTATGTTATCGGGTTGGTCGGATCAAATCCGGAATGATTTTGGTAAGGTTTGAGACACCTAGTCTCTTTTAAGGAAGCTTAAGTTGGAAAATGTTAACTGGATGTTGACTTATGTGTTAGAGGGCTCGAAAGTGAGTTCCGATGATTCGGATAGCTTCAGGTGGTGATTTGGGACTTAGGAGCGTGATCAAAATGAGTTTTGGAGGTTTAGAGTAGATTTAGGCTTGAATTGGCGAAGTTGATATTTTGGCGATTTCCCGTTGGTAGGCAAGATTTTGATATAGGGGTCGGAATAGAATTTCGAGAGTTGCAGTAGTTTTGTTGGGTCATTTGATATGTGCGTACAAAATTTGAGGTCATTCGGGCGTGGTTTTGTTGGGCTGTTGATCAAAAGCGGAATTCGAAAGATTTCGGAAAGTTTGGCTTGAATTAGATGTGTTTCGGTAGATTTGATGTTGTTTGAGGTGTTTTGAAGATTGGAACAAGTTTGAATAAGGTATTAGGATATGTTTGTACTTTTGATTGAGGTCTCGGGGGCCTCGGGGTAATTTCGGATGGTCGACGGGAAGTTTGAGGGATGTTTGTAGCTGCTGAACTTTTGCTGCTTCTGGTATTTCCGCACCTGCGGATTGGGGACCGCAGGTGCAACGCCGCACGTGCAGGAGATCGATCACAGATGCGAAAAAGGGCCTGAGGAGCAGCGACCATAGAAGCGGTTAGGGTGACCGCATCTGCGATATCGCAGATGCGATTTTTGGCCGGATAAGTGATTTCCGCAAAAGAGGATGATGAACCGCAAATGCGGTACCGCAGATGCGAAAATGTCTGGGCAGAAGGTATAAATTGTGGCCTTTGCCAATATGAGCTATTTCACCATTTTTTTACTCCGGCTTTGGAGCTTTTTGAACGATTTGAAAAGGGATTTCAAGGGAACTTCATTGAGGTAAGGAATTTGAACCTAAAACTCATTCCTCTGCTATTATTACATGGATTGGAGCTACAAATCATGGAAATTAAGGGTGAAAATTGGGGAAACTAAGGCTTGGAAACTTAGACCTTTGCTTGGGTATTTGAAGGACCATTTGAGGTCGGATTTCAGAACTTTTGATATGTATGAACTCATGGGGAGATAAGGAACCTATTGATGTAAAAATTACTGAATTCCGAGATGTGAGCCTGGGGGTCGGGTTTTGGTAATTTTGGGATTTGTGTCGTAATTTGATTATTTTCACTTGGGCTTCGTTACCTTAGCATATTTTGACGTCCTCGTTCTGATTTTGGATAGATTCGACGCGAGTGAAGGCCGATTCGAGAGGGAAAGGTGTCGCGAGCTAGAGCTTTGACCGGTTTGAGGGGAGTAATGATTGTAAATGATGTTATGAGGGTTTGAAACCCCGGATTGCACATCGTAGTGCTATATTGAGGTGAGGCATATGCTTGGTGACGAGCGTGGGGTCGTACACTATTGGGGATTGTGACTTGGTCCATCCCGATATATGGTTTTACCGCGTATTTGACTGAAATCTATTTGTTATCATCATTATTTGGGTTGAATGCCATATCTGGGCTTCGTGCCAACTATTTGAACCCTTCGGGGATTTTTACTGGTATTTCCTCACTGTTTTGACTTTATACTTGAACTCAGTCATATTATATTTTACTATTTTTCGTACTCAGCTATGTTTACTCTGTTTTAACACTTACATGATCTTTCAAATGATATTTAGGACAGAGAAACATGTTTTACTACTACCCTAGTGGCTTGTGAGGATTTTTGACTGAGTAAGGCCGAATGCCTATGTTATGAGGAAACATTTGATTTTGATTATGAGGTCGAGGGCCTGAGATATGTACGCCACGAGGTGGCTTGATTGATATGAGTCTGAGGGCCTGGTGATGATGCCACGAGGTGGCTTGATATTGTTCTTGGGCCGTAAGGGGCACCTCCAGTAGTCTGTACACCCCCAGTGAGCGCGGGTACTCATTGTGATGTGAGATTGAGCCCGATGGTATGGTATTGTTCTATGTGATTGCTTGAGGGGCTGGTATTGTTCTGAGATGTTGCCTGAGGGGAGGATTCGTTGATACTGTGCCCGAGGGGCGAACCTTTGTGTGTTTACTTTTCATACTTGAGTGTCAATTACCTGCTTAATTGTTGGAAAAAAGGCTTTTCATGAAATTACATTTGCTATAAAGGATTTTTGCCTATCTTTCACTGATTCACTAATTTTTAAATGGTTTTACTACTTCATTATAGAATGCTTTGTGCTTTACGTGATTTCTTGATTTCAGTCTTTATTTACATTTGTTACTCACTAAGTTGGAGTACTCACTATACTCCCTGGACCCCGTGTGCAGATTCAGGCTTAGCGGATCCTACCAGTGCGAGTTGAGAGCTCCCGGCAGATATCGGAGTCCGCGAGGTAGTTGTTGACGTCCGCAGTCCTGTGTTTCTCCCTCTTTGTCATTTCTATCTCTTTTTAGACATTTATAGTAGTTATAGACTTATCAGACTTGTAGTAGGATTTATAGATGTTCATGACTAGTGACACCCCGATATTGGGTAGTGTTGGGGTTATTTTCCGCAAATTATGTTTTTAACTGCTTAAACCTTGGTTTAATTGATTATGTTTATTACTATTTCTTAATGTTTAACTGTTTAAAGATTGAACTGGGAGTAGTTGGCTGACCTTGTCTTCACGAGAGGTGCCATCACGACCAGGTCCGGGTTAGGGTCGTGACACTAAAATTTGACTTTTGATTGGGAATTTGACCTTAGAATTGGATAATTTTGGTATTCATGAACTCGTTAGAGTATGAAGATTCTGAAAATATAAATTTTACCCAATTCCAAAATGTGGGACCGAGGGGTGTTTTGGTCATTTTACCTATTTTCGCGTATTAGCTTAGTATTTATTTGTAGAATCAGTTACTTGAAGTGTTATGTACATTATGCAATTGAATTGAATAGATTTGGGTCATTTGAAGTCAAGTACTCGTGGCAAGAGCATGGTTTCGGTTTGATTTTGAGCCGGTTCGAGGTAAGTGGCTTGTCTAACCTTGTAGGGGGTCCTTCCCCTTAGGATTCGGTATATTTGATATTTGAAATGCCTTGTACGTGAGGTGATGAGTGCGTACTTGAGCTAATTGTTGAAAATACGGTTTTCTTTAAATAATTTCAATTGTGTTCCTTTTCCTATTTCATTTTACTTGCAATTTAAACCTGCTGTTAGCTTAGAAAAAGCATGTCTAATTGACTTAACTGTTTATGTGCTTAAACTGCCTTAACTAAATTATGTGAAGCATGTTAGATTAGAATTACCTACTTACTTGATACGAAATTGAGCTTAATCGAGTATTCGTGTGTTGCTGCTGTGCGTTTTACCTTGGAACTACGGGACGGCATCTCGGGAGATCCCCTGTACGTATTTATGATTTGAACTGAGGTGTGGGATACTGAGATATCCCTGGCATGTATATTGAGGATACCAAGAGATCCCCGGGATACCAAGAGATCCCTAGCACACATTGAGGATACCGAGAGATCCTCGGGATACCAAGAGATTCCTAGCATATACTGAGGATACCAAGAGATCCTCGAGATACCAAGATATCCGTAGCAGATATTGAGGATACCGAGAGATCTCTGGCATATATTGATGGTACTAAGAGATCCTCTGGATACTGAGAGATCCCCGGTGATTTCCTTGTGATTGCTTTTGCCTTTGTTTCAGTTACTGAATTCCTTGTTTTCCTGTATTATATTCTTATCGTTAGTTTTCAACTGTACTGCCTATCTTATACTGTCATGTCTTATATTCTTTATTTTACCTCAGTAGGGCCCTGCTTCCTCGTCACTACCCGACCTAGGTTAGGCTTGGCACTTACTGAGTACCGCTATGGTATACTCATACCCTTTCTGCGTATGTTTTTTATGGCAGATCCAGGTACCTTCACTCAGACTTACCATCCTTGAGGCGAGGCGACCCTTAGAAGACTTTGAGGTACATCTGTCGCGTTCGTAGACCGATGAGTCTCTCTCTATTCTCTCTTATAGTTACAGCCCTTTTGTATTTACTTGTTTTAGACTATTCTAGAGTTATAGCACTATGTAATATCCTTAGCTTGTGACTCATGGGTTTCCGAGTCTTAGAAGTATGTATTGGGTGGAAAGTTAAATATTGTGTATGCCGAGTGGCACTTTTAAACACTGTTTTACCACTCTTCATTCTATTTTAAATTTGTTTTTATTTTGCACTTTGGTTATCTTCCGCAATTTAGGCTTACCTAGTCGTAGAGGACTAGGTGTCGTCACGATGGTTCACGGAGGGCAAACCGGGGTCGTGACAAGTTGGTATTAGAGCTCTAGGTTCATAGGAGTCATGGATCATAAGCCGGTTTATTAGAGTCTCGCTAATCTATACGGAGACGTCTGCACTTATCTACGAGAGGCTATTTAACTGTTAAACAAATTTTCACTTCATTTGATTTCCTTGTCGTGCGATATTTTGACATCATGATTCTAAACTTCTATCTTCTATTCTCTCACAGATGGTGAGGACACGTTCTACCCGAGATGATCAGGCACCCGTGCCCCCTACTGTAGTCGTTAGAGGCCGGGGCCGAGGTAAAAACCGAGGACGCACACGTGGTGCAGCTAGAGCACCTGCGCGAGCTGCCGCTGAGGTACCACCAGCAGTTCCAACCGGAGTCCAGGCACCTGACACGCCTACTGCTACAACTACTCCAGTTCTTCAGAAGACTCTAGCACATTTCATAAGATGTACAAAACTCTGGCTCAGGCAGGGTTGCTTCCCCTTACTGCAGCTACATCTCAGGCCAGGGGAGGAGCATAGACTCCCCCCTGCCCGCACTCCTGAGCAACGAGTGCATATTGAGTAGGTCCCTGAGATTATTCCTGTACCGCCTGCAGTGCCAGTTCAGCCCGAGGGCAGGGCAACGGCTTCCGAGGAGGAGCAGTTGAGGCTTGAGAGGTTCAAAAGCTACAAGCCTCCTGTATTCAGCGATATAGCATCGGAGGATGCTTTGGGATTTCTAGATGAGAGTTACCGCATTCTCCGTACCATGGGTATATCAGGATCGAGCGGTGTTTGCTTCACTACCTTCCAACTTCGAGGAGCTGCCTATGAGTAGTGGCACACCTATGAGTTAGATAGTCCAGATGAGGCTACTTCACTGACTTGGACTCAGTTTTCAGATCTGTTCCTCAGGGAGTATGTTCCTCAGAGCCTTAAGGACGCAAGGCGCGCAGAGTTTGAGCATTTGTGCCAGGGTGCTATGACTGTCTCAGAGTATGTTGTCTGTTACACTAGTTTGCCTAGGCATGCACCAGCCTTGGTTTCTACTGTTCGTGAGAGGGTTCGCCGGTTTATTGAGGGCCTTATTCCCAGCATCAGGTCTATCATGGCTCGTGAGTTAGAGATAGATATTTCTTATCAACAGGTGGTGAGCATTGCAAGGAGGATTGAGGGTATGCATGCTTGGGAGAGAGAGGAGAGGGAGGCCAAGAGGTCTCGAGAGTCGGGCCATTTCTCTAGTGCCCGTTCCCCAGCAGCAGGTCGTCATGGTAGGGGTTATATGAGTCGCCCTGTTCATTCAGTTCTTCCAGCAGCTAGTGGTGTTCTAGCTCCTCGTAGACCTTAGGAGCCTTATTATGCACCTCCGGTATCTAGCGTCCCTCCTACGCGGGGTACTTTCAAAGGTCAGTTCAACAGACCTGGCCTGAGCCAGTCACATCCACCATGTCCTCCCAGGGCTTGATTTGAGTGTGGTGACACATGCCATGTGGTGAGGGATTGCCCTAGACTTGGGAGGAGTGCACCTCCACAAACTTCTCAACCACAGTGTGCCCCTCAGAGTTTTCAGGCCATGGTTACAGCTCTAGTTGCTACCCCACTTGCTCAGCCAGCCAGAGGTGGAGGTCGGGGAGGTAGAGGTCGCCCTAGAGGGGGAGGCTAGGCCTGATACGATGCCCTTCCTTCCCGTACCGAGGTTGTTGCCTCCGATTCTGTCATCATAGGTATTATACTGGTTTGTCACAGAGATGCATTAGTTCTATTCGATCTAGGCTCCACTTTTTCTTATGTGTCTTCTTATTTTGCTCCGCATTTGGGTGTATTTCAGGATTCCTTGAGTTCCCTTGTTTATGTTTCTACTCCCGTGGGAGATTCTCTTATTATGGACCACATTTATCGGCCGTGTTTGGTTGCTCTTAGTGGTTTTGAGACCAGAGCTGATTTATTGTTGCTCAGCATGGTAGATTTTGACGTTATCTTGGGCATGGACTGGTTGTTGCCCTATTATGCTATCCTTGATTGTCACGCCAAACCGTGACGCTGGCCATGCCCGGTGTACCACGTGTTGAGTGGAAGGGTACTTTAGATCACACTCCCAGTAGAGTTATTTCTTTTCTTAAAAGCTCAGCGTATGGTTGAGAAGGGGTGTGATGCGTATTTAGCTTATGTGAGAGATGTTAATATTGATACCCTTCAGTTGATTCAGTCCTAGTAGTACGGGATTTTCCCGATGTGTTTCCAGCTGATCTTCCAGGCATGCCACATGATAGAGATATTGATTTTGGCATTGATCTGCTGCCGGGCACTCAGCCATTTCTATTCTTCCGTATTGTATGGATCCTCCTAAGTTGAAGGAGTTAAAGGATCATTTATAGGAATTGCTTGATAAGGGTTTTATTCGGCCCAGTGTACCACCTTGGGGTGCTCCTATCTTGTTTATGATGAAAAGGGATGGTTCTATGCGTATGTGTATTAATTATCGCCAGTTGAACAAGGTTATAGTGAATAACCATTATCCTTTTCCTCGTATTGATGATCTGTTTGACCAGCTTCAGGGAGCACAAGTGTTTACTAAGATTGATTTGCGCTCAGGTTACCATCATTGAAGATTCAGGAGCTAGATATCCCGAAGACTGCTTTTAGGACTCCGTATGGTCATTATGAGTTCCTTGTTATGTCATTTGGGCTGACCAATGCCCCAACAGCCTTTATGCATTTGATGCATAGTGTATTCCGGTCGTATCTTGACTCGTTCATCATTGTCTTTATTGATGATATTCTGGTGTATTCCCAGAGTCGGGAAGATCATGAGCAGCACCTGAGGATTGTGCTTCAGACTCTAAGAGAGAAGAAGTTATATGCTAAGTTCTCAAAATGTGAGTTCTGGTTGGATTCAATGGAATTCTTAGGCCGCGTGGTATCGAGTGAGGGTATACAGGTGGATCCGAAGAAGATAGAGGTAGTGCAGAGTTGGTCCAGACCATCCTCAGCTACTGAGATCTGCAGTTTTCTTAGCTTGGAGGTCTACTACGGTCGTTTTGTGGAGGGGTTTTCATCGATTGCAGTCCATATGACTAGGTTGACCCAGAAGGGTGCTCCATTCCAGTGGACGGAGGAGTGTGAGGCAAGCTTTCAGAAGCTCAAGACAGCTTTGACTATAGCCCTAGTTTTGATATTGGCTACAGGTTCGGGGTCTTATATGGTCTATTCTGATGCCTCAAGGATTGGCCTCGGAGCGCTGTTGATGCAGGACGGTAGGGTGATTGCCTATGCATCCAGACAGTTGAAGATACATGAGAAGAATTACTCTATGCATGACCTTGAGTTAGCTTCCATTGTTCATGCCCTGAAGATTTGGCGCCATTATTTATATGGGGTTCCTTGTGAGATTTATACTGACCATCGGAGCTTGCAGCACCTGTTCAAGCAAAAGGATCTAAACTTGCGTCATAGGAGGTGGTTAGAGTTGCTAAAGGACTATGATATCACTATTTTGTATCACCCGGGCAAGGCCAATGAAGTGGCCGATGCTTTGAGCTGTCGGGCAGAGAGTTTGGGGAGTTTGGCTTACTTACCAGCATCGAAGAGGCCTATGGCGATGGATGTTCAGGCCTTAGCCAGCCGGTTTGTGATATTGGATCTTTTGGAGCTCAGTTGGGTTCTAACTTGCGTGGTTTCACGGTCTTCCTTATTTGATTGTATCAGGGAGCGGCAGTATGATGACCCTCATTTGCTTGTCCTCAAGGACAAGGTTCAGCACGGTGATGCCAGAGATGTGACTATTGGTGATGATGGGGTATTGAGGATGTAGGGTCAGATTTGTGTACCCAATGTTCATGGGCTTCGAGAGTTGATTCTAGAGGAGGCCCATAGTTCGCGGTATTCCATCCATCCTGTTGCTGTGAAGATGTATCAGGATTAGAGGCAGCATTAATGGTGGAGGCGGATGAAGAAAGATATAGTTGGATTTGTAGCTCGGTGCCTCACCTGTCAGCAGGTGAAGTATGAGCACCAGAGACCGGTGGGTTGCTTCAGTAGATAGAGATTCCAGAGTGGGAGTGGGAGCGGATCACCATGGACTTTGTAGTTGGGCTCCCACAAACTTTGAGGAAGTTCGATGCTATTTGGGTGATTGTGGATCGGCTGACCAAGTCCGCTTATTTCATTCCTGTGTGTACTACTTATTCCTCGGAGCGTTTGGCGGAGATCTATATCCGGGAGATTGTTCATCTGCATGGTATTCCGGTTTCCATCATTTCAGATAGAGGTACTCAGTTCACATCACGATTTTGGAGAGGTATTCAGCATGAGTTGGGTACTCGGGTGGAGCTGAGTACAATTTTTCACCCGCAGATGGACGGACAGTCCGAGCAGACTATTCAGATTCTTGAGGATATGCTTCATGCGTATGTGATTGAGTTTGGAGGGTCTTGGGATCAGTTCTTGCCATTGGCGGAGTTTGCCTACAACAATAGCTATTAGTCCAACATTCAGATGGCACCGTATGAGGCTTTATATGGAAGACGATGTAGATCCCTGGTGGGTTGGTTTGAGCCGGGTGAGGCTAGATTGTTGGGCACAGACTTGGTTCAGGATGCTTTGGAGAAGGTCAAGGTGTTTCAGGATAGACTCTGTACAGCCTAGTCTAGACAAAAGAGTTATGCGGACCGGAAAGTTCGTGATGTTTCCTATATGGTTGGAGAGGGGGTTCTGCTTCGGGTTTCGCCTATAAAGGGCGATATTACATTCGGGAAGAAAGGAAAGTTAAGTCCTAGATTTATTGACCCTTTTGAGATATTGAGGCGTGTTGAGGAGGTTGCTTATGAGTTTGCCTTACCTCCCAGCTTAGCAGGAGTTTATTCAGTATTTCATGTTTTGATGCTCTGGAGGTATCACAGTGATCTGTCGCACGTGTTGGACTTCAGTTCAGTCCAGTTGGACAAGGATCTATCCAATGTTGAGGAGCCAATGGCAATATTGGACATGCATGTTAGAAAGCTGAGGTCAAAGAACATTACATCAGTAAAGGTTCAGTAGCGGGGTCAGCCGGTCGAGGAGGCAACCTGGGAGGTCGAGGAGGATATGCGCAGCCGTTACCCTCAACTTTTCACTACTTCAGGTATGTCTTTATGCTCGTTTGAGGATGAATGAATGTTTAAGTGTTAGACGATGTGATGACCCGGCCGGTCGTCTTAAGAATTTACGCCCCGATCCCCCATTAACTTCTTTCCCTAAGTTTATTTCTGCTATTTTGATTTTCCAGGATGTTCGGTTTTGAGTTTCGGAGAGTTTTGGGAAACTTAGTCCCTAAATGAGAGCTTAAGTGTTGTAAAGTTGGCCGTAGTCGCAACAGTGTGAAGACATCCTCGGAATGGAAATATGATGGTTCCGTTAGCTTTGTTGGGTGATTTTGGGCTTAGGGGCATGTTCGGATTGTGTTTTAGAGGCCGTAGCTAATTTAGGCTTGAAATGCCGAAGGTTGGAACAAGTTTGAATGAAGTTGTGGGATATGTTGGTAGGTTTGATTGAGGTCCCGGGGGCCTCGGGATGGTTTTGGATGGTTGACGGAAGGATTTTTGGAGTTTAGGAGTTGCAGCTTCAGCTGGTTTTTGTCATAATCGCACCTGTGGTTTGGGTTCCGCAGGTGCAGAGCCGTAGAAGCAGCGTAGTAGCCGCAGAATCGGAAAGGAGGAAAGTCAGCAGGGACTACAGAAGCGGGGTCATCACCGCAGAAGCGGCCTCGCATTTGAGAAAAGATAGCCGCAGATGCGGAAATCGAGCCTTAAGTGAGAAGTCGCAGATGCGACAATGGTTCCACAGAAGCGGGACCAAAAAAGTGGTCCCAGGACCGCATATGTGGTAACAGCTGGGCAGAAATATGAAATTTAGAGGGATTAGTTTCAAAAGTTAGAAATTCGATTTGGAGCTCGGGAGAGGACGATTTTGGGAGGAAATTGAAGAGTAAATCAGTGGGTAACAATTCTTCAAACCTTTCTAGTTATATTCCATCAATCTAAAGTTAGTTTCATCATTTAAATTCGGATTGGAGATGAAAATTAGGGAAAAGTTGGAAAAAAGTTCTTAGACCTAAAATTCGACTTTTGATTGAGAATTTGACCTTAGAATTGGATAATTTTTGTATGTATGAACTCATGAGAGTATGAGGATTCTGAAAATATAAATTTTACCCGATTTCGAGGCGTGGGTCCGAGGGGCATTTTGGTCATTTTACTTAATTTCGCGTATTAGCTTAGTATTTCTTTGTAGAATCAGTTACTTGAAGTGTTATTTACATTATGTAGTTGAATTGAATATATTTGGGCCATTTGGAGTCGAGTACTCGTGGCAAGAGCATGGTTCGGGGTTGATTTTGAGCCTGGTCGAGGTAAGTGGCTTGTCTAACCTTGTGTGGGGGACCTTCCCCTTAGGATTCGGTATATCTGATATTTGAAATACCTTGTACGTGAATGACGAGTGCGTACTTGAGCTAATTGTTGAAAATCCGATTTTCTTTAAATAATTTCAATTGTGTTCCTTTTCCTGTTTCATTTTACTTGCAATTTAAACCAGTTGTTAGCTTAGAAAAAGCATGTCTAATTGACTTAACTGTTTATGTGCTTAAACTGCCTTAACTGAATTATGTGAAGCATGTTAGATCAGAATTACCTGCTTACTTGATACGAAATTGAACTTAATCGAGTATTCGTGTATTGGTGCTGTGCGTTTTACCTTGGAACTACGGGATGGCATCTCGGGAGATCCCCTGTATGTATATATGATTTGTACTACGGGACGGCATCCCGGGAGATCCCCTATACGTATTTATGATTTGAACTGACATGCGGGATACCGAGAGATCCCTGGCATGTATATTGAGGATACCAAGAGATCCTCGGGATACCAAGAGATCCCTAGCATATACTGAGGATACCGAGAGATCCTCGAGATACCAAGATATCCCTAGCAGATATTGAGGATACCGAGAGATCCTCGGGATACCAAGAGATCCCTGGCATATATTGAGGGTACTAAGAGATCCTCGGGATACTGAGAGATCCCTGGTTATTTCCTTGTGATTATTTTTGCCTTTGTTTCAATTACTAAATTCCTCGTTTTCCTGTATTAAATTCTTATCGTTAGTTTTCAACTGTACTGCCTATCTTATACTGTCATGTCTTATATTCTTTATTTTACCTCAGTAGGGCTTTGACCTTCCTCGTCACTACCCGACCGAGGTTAGGCTTGGCACTTACTGAGTACCATTGTGGTGGACTCATGCCCTTTATGCGTATGTCTTTCATGTGCAAATCCAGGTACCTTGACTTAGACTTACCATCCTTGAGGCGAGGCTACCCTTCGGAGACTTCGAGGTGTATCTGCCGCGTCCGCAGATCGAGGAGTCTCTCTTGTAGTTACAGCCCTTCTGTATTTACTTATTTTAGTTTATTCTAGAGTTACAACACTATGGAATATCCTTAGGTTGTGATTCATAGGTTTTCGGGTCTTGGAAGTATGTATTAGGTTGAGAGTTAAATATTGCGTATGCCGAGTGACACTTTTTTAAACACTATTTTATCACTGTTTTATCACTCTTCATTCTGTTTTTAATTTTTTTTTTCCGCACTTTGGTTATCTTCCGTAATTTAGGCTTAGCTAGTCGTAGATGACTAAGTGCCGTCACGATGACTCACGGAGGGTGAACTAGGGTCTTGATATTTTAGGATATGAATTGAGCCTTTAGGATATGAATTGAACCTTTAAGATATGAATTGGACTTTTAGGATATGAATTGAGCCTTTAGGATATGAATTGAAATTTTAGGATATGAATTGGACTTTTAGTTTATGTATTTGAATTTAAGTTTATAAATTAAAGTTTTAGGATATGAATTGAACTTTTAATTTATGAATTGAAAATTAGGATATGAATTGAACTTTTAGGATATGAATTGAATTTTTTGTGTATGAATTTAACTTTTAGGATATAAATTGAGCCTTTAGGATATAAATTGAACTTTTAGGATATGAATTGGTCTTTTAGTTTATGTATTGGAATTTTAGTTTATAAATTAAAATTTTAGGATATGAATTGAATTTTTGTGGATATGAGTTGAAATTTTAGCATATGAATTGAATCTTTAGGATATGAATTGAAATTTTTGTGTATAAATTGAAATTTTAGGATATGAATTGAGCCTTTAGGATATGAATTGAACTTTTATGATATGAATTGGACTTTTAGTTTATGTATTGGAATTTTGGTTTAAAAATTGAAATTTTAGGATATGAATTGGCCTTTTAGTTTATGTATTGGAATTTTAGTTTATAAATTGAAATTTTAGGATATGAAATGAACTTTTAATTTATGAAATGAAATTTTAGGATATGAATTGAACCTTTAGGATATGAATTGAAATTTTTGTGTATGAATTGAACTTTTAGGATATGAATTGAGCCTTTAGGATATGAATTGAACTTTTAGGATATGAATTGGACTTTTAGTTTGTGTATTGGAAATATAGTTTATAAATTAAAATTTTAGGATATGAATTGAAATTTTGTGGATATGAATTGAAATTTTAGTATATGAATTGAACCTTTAGGGTATGAATTGAAATTTTTGTGTATGAATTGAACTTTTAGGATATGAATTGAGTCTTTCGGAAATGAATTAGACTTTTAGGATATGAATTGGGCTTTTAGTTTATGTGTTGGAATTTTAGTTTATAAATTGAAATTTTCGGATATGAATTGAACTTTTAATTTATGAATTAAAATTTTAGGATATGAATTGAACTTTTGTTGGGTTGTTGTGGAGATTTTGGTATGGAAATTGTAGTTTATGAATTGAATTATATTGTTATTTAGGGAATTTGGTATGCTGACAGGTGGTGTAGCTACCAAAATAGGCAGTTTCTGCCAAAATTATACCCAGAAAAGCGACCAACTTTGGTCTCTTTTCTATTTAAAAAATATTTTCTGGGCAATAGCGACCAAGGTTGGTCGCTAATTAACCCAGATTTACTAAAAAGCGACCAACTTTGGTCGCTATTGTATTAGAAAAAAAATTCTGGAAATTGCGACCAAATGTTTAAAAAAAAAAATTCTTGAAATTAGCGACCAATTTTGGTTGCTTATGTTTAAAAAAATTAAAAAAAAACGACCAACTTTGGTCGCTATTTTCCAAATTTTAAAATATAATATTTGATTTACAGACCAAAGTTGGTCGCTATATTTTGAATAATAATAAATAAAAAAACGTAATTTAAATATACTGATCAACTTTAGTCGCTAAATTTATATTATTAAAATATTAAAGTGACCATAGTTGGTCGATATATTGTTTACCCAGAATATTTGGTTCTTTTACCTTAGAGACCAAAGTTGGTCATTAATTAGCGATCAACTTTGGTCTCTAAAGTAAAGGGACTAGCAAAATAGCGACCAAGCCAGTTTAGAAGCCTTTTGGTTGCTTTGTGACTTGTAAGCGACCAACTTTGGTCGCTTTTTGTAGTCGTTTTCTTCCGGATTTCTAGTAGTACGTGTGATCATCTCATCTAAAAAATGTATTGTCTCTACACCGCTCAAACTTTTAAATAAGATGATTATACATTTAGAGTCAGATCCAATATCTCTACTCTTAATTTAGCCAATATTGGGTGGCATGTAACGTCCGCACTTCAATTATTAACTAGGATTGGGCATTCGAGGATGTTAGATTTTCCCACGTTGGTTGAGGGGAACGAGCTGCCAATTCTCAAATTAATTTTTGGGTTGAGTTAAATCAATTTTTTTTTACTAGACTAAAAAGGAAAAAGTATCTAGATTAAAGTTTAGATACGAAGTAATTTCTACAATTTTTCAGGGTTCTAAAGCAAACGCGTTTTAACTCTTTTAAGTCGGATAATGACAAGTTCTTTATCTTTTATATTTGGCCTTGAGAAAACTCCATGATTGATTTATTGACCACATCTAATTTTTCAACATTTCCTTTTTCCTTTGATAGAGAGAGGTGGCTCTTCCTATACGAGAAAGTCACTAAAACATGGATCCTAATTAACTAGTTATTAGAGCTAACACCCAGTTATCCAACCTTTTGGAAAGACAACTAACGAAAGCAAATATCAAAATTGTTTTTTCCTTCCATGTTCCAAAAAAGTTACGATAAGGATCCTATCCCATTCAGAACCAAAGTTGCTCTGAAATTTATAATCAGATCATTACGTACTTAATTAGACTAGCTAGTGATTATGTGTACGTACTTGGCACTTTTAAGATTATGTGTAAAATTTTATAACAAAATATATAATACTATTGGTTTCTATATCTTTTCAGCCCTAATGTGGCTAAGGTTATATACTAATAATATTTTGGACATGTTACTTAGGAAGGGACTCCAAGAAACAAAAGGGGAAAATATATTAGAAGTATTTATCTAAATTTTGTCATCTATTAATATTAATGATTAAATAATTCATGGTTAAAAAGTTCAGTTTAATGCACTAAACTCCGTTCATTTGCAGGATTTAAGGAAATATTGGACCTATGAAATACGAAAAAAATGGAGAACACACTATTAGTAATCCCTAGTTAAAAGCATTATACGTGTTGCATAATGGGTAGAAGTGTGTTAAGGCGTTGTTCTGATTTTCTTATAAAATTTGGTTTTCCTATTTGTTGAAGAAAAGGGCAACATGTTTATCTTAATTAGATTTTTCTTCTTGTAGAAGGAAATTACAAATCTTCCATATTTGGCTAGTCCTTTTTCTTGTAGGAAAAGGTTTGGAGTTCTATAAATTGAGGATCCTTCGTTCTCATTCAGCAGCATCCACAATGTAGCCATATAGGGCTTGAGAGTCGTGTTTAGAGGGAGAAATTTACGGGACAAGTGTTAGTGTGTCACTTGTGTTTGCCTCTTCGTGAGGTTGTTCTCTCGATATTTTGTACTCTCTTTTTATATAGTGGATTGCTCATCTCCCCGTGAATGTAGGTCAATTGACTGAACCACGTTAAATGTTTGTGTCTTTTTTGGTAGATTTCTCTTTTGTTATCTGATTTATTGTCATTGAGGGTTTGCTGTACTAGCTTCCGCATGACACCTGATTTTTTCGGTCCTAATAAGTGGTATCAGAGCGAGGCTCAAGACAGGTTCATCTTGGTGGATTCAGTTCTAGCCGGAACATATTTGACGATAATCATGATTTTTGTCTGAGAAATTTGACCGGTGTGCTATGCGCGTTGAGACAAACTTTGCGATGGAGATTTAAAGATGCGACTTGTTGAAGGCTACGTGAAGAAGGTGGATCAAGTTTATTTTATCAGAAATTCAGGCCAAGGGGGAGAATTGTTAGGTGTTGTCCTGATTTTCTTACGAAATATGGTTTTCCTATTTGTTGAATGAAAGGGCAACATGTTTACCTTAATTGAGTTTTCCTTCTTGTAGAAAGAAATTACAAATCTTCCATATTTGGCTAGTCCTTTTTCTTGTAGGAAAATGTTTGGAGTTCTATAAATTGAGGATTCTTCCTTCTCATTCAGCAGCATCCACAATGTAGCCATATGGGGATTGAGAGTCGTGTTTAGGGGGGAGAACTTTACGGGACAAGTGTTAGTGTGTCACTTGTGTTTGCCTTTTCATGAGGTTGTTCTCTCGATATTTTGTACTCTTTTTATATAGTGGATTACTCATCTTCCCGTGGACGTAGATCAATTGACTGAACCACGTTAAATGTTTGTGTCTCTTTTGGTAGATTTCTCTTTTGTTATCTGATTTATTATCGTTGAGGTTTGCTTTACTAACTTTTGCATGACACCTGATTTTTCGGTCATAACAAAGTGATGCATACATACTATACATCATCATACGGAAAACGAATACGAGTATATCCTAGACCTAATTGTAAATTATCTTATTTCTTTAATTTCAGTGTCTTTGGTGATTCAAAAAGGAGCTAGCGTAAAGTTTCTGCATCAGATTAGCAATAGCATATTAAAAGAAAAAGGAATATATGACAAGAAATATATTAAGTGTTAAAAAGACCAGAGGTGGGGGAGGGAAAGAAAAGAAGGAATGCCAAGTTGTCATGTCTTAATAAAATACGCAATGACTGCCATTATTGAGTAATGCATGACTTTTTTTCCTTTTATTTTTTGGATTTTTTGATCAGTTCCTGCTTTTTTTTTAATGGCATAACATTATTGGTCTGAAAGATCACCACTGAAAGAGTTGGCCACTCAGTGTTACCAATTAAAGTTAAACTATAGCTCACTGTTAACAGAAATATCTTAAAACAAAAGGATCAGTGGATGTTGAATATATATTAACAACCAAACGAAAGCATATTCTGTTTTATAACTTTTTTTTTTGGTAATTAATTAGACTTTACTAACAAATTAAATTGGAGTTATGTACAATACACAAACACCACCTTCAGTCTTAGCTTAGAAACTAGAATAAGAAAACGATCGTCTAATAACAAACCAACTTAGTCTGGGTAATAATTACATAATTCAATAAGGTATCAAAGTTGGTACTAGATTTAAGTCTCACGGTCACCAATTATCAAAATATATATATGCGTCTACATGTAAAAGGATGTATTAAAAATATAATAAAATAGATAAAAGTGCATCATCTTTAGCTTATAATTAAGTAAATAAACATGCATCATCTCTAAATGTGTAAGTGTTAAATGGGATAGTCACATAATTATTCAACAGAATATACAACATATACTAGTGCAAGCTGAATTCGTTATAGTTAAAATGGTCTGTAGAGTTTTGTGAAAACAGGGAAAAGAATGATTGAAGCCATATAATTGAGGAAACTTTCCGAATTAAACAAATTTGAGTTTGCTTTCATGCTCCATTAACCTGATAAAATGTTTATTTCTTCTTCTTTTAGAATCTCTGCAACTAAACAAGGTAGTTTCTTTTAGTTTATTTTCGTGACCTTTAATAGTTTTACCTTTTAATTTAATTAATATATTACATGGTGGCCCCACTTTCATTATACCCAGCGACTGAGCCTCCCACATTCATGTGAATAGGGTTTTATAAATTATCATTAACTAAAAGAAACCTCGAATAGTTAATTGGCTTGGGTCTTAAACATAAAGATGAAAAGGGCCGAATCGTTTTCGAGAAAGTTTAAAATATACTCCAGAATCCAGATGTTAGGACAGAAAAGTTTTACTTTTTATTGTGACAACTACTCTAGGTTAAGGTACTTGAAAGATCAATAAAATACACTCGTAAATATCCATTATTTAACCGTCAAATCGTTTAATCTTAAAGTAGAGTTCAATTTCATTACGATAGTTCGACCCAAAATATATCGATCAATAAAGATATCTTTATATAAATAATTGGCCGGATTCACTATTTAATTACTTCTCCTAACGACTATATATAAATTATATACTATACACGATTATACACATATTATACATATACTTATGTAACAACAAGACCACTGTTTACCCATAAAACGGTACAGTTGAATATATACGTGGTTTACAGACATGTGAACCGATTGGATCCCAAAATAATAAATAAATTAGACAAGAGTATAAGACTTAGTGTTGAAATCGGGATAAGACAATAACAATCTTGATTCCGGGAGCAGAGCTTCCGGAGACAGTAACAACAGTATTAATAAGTAAAAAGATAAAATATTATTGAGTTTTTGAAGAGAGTGTAGTATTAGTTTGTCAAAAAATTCATGTCCTTTACAATGACTGTAGAGCTCACTATTTATATTTGCAACTAGGGAACAAGGTCCTAGGATCAAGCCCCTCTTAAATGACAATTATGAGGGTCATGGAAGAATATGTAATGGTAGGCAATGAATATCATATTCTCTGTAACGGACAGTGTACTTAATGTTATAGAATATTCTCCATTAAATGATATCGAGTGGCAGATATTTAATTCGCCTTTATGAATACCATTTTCTTCGAGATCCTTGCCTTCATACCAGACTGTCTTCTGTCTTCGATTCCGCATCATTTCCTCATGAGATCATTAAATATGTACATATTTTACCCTATACAGATAGTCCCCTCGCTTTCCAGTGGCATAACCTTGTGTCACTGAGAAGTTGGTAAAGATACCTTTTTCGGCAGGAAATCCTCTGAACCCGCCTCTGAAAAGTTTCTAACGTCTCTCCGCATTTAATGCCCTAAACACGCGTCATTCGAGGATTCAACAACTCTTTTGATGGTTATTGAGGTAATTATGTGTGACGACCCAAAGGGTCATCACTTGCTTTCAGTTGATTTTTGTGTCTCCGAGGCCTTGAAAACCTCATTAGAGTCGCCTCGATTTGCGTGCGCAGTTCGGGCGCATAGCCGAAAAGCTTAAATATGAAACTCTGTGAAAATGCTAAGTTTTGATGTTAAAATGAATAAATTTGACTTTGATCAATATTTTGGATAAACGGATCCGGATCCGTAATTCGATAGTCCCGGAGGGTCCTAGGAAAACATGGGACTTGGGGTATGCCCGGAATCGAATTCTGAGGTCCCAAGCCCGAGAAATGAATTTTTAAGTTAAATTATTTTTAGAAATTATTTAAGGAAATTTGAAATGAAAACTGATTAGAAAGCAATGGTATCGGGACCATATTTTGGTTATGGCGCACGGTAGAGGTCTTATATATGACTTGAGTCATTCCTGTGAAATTTGATTAAAACGGACGTCGTTTGACGCGATCCGGACCTTAATTGAGAAGTTTGATGTTAAATGAGTTTTGAGAAATTTCATTGATCTCGAGGTTTAATTCGATGCTCGTGATTTTATTTTGGTAATTTGATTACACAAATATGTCCGTAGGATATTTTTGAGGTTGTGTGTATACTTAGGTTGGAGTTTCGGGGGATCGAGTGAGTTTCGAGTAGGTTCCGGGATGCCTTAGGCTTAGAAAGTCAGATGTTGCAGGTTCAGGAAGTTGTAGGTCTCTGAACCCTTTAGTGCGGTCCGCGAGAAATTGCGTGCGACCGCGGAGGGGCCAGCGCGTCTGCGGTCTCCTTTGTGTGGAGCGCGATAGAGGTTGTGCGGCCGTAGTCGCCTTTGTGCAGTCCGCACAGGGTGCTGAACTGCAGGTCTTAAGAGAGACCTATGCGGCCGCGGTCCATTTGATGCGGTCTGCACAAAGGGTCTGAGAGGGGTATAAATAAACGGGAATTTCAGTTATTTTTCACTTTTCAAAACCCCAAGAACATAAGAGGCGATTTTTCAAACAACCTTTCTTCTCCAAAACATTGGTCAGTGATTTCTAACTCATTTTCTTCACTCCTTAACATCTTTTAACATTATTTCAACTTCAAATCAAAGATTTTCATGGGCGAAATTGGGTGTTTTGGGTAAAACCTAGGTTTTTTCTAAAATTGGGGATTTTGACCTCAATTTAAGGTCCCATTTCAAAACAAATTATATATTTGGATTTGTAGGGGAATGGGTAATCGGGTTTTTGTCCGAACCTCGGGTTTCGACCACGTGGGCCCGGGGGTGATTTTGACCTTTTGGGTAAAACTTTGGAAAAACTCATTTTCATGCATTGGGGTTGATTCATTTAGCACTTATTGATGTAATTAAATAACTTGTAACTAGATTCGAGCGGATTGGTGGTGGAATCAAGGGGTAAAGCTATAATTGAGGCTTGAGTGATGTTCAAAGCTTCGAGGTAAGTGTTTGATCTAACCCTAGCTTGAGGGATTAGGAGTTGAGTCATACTTGTTACTTGCTTCTTGTTGAATACGACGTATAGGCATGGTGATGAGTATCTATACGTTGGTGTCAAGCATGACCATGGGTCTTAAATTGAAAGTTGTTGTGTTCTTGAATGACACTTTGTGTGCTTTAATTAATGATCTTCTATGATTGAGCATTTCCATTAATTGAACTGAGTACCAGCTAAGTGAGATTGGTTACAAATGATTCTTCCTTGCCTG
The DNA here is from genome assembly GCF_000715075.1 of Nicotiana tabacum. Taxonomy (NCBI): domain Eukaryota; kingdom Viridiplantae; phylum Streptophyta; class Magnoliopsida; order Solanales; family Solanaceae; genus Nicotiana; species Nicotiana tabacum. The sequence continues at coordinate 121,298,503 of NC_134099.1, forward strand.
GATGACTATTTCGATATTGTTGTTCCCTTGTCGGTAAATTTTTATATTGCTTTTGTTCCCTTGTCGGGAAGTTATTATATCACTTATGTTCCCTTGCCGGGATTTCTTGTGATTGTGTGATGAACTGTAAACGGGAGCGGGTGGTATGCCTACCACAAGATATTATGAAACGGGAGCGGGTGGTATGCCTACCACAAGATATTATGAAATGGGAGCGGGTGGTGTGACTACCACAAGATAATGAAATGGGAGCGGGTGGTACGCCTACCACAAGATATTATGAAATGGCAGCGGGTGATAAACCACAAGATATTATGAAATGGGAGCGGGTGGTATGCCTACCACAAGATTTGATGAAATGGGAGCGGGTGGTACGCCAACCACAAGATATGAGAAATGGGATCGGGTTGCACGCATGCAACAAGATGAAAACCGGAAGTGAAAGCTGTCTTTACTTCTCTTTTATATGTGTTAGAAGTTATATTGTTAGCTTCCTTGTTATTTCTTGTTATTTTTTTTGTCAGCTACCCTCGAAGCATGTTCCCCTTCCCCGACTTTAATTGTTTATTACTTGTTACTTTTTCGCCATATGTGATATAACCGCACAGGTTTATCTGGAGTCTGATTCTAGCTTCGTCACTACCTCGCCGGGGTTAGGCCAGGCACTTACCAGCACATGGGGTCGGTTGTGCTGATACTACACTCTGCATTATGTGCAAATCCCGAAGCAGCTTTTGGACAGTAGTTGGAGGGCTTCCTTCAGTCCACTCGGAGAACCAAGGTAGACCTGTAGGCGTCCGCAGGCCCTGGCGTCTCCCTCTATCTCTATTTCGTGTTTCATTTCCTTTGTTCAGAAACAGTGTGTTGCATTTCTTCAGACCTTGTATGTAGAAACTCTTAGACAGTCTGTGATACTGTGACACCAGGTTTTGGGGTATTTGAGGTTTTAAAAGTTGTAATAGACATAGCCTTCAGATATTTCATGGTTATCTTCCGCTTAATTATTTAAAGTTCTGCTATAATTATGTTATTGCTCGTAATTGTTAAAAGGAAGTAATTTGGTAAGGAATTAGATAGTTAAGGGTTGGCTTGCCTAGCTCTCATTAATAGGCACCATCATGACTCCCGAGGGTGAGAAATCCGGGTCGTGACATTATTACTATGATTTTTGCCACCTATTTCCTTACTTAAACGCATAAAACTTCTCCATTTACACTTCATAACTTTCCGAATTCTCTAGAACTCTCTTTGCTCAACTCATACTTGTCTTCAACTTTCTCTAATCTTCTTCTTAAAAAAAATACTTTTTCTCCCTTCTGATAACAATGGCCTCTTTTTCTAGAAATCTCAGTTCCTCAAAGAACAAAGGTAATGCTGATGATGCTGCTCCTCCCACGATGAGCACCATCATTCCAAAAAAACTCACCACAACTAAGGACTTAAAAGAGAAGTATCCTTCTGCTAACCCTCGCACATAGGCTGTTAGCGTGTATCCTTCTTCCATCCATCCTTCCAGCATTCCTGGTGTGAAAGAAGACTGCCATTTTCATGATTTAAACATCATCTCTCCTGATCTGGCGGTGCAGATAACCTTAGCCAAGAAGGGTTTCACATATTTCTTCACGTATACCTTCACTTTGGGACCATTCTCCTTGAGCGGGGAGCTTGACTCCGTTATCATGGAGTTCTTCATCCATTACCATGTATGTCTGGCACAGGTAAGTACTTCTGTGTAGAGGAAAGTTTCTTGCCTTTAGCATCTATGCCAGGAAACGGGAGAAGAGCTATCCCTTGCTCGATTAATGAACCGTTATACCCCCAAGATTTATCGCGGGGGAATGATAAATTTCAGCAAATGTGAGCACCATGCTTTGCTAACCAGAATGGATAATGAAAATGACTGTGGGTGGATGGAATGATTCGTTGCGGTTTCCACCAGGGACATCATCCCGGCTACGACTCCATCCTTTCCGGAATTATGGAACCGTACTCGTAAGTTCACCGTTTATCTTTTCTTCTAAATAAAGATCACCCCAAGCTGCTACTGATCTTTCTTCTTTCACTTATTTCAGCAACTCGGTGGACACCATCTAGGGTTGAAGGCTTGGACCAGTGGATCTAGAAGATTTTGGATGTCACTACGCTCTAGACCTGCACGTGGAAAGAACTAGCTCTTAAATATGGGTGGATGGCCAAAAATCCTGGTAGGTCACACTCATCTTGTTTTTATCTTTCGTATAGGAAATTGATTAACCTTTTTCTCCTGTTGAATTCAGATCTACCCCAGGGCTAAGTTGTCCTCCCCACAAAGGATGTGTTGGTTGATCTGGCTGATACGGCGAGGCTGCTGCAGGAGGCTTTCACCCGAACAGGTATCTCTGGGCCCGCTTCTGGTACAAGTTCTTCTTCTCGGAGTCCCCGGCCGGAGAACAAGCAACCATAATGGTGACGTTCCTCCGTGAACAGGGGGAAAATAAAAAGTGAAGGGTGTCATGCTCGAGCCATCCATGGATGCTGTGGTGACGAGCGTTGCGACCGAGCCGACCATAGATACTTTGGTGATCGATGATGATAGAGAAGCCAATGATGAAAGGGCTTCTCTACATAGAAGACGACGACCTTCATCAGCTCACAGAATGCTCAATTTGTTGAGCTAGTTACGCCAACTGAGGACGATGTCCCGGCGCTCTAAGGGAATTTGCTAGAGTGGAAGATGATAACTCTCGCTTTCGAGCCCCAGTCGCTATTCCCGGTACCATGAGGCTAGGTACCGGGTTTCTCTTGTCCTTGGTTGATAAGCAACCAATAGCTAGCACTGTTGTTGCCACAGCTACTTCGTACCCTATAACGCCATCAGCCTTATCTCCTTCTTTACCAACTCTGCCTTCGCCACCAGCAACTGCTATATCATTTCCACTAACTGTAGTTGCCCAGGAGAAAGATTTCCCTCTTTACCAATCCCCAGTTCATGGGAATTTGGGGCATAATTTTTTAGCCCCTCCGAAGATCACCAAAGGAGGAGGAGTGTCACCCTCTCAGTTTCTACCGGATGCCATTTGCTATCCCGGCCAGTGGAACTTTCTAATTATCGGAAGCCTCTGGCTTAAGAAAAAGGCAGGAATAAAATACAAACTCTCTCGGGATAGTATTTGTTGAACAATCCCATGCACAACGCAGCGGCGGTATAATCTTTATTTCTTCTACTATTTCTTCCATCTTTGTTATGGTAGGGCTTTGAGTTTACATTTTTGTTTTGCAGTCTTCCTTGCCTCCGAGGGCCTTCAGAGGTTGATTCTTGATAAAGAGGAACTTACTTTCGAATGAGATCAATTGTTGGCCGAGCGAGATCAACTTACTGCTCCTCTCCTGGAACTAGAAGCATGAGCTGCCGAGGCCATTGAATTGGAGGCTTGGTTGAAGCAAAACAAGAAAGAGGTAGTGACCCTTAGCCAAGAGACTGCCTAGTTAAGGGTACAATTTGAAGAAGCTTAGTCAAAGTTGGTCGAGGTCCATAATGTCGTTCTTGCTGCATCCGATTGCGAGACTGCCTTGTCACGCCCCAAACCTGGGAGGTGTGGCTGGCACTCGGTGCCGGACTAGCCCGAGTGAACCACTCTGCAGCTTTTTCTTTTTTTTCTTTGTAACTATCATGGGCCAACATGGACACAACTCGTAGTGTATAACTATAAGTGGGCTAATGTTATATCAATGAACCATCGTTCATAAAACATGAATACATATGGGCTGTCAAGGCTTTAACATACCGTGCATATTAAACCAGTGTCTACAAAGTCTCTAATATTATTTGACATAAAATAGGATAGGGTACCGGCCTACCCATAAGTCTGAAAAGTCAGACACGATGACTTGCACACTCGGTTGTACTCCGAATGAGGTAGAGTCTTACCGATCCTTTGCTGAATGCCAATATAGCCTACTTGGAGGACTCTCGACCTGTCTATCGGGACCCGCGGGCATGAAATGCAGTGTCCCCAGGCAAAAGGGACGTCAGTACAAATAATGTACCGAGTATGTAAGGAATGAAAGTCAATAAATAATAGACATGAGAGAAACATGGAGTAAAAGACTTAACATATATGTCTGAATAGCTCTGTGAATCATTTAATATTATAATGTCATGCATATGCATATAAATGTCATACCATGCATAGGTTTATGCGTTCATAACATCATCAAGTCTCTGAGGGAATCCCATCATATTATTTCGGCCATTGTGGGCAAATCATCAACGTATACCAGCTGATCAGATGGTGGTGCGTATATATCGCCATAACCTTTTCCCATATATATATATATATATATATATATATATATATATATATATATATATATATATATATATATATATATATATATATATATATATATATATATTCATCAACGTATACCAGCTGATCAGGTGGTAGTGTGTATATAACGCCGTAACCCTTTTCCCATATCACATATACATATATTTACACATATACGCATATATAACGTCATCTGGTGCCACTTTGGGCAAAATCATTAATGTATACGAGCTGATCAAGTGGTGGTGCGCATATAATGTTGTCTGCTCATGGGTAAATGTGCATGTATAAATGCATGAAATGCATATAAAATATGTTAATAAAATCTCTTGGTACGTCATAAGACCATTATGCCTCTGATTAGTATCATGAAATGAACTTTACCAACTTACATATTTTTGAGACTCATGAACAGACGATAGAATAATGAGACATATGGAAATTCCAATATACTGATAAAAAGTCTATTTTTATAATGTTGCATTAAATATGAAAAGGGAAAAAAAATGCTAAGCATAACGATAACCACCCTACACCAACAAAAGTTCAATATGTTTCTTCCCAATAGATAGCAATAAATTTGACCTTGAATGCTTAGTGCATATTGCATAAATCCAGTAGTAATCTGTTCTATGTAATAGCAAACCCCTTAATTTATATTTTTAAAAAATATTTTACAAACCCCTCCTTTCTCCTTAATTTCAAGTGATTATTTTAGACACAAAATCAATTACTATGGTACCTGGTTGAATTACAACTTGGTGTTTATTATCTTTGAAGAAAATGATTTAATATAATCTATTATAATTTGTAGTGTATCTACCAATAAATTAACCATACTATTACAGATTCGTCAAAGTAGTGAGGACGTACTATGAAAAACTAGAAATGAATAACATAAACATCCTTAACTGCTAAGAATAGAACCCCTTATGGAACATCATTACGTTTTCGTATCGTTACTTGGATCATGCCAAAAGAAAGAAGGATTTTCCTTAACATACCTAGGCCGATTCTCTTGAGAAAGATTACATCAAGTCCTTGAACATTATGAGAAGAACATGAAACCTTCAATGCTACTCGTCTATTAGCTTTTCTAGGCTGTAAATGGTAGGATATGATTGTACGATGCCTCAGTTTTTCATTCCATTTCACAAAGAAACGCAAGAAACCACCGGGTTTCCTTACTACCTTATCCGAATTAATCCATGACGACAATTGAAGGCTCTGCAAAATTCTAGCCTTCATTTACAGTTTCTACTCCACCAAATACCTGATTCCTCCTCTTCTCTCCCCAATCAAACGTAGTATTGACTTTTATAAGTTTAAGATGGAGGGGGTGGGGGGGAGAAGAGCTATTAAGCTTTACCCAAATATAATGCATAAGTTACACTAATAGGTCCTACAACAGCTCATCCAAGCTGTTGGTTTCACTATCTACAGGTGCAGAAACATGGCACTGAGTTGCCCATGTACCTAATAGTGTTGTCATTAGCCAACTTAAAGACAATCATTTAGGTTCCATAGCTACTTCAAATAGTGACTAGTTGAATTAGAAAAAAATTTCTCTAAAAATAATATGAAAGGAGCAACAGCAGAAAGGGGACCCCTAACTTATTAACACTTGGTTATGTACTTGACAATGATACCCAAAGCATGGACCATCACTTTACATGGAACTTTAAAATAATACTCCCTCCCTCATTTCTTTGCTCATGAAGTCCCAACTGATATGTGATGCCTCATTAATTTCTCAGCCCGTTATATATAGCATTCTAGGTCACCATCCAAACGAAAAGATTGACTTCATATTTTGTTGTGTTCTCTAACATGTGACATCTTTTTAAATGACTAATGAGTCATTATTAGAAGGTGAGGGGGCTGCCACATGGGGATGGGGTGGAAAGTTTAATCTTTATCCAGTTATTAGGCAATTAGGTAATGTCCCGTTACCCGGTAATTAATAAATTACCTGCATAATTAAGAAATGTTTCAAATTACTTAAAATTTTACTTATTTTTAATACACTTTATACACCGTACTAATACGGTCATGTGGTACCATGTAAAATAAATTCATACACTATTATTTCATTAAAACATCTATGTAAAAATGCATATATTTTCTCAACTTATAATTTTCCTAATCTCATATAAACAGTACAAATTTTTCGTATGCTTAAGTTTTAAAATGGTAAAAAGATAACCTTTTTTATGTGAGAAAATAATTTCTATATTTACAATAAAGCAAAATCTCATAAACTTTCTCATATTATGTGTATATTTTAAAGCATATTCGAAAGTAGTAATATTAATAGCTATATAAAATCATATTTTCCAAGCGATTTTTTTTTGTTTTTCAAAAAATGATCCACTCAATATACCATATCAAATATATATATATAACGATGTCAAGGTTGTTAAACATACAGGGTGTAACATCCTCCCCCCGTTTAGAACATTCGCTTGAATGTTAACTCTCGGAGAGTTACAAAATTTTCACTAGGGTCTCCTTTGTATACCAAACTAAAACCCAACCTCTATCTGAAGTCTCGACTATTCACAACATTTTCTACTTGAGTATCTCACATTGTCTTCAACTTTATCTTACTTACCTTTCAATCTTGCATCATATCTTCTGTTTCTTTCATAATCTTCCTTCCACATTACGCATTAAATCTCTACTATAATACCTGTACCTCTGGTGCATACAAAATCTCGCGACAACTTCATACTGATTTCTTACGACTCAGCTCTATGGCACGATCTGGAAACAAAAAAGGGTAACATTTCCTAAATGTCCTATAGCCTCTCAATTATAAATGTGGCGTGCAACATACCCATAAGTGAGACTCTACTAGGCACGATTTTGTAGACTCCCTAGGACACGAATTGCTCTGATACCACTTTGTCACGCCCCAAACCTGGGAGGCATGGTTGGCACTCGGTGCCACACTGGCCCGAGTGAACCACTCTGCAGCTCTTTCTTTTTTTTTTCTTATAACTATCATGGGCCAACATTGCCACAACTCGTAGTATATAACTATAAGTGGGCAAATGTTATATCAACGAATCATCGTTCATAAAACATGAATACATATGGGTTGTCAAGGCCTTTAACATACCGTACATACTAACCAGTGTCTATAAAGCCTCTAAGATTATTTGACATAAAATACGACAGGGTACCGGCCTACCCATAAGTCTGAAAACTCTGACACGATGACTTGCACACTCGGTTGCACTCTGAATGAGGTAGAGTCTTACCGATCCTTCGCTGAATGTCAATCTCGTCTACTATAAGGGCTCGTCAACTGATTATCTATACCTGCAGGCATTAATGTAGCGTCCCTAAGAAAAGGACATCAGTATAAATAATATACTGAGTATGTAAGGCATGTAAATAAGTATATAAAGGACATGGAAGAAACATAGAGTAAAGGACTCAACCTGTATATCTAGATAGATCTGTAAATTATGAAATATTTATAACTTCATGCATATGCGTGTGAATGTCATGTAATGTATAGGTCTGTACGTACATATCATCATCAAGCTTCTGAGGGCATTCCATCATATTATTTAAGCCATTTTGGGACACATCATCATCGTATACCAACTGATCAGGTGGTGGTGCGTATATAACGCCGTAACCTTTTCCCATATACCATATACATGTATATACATATATATGCATATATAACGCCGTCTGAGTCATATTTCAGCCATTATGGGAAACATCATCGTATACTAGCTGATCAGATGGTGGTGTGTATATAACGCCGTAACCTTTTTGTCATATCCCATATATATATTTACATATATACGCGTATATAACATCATCTGGTGCCACTGTGGGCAAAATCATCAATGTATATCAGCTAATCAGGTGGTGGTGCATATATAACGTCGTCTTCTTATGTGTAAATGTGCATGTATAAATGCATGCATATGAAATACGTTTATAAAATCTTTCGGTACGTCATAAGACCATTATGACTCTGATTAATATCATGAAATAAACTTTACCAACTTACATATTTTTAAGACTCATGAACAGACGATAGAGTAATAAGACATATGGGAATTCCAATATACTGATAAAAAATCTATTTTTATAATGTTAAATTAAATATGAAAAGGGAATAAAACTGCTAAGCATAACGATAACTACCCTACACCAACAAAAGTTCAATATGTTCATTCCCAATAGATAGCAATAATTTGACCTTGAATTCTTAGTGCATATTGTATAAATCCAGTAGTAATCTGTTCTATGTAATAACAAACCCCTCAATTTCTATTTTTTTAAAATTTGCAAAACCCTTTTTTCTCCTTAAACATTTCAAGTGTTTATTTTAGACGCAAAATCAATTACTATGGTACCTGGTTGAATTACAACTTGGTGTTTATTATCTTTGAAGAAAATGATTTAATATAATCTTTTATAATTTGTAGTGTATCAAACAATAAATTAACCATACTATTACAGATTCGTCAAAGTAGTGAGGACGTACTATGAAATTAGAAATGAATAACATAAACATCCTTAACTGCTAAGAATTGACCCCCCTATGGAACATCATTATATTTACGTATCGTTACTTGGATCATGAGATAGATAGCAATAAATGGAAGGATTGGCTTTAACATACCTGGGCCGATTCTCTTGAGAAAGATTACATCAAGTCCTTGAACATTATGAGAAGAACATGAAACCTTCAATGCTACTTGTCTATTAGCTTTTCTAGGCTGTAAATGGTAGGATATGACTGTACGATGCCTCAGTTTTTCATTCCATTTCACAAAGAAACGCAAGAAACCACCGGGTTTCCTTACTACCTTATCCGAATTAATCCATGACGACAATTGAAGGCTCTGAAAAATTCTAGCCTTCATTTACAGTTTCTACTCCACCAAATACCGGATTCCTCCTCTTCTCTCCCCAATCAAACGTAGTATTGATGTTTATAAGTTTAAGATGGAGGGGGGGAGAAGAGCTATTAAGCTTTACCCAAATATAATGCATAAGTTACACTAATAGGTCCGACAACAACTCATCCAGGCTGCTGGTTTCACTGTCTAACAAGTGTAGAAACATGGCATTGAATTGCCCATGCACCAAATAGTGTTGTCATTAGCCAACTTAAAGACAATCATTTAGGTTCCATATCTACTTCAAACAGTGACTAGTTGAATTATGAAATTGTTTCTCTAAAAAGAATATGAAAGGAGCAATAGCAGAAAAGGGACCCCTAACTCATTAACACTTGGTTATGTACTTGACAATGATACCCAAAGCACGAACCATTACTTTACATGAAACTTTAAATTAATACTCCCTCCCTCATTTCTTTGCTCATGAAGCCCCAACTGATAAGTGATGCCTCATGAAATTCTCAGCCCGTTATATATAGTACTCTAGGTCACCATCCAAACGAAAAGATTGACTTCATATTTTGTTGTTGTCTAACATGTGATACCTTTTTAAATGACTAATGAGTCATTATTAAAAGGTGAAGGGGCTGCCACGTGGGGATGGGTGGAAAGTTTAATCTTTATCCAGTTATTAGAAAATTAGGTAATGTCCCATTACCCGATAATTAACAAAATACTCGCATAATTAAGAAATATTTCAAATTACTCAAAATTCTATTTATTTATAATACACTTTATACATCGTACTATTACGGTCTTGTGGTACCATGTAAAATAAATTCATACACTATTATTTCATTAAAACATCTATGTAAAAATACATATATTTTCTCAACTTATAATTTTCCTAATCTCATATAAAGAGTACAAATTTTTCGTACGTTTAGTTGTTAAAATGGTAAAAAGATAACCTTTTTTTTATGTGAGAAAATAATTTCTATCTTTACAATAAAGAAAATCTCATAAACTTTCTCATATTATGTGTATATTTTAAAGCATATTCGAAAGTAGTAATATTAATAACTATATAAAATCATATTTTCAAGCCATTTTTTTTCTTTTACAAAAAAGTTCCACTGAAAATACCATATCATATATATATATATATATATATATATATATATATATATATATATATATATATATATATATATATATATATATATATATATATATATAATAGTGTCAAGGTTGTTAAACTTACGGGGTGTAGCATGCCTGTACTGAAAGATTGAATAATTCAGAGGTAACCCTAAACTCCAAAGCTGAAGAAGTCACTAATGCGGAGGAGAAGTATGACCGTTTGGAAGAGAGTCATAGTGAACAAAAGAGTCTACAACTTAACTGTCCGCGACCTCAATGTCAGCCTCCATACCGCTAGATTCGAGTGGGATAACCTTTCAACTGAGGTTGACCATCTTAAAGAAGAACTCCAGCGCAGAGCAACTTCCCTCATTATTGAAAAAACATATTCTATGTATAGAATAAGAAGAAAAACCTTGGAAGAAGGCAAAGCGGACATTATTGACTTTGATGCCGAAGGGGTCTTCCAGTCAAGCCTGATGCTACTGACTCTTCTTGTTCCTGTTCTGAGTTCTCGAGAACTAAAGAAGAACCGAAAGGTGAAGATGTTGAAGGTTAATAAGTGGGGATTTTGACTGCTTATTAGTGCCTTTTAGCTTTTATTTTAGTCTAAAAGCATTGAATTACGTTCCCGAAACTAATAAAATTGTGCAAAATTATAGGAATGCTGGAAGTTGGTCTCCCGCAATGAAATCCGACTTAAAAAGGAGTAGCCGGAAGCACAAGGCAATAAAAGGCGTAGAAGCATAAATGTACGGTCTACAGAAGGAATGCTGTGACCGCAGAAGAAATTGCAGACTGAATAATTCCATATACGGCCACAAACCAAGAGGAAGAATTTAGCTGACATTTGCACAAATTACGAACCACACATGAATTGTGCGGCCACAAAATTGGGCTACGAGTCGAAGATCAGAGAGTATGCAGGAAGACCAATTCTAGGAGCCTGTCTTACGGCCACAGTCCTAATTGTGCGGACCGCATAAGAGTTATTGTACGGCCGTAGTCCAGAAATGTTCGGTCGCAGAAGAATGCCTCGCGACCATAGTTAAGAAATGTGCAGCTGCAAAACTATAGTTCCTTCCAAACGAAGAAATCTGCGAACTGCACATGGAATTGTGCGGTCACAGATCTCCCAAAGAGCAATTCTGTCCGAGATTTTCAGCCTTGTATAAATAGACGAGTTTCACAAAATTATGTCAAGTTTTGAACCTCTGAAGTTGTTGTAGCTGTTTTTATTTTCTACTTTAGGATCTTGTGACAAAGAACGTCAATGAATTTTGAAACTATCAAAGTCACTCATCAAGTGAGTGAAATTGTGCATTCAATGGCTCCTAAGTTGGAGGATCCCGGTGCTTTCATAATTCCTTGTATAATTGGAAGTGCCAAGTTTGCTAAAGAACTTTGTGATCTTGGGGCGAGTATCAATTTGAGGCCCTATTCGGTTTCCAAGATGTTGGGAATTGGGCATCCAAGGCCCACCTCTATGAGATTCAAATGGTTGATCGTACTATGAAGAGACCTTTGGGAGTGATTGAAGATGTATTGGTTTGTGTTAATAAATTTATTCTTCCGGCAGATTTTATCATTCTCGATTATGAAGTTGATTATGAGGTGTCGATTATTCTTGGAAGACTTTTCCTTGCTACGGGGAAGACTCTTTTTGATGTTGAAGCTGGAGAACACACCTTCTGAGTTGGTAATGAAAAAATGGTTTTCCATGTGTGTAAGTCCATGAAGCAACCAAATAGCAATGAGGTTTGCTCTTTTGTAGACTTGGTGACCGATGTTATTGTTGATGAAATAAGTACTATGATCAATGTTGGTGATATGTTGGAGGCCGTCTTGCTCAACTTTGATGATGACGAGATGGATGGCTTAATGGAATGTGTGAACTCTTTGCAAGGAATGGGATTTTACAACTATGCACCCCAAAAATTGTCCTTGGATCTTGAAAATAGGACAACTCTTCCTACAGAGCCTTCTATTGAAGAGCCTCCTACTTTGGAGTTGAAGCCATTGCCTCCACATCTTTGGTATAAATTTCTTAGTCCTTGCTCTACTTTAGCAGTTATTCTTTCCTCTTGTTTGACTAACGTGCAGGTAGATTCTACATTGGCGGTGCTACAAAAGAGGAAGAAGGCTATTGGGTGGACATTGGCAGATATTCGGGGGATAAGCCTCGCATTATGCATGCATAAGATCAACTTGGAGGAAGGTGCCAAAACATCTATTGAACATCAAAGAAGACTCAATGAGGCTATGCAAGAGGTTGTCAAAAAGGAGATTATCACGTGGTTGGATGTCGTGGTTGTCTAACCCATTTTCGATAGTTTGTGGACTTCTCCGGTTCATTGTGTCCCAAAGAAGGGGGCATGACAGTGATCACTGATAACTAGGGATTTCAGTTCATTTTATACTCCTTTTTACTTGAGTTTTGATTAAAAATGTATACAAAATAATCTCAAAGGCTTACATGTTATACTTGTTTGTAGGGTTTGGTAAAAAGAAAGATGACAATAAGTCAAACCTAGCTCAAAAAGGAGTGAAACATGCACAAGTACCAAGAACAAGTCAAAGCACAGTTGCAACAGACCCACCGCGACCGCAATCCATTTAGTGCGGTCCGCGGTGAGGAGATTTTAGAGAAGTGCAATTTTGGAAGCTCAAGCACTGCGACCGCAAACCATGTTGTGCTAACCGCAGTAGTCTCACTGCGGCCGCAATCGAGTTTATGTGGTCCGCGGAGCAGAGATTCAGAGAGCTAGGATTTCAACTGTTGGAAGCCAATACGGTCTGTAGTCCTTTTTGTGCGGACCGTAGTTGAAGCCACCGCGGCAGTGGTGCATTTTATACGGCCCGTGGTGGCCAGATTCAGATAATGATTAATCAAACCAAGAAGCCTCATTGCGGTCCACGACGCATTTTATGCGGACCGCAGCACCTCGTCAGGGGTATTTTTGTCCAGAAAATTCGGCCTAGTATAAATACATTCTTTTCATATTTTTAGGGTATCTTTTGTAATTTGTAATCTCGAGGCGTATTCGGCGGAGAAGCTTTTGTCGAGAGTATACTATGATTTTCCCTTTTGGAGAATGAGATGTTGGAAGATATTCTCTGATCCATTGGTGCAATACATATGTTGTTGAGTTGAGTCGATCTATTTTAGGTTGATTTTGGTTGCTCCGATGATTTTCACATTGTCGTACTTTGAGAAGGAGCCTTTCTCTTTTTTCATAGAAAAGGGTATTCTTTGATTGCCCGATATAATAGTACATGCTTCTGCTTTGGCGGGGTGTGATTACATTGGTTGTTTGGCCCGATACATCGTCTCCCTGCAAGAACCTTTGCTTGGTGTTTCCCCGACTCCTTCGAATCGGGTGGATTCCAGAGGGAATGCCCCTCACCGCTTGAAAGTTGGCCGTAAGGGCGGCTTCGATCAATTTGTGGAGTTTTCCTGTTAAGCAGCTTCGCAGATGTTGCCTCATTAAAAACTTTGCCAGTAAAAACCCTTCTTTTTGGGATAAAAACTCGGTCAAAAGAAAAGAGTGCAACGGGTGCGCTTTTGGGGGTCTCGAGGTCTCCTAATAGTGTTAGCGTTCTGGCATCTCCGGTCAAGTTCCTACATGAGGGTTAGTACTCAATCCGAAATGAAACAAAAGGAATGGATGTACCTTGAAACGAGATATGCTGGTGGTGCCTTGAGGTTGGCTTACTATGACTGCCCGAGAGCGGACACGCGATGCAGATTTCTGCCTGATTCGCCCGTTGGCTTATTCGGGAGCAGAGGTATGGTCGCCGGTAACACATTGTGTATTGAAAACATTTCCCTTGCCGCGTGTTGCTCCCCATAGACAGTTTTGATCCCGTCCTTTGTCGGGAACTTTATCATCTGGTGGAGGGTAGATGGTACTGCTCTCATGTAGTGTATCCACGATCTCCCAAACAAGGCGTTATACCTCATATCTCCCCCGATGACATGGAATTTGGTGTCTTGGGTTGTGCCGGCCACGGTAATCGGAAGGACTATTTCTCCTTTCGTTGTTTCGCTCGCCATGTTGAACCCATTGAGGACCCGAGTGGCGGGCACGATTCGTTCAAAAAGTCTGAGTTGTTCTATCACCCTCGACCTGATAATATTGGTCGAGCTACTTGGATCCACGAGTACACGTTTTATCTAAAAATAATTTACAAGAAAGGAGATTACCAGGGCATCATTGTGGGGTTGAGATAGGGCCTTGGTATCTTCTTCGCTGAACGAGAGGGCGTCTTCGGGGATATATCCCCGAGTCCATTTTTCCCTGGTGATGGATATTTTTGTTCTCCTCATCACGTGTTCCTGCGGGGCATCGGCGCGCCCCATGATCATGTGGATGACGTGTTGCGGTTCGTTTGCCTCGTTATTCTTGGTTGCCTCCCTGTCTCAGAATTGATTTTTGGCCCGATCGCTAAGGAATTACCGAAGGTGCCCTTTGTTGAGTAGTCGGGCCACTTCTTCTCGTAGTTGATGGCAATCCTCGGACCTGTGACCGTGTATGATATGGAACTCACACACTAAGTTGTAATTTCTCTGCGAAGTCTCCGACTGTATTGGTTTGGGCCACTTGGTGTCCCTGATTTTGCCGATGGCGAACACGATGTCTGATATGTCGACGCTAAAATTGTATTCTGATAAGTGGGGCACGTTTGCCGGCACCATGATTCGATAGAACCTGGTTCTATTGATGAGCCCCCGAGGATCCTGTCCTCGATCTATCCTTCGATCGTTATGGGGTAGGTTGCGCTTCTGGGCGTTCCTTCCGTCTTCAAGGTACGGTTGGTACCTTTTCTTGCTTGGTTTCGACTCTTTTGCCAAGAGTCTATTTGGGTATTGATAAGTTAGGATTTTAAAGTGCTTACATCCCTACTTGCCTATGCTTTGAGTATAAATTGATACAAAAACAGTCCCAAAATGCTCACAAGTTGTGCTTGATTGCAGGGTTGGTTGACAAAGTGACGAGATGTCAAATATCGGCTCAAAAAGGAGTGAAACCTGCTCAAGTATCAAAGACCAAGAGAAGTGAAGAAAAAGAGGCCTAGTGCGGACCGCGTAACAATGACCGCGACTGCACTAGGAGGTTTAGAGACTGGACATTTTCGAGCCTAAGGTCACGCGACCGTGGTAGGATTCACGCGGCCCACGGAAAAGCTTTGCGGCCTCACTCCTGCTCTGTGCGGTCCGTGTTCATAGGGTTCAGCAAAGGGGCATTTATCCTCATGTTGTCCGCGGTCACGTCTGCGCGGACCGCGCCAGTTTCCTTCGCAGCCGCGGTATACTCCCACGCAGTCCACATCTCCCAGTTCAAGTCATCAAACAACTGAAACCCAAGAGCCAGTTCGGTCGCGGTCTGTTTTGTGCGGCCCGCACTGACCCCAAGGGGGTTTTTTTGTCCAGTTTTTCTAGCCTAGTATAAATAGAACATTTTACTATTTTTTTTAAAGAGGAGGTCACATCTGAAAATAGGAGAATAGCTACGCTTGGTGTTGTAGCCATTTTTGGCATATTTTCTTCCCATTAGCAATAGATTATTGTAGAATAGCTACGCCCTTATGAGATGGGTTCTTCTCCTTCAAGAGTTTGATTTAGAAATTGTTGACCGGAAGGGTAGCGAGAATCAAGCGGCAGACCACTTGTCCCATTTGGAGGAGGAGGGGAGGCCTTGTGATGGCCTTGAGATCAATGATACATTTCCCGACGAGCAACTCCTTGCAGTGTCAATGAGTGGAATACCGTGGTTCTCCGATATTGCAAACTATCTTGTTACTGGAATCATCCCGTATGAGCTCTCTTCTAACCAAAGGAAGAAGCTCAAACGGGATAGCTTGGATTATTATTGGGACGAGCCCTATTTGTTTAAGATTTGCACCGATGGTGTGATTCGACGATGTGTCCCGGAAGAGGAGCAATTGGGTATTTTGGAAGCTTGCCATTCCTCACCCTATGATGGCCATCATGGCGGGGTGAGAACAACTTCTAAAGTGCTTAGTTGCGGATTTTATTAGCCTACTTTGTTTAAAGATGCCGGTTATGTGGTCAAAAGATGTGATGAATTCGAACGAGCCAGTGGAATTTCAAAAAGGGATAAAATGCCCCTCAATACAATTCTCGAGGTGGACATTTTTGATGTATGGGGCATCGACTTCATGGGTCCTTTCGTGAGCTCTTGTGGAAACACTTACATTCTGATGGCGGTAGATTATGTCTCCAAGTGGGTTGAAGCCGTGGCTTTGCCCAACAATGAAGCCCGAAGTGTTATGGCATTTCTTAAAAAGAGTATCTTCACGAGGTTTGGCACTCCCCGTGCTATCATTAGTGACGGGGGGTCTCACTTTTGCAATAAAGCTTTTGATTCATTGCTAGAAACATATGGAGTTAATCACAAAGTAACCACCCCCTATCATCCTCAAGTTAGCGGTCAAGGGGAAGTCTCCAACCGAGAAATTAAGAGTATCTTGTCTAAAACTGTAAATGAAAATAGGACCGATTGGTCGAAAATATTGGATGATGCTCTTTGGGCCTATCAGACAGCTTACAAGACTCCGATTGGTATGTCCCCGTATCGGTTGGTGTTTGGGAAAGCTTGCCATCTTCCGGTGGAATTGGAGCACAAAGCTATGTGGGCCTTGAGGAAGTTGAACTTAGAATGGGATGTTGCTGCAAATCTGAGGGTTGAACAACTTAATGAGCTCGATGAGCTTAGATTGCATGCATACTCCAGCTCGTCCTTGTATAAGGACAAAATTAAGTACCTTCACGACAAATATGCTCGGGGCAAGGAGTTCATAGTTGGGGATATGGTTCTCTTGTTTAATTCTCGGTTACGTTTGTTTTCGAGTAAGCTCAAGCCAAAGTGGAGTGGGCCATTTGAAGTTGTGTTTGTGACCCCGTTTGGTGCTCTTGATCTTAAAAACAAAAATGGTGAAGTTTTCAGAGTCAATGGTAATCGGGTCAAGCATTATCTCGGAAAACTTGATGGCAGCCACGTAGTGGCGCTTCTTCATCTAAAGTGATGTGGTGGTAACATGCGTCGTGCCGCGACGTTAAATCAGGCGCTTCTTGGGAGGCAACCCATGTGTAGCTTAGGATTTTTGAGCTAACTATTTATGAGATGTTGCAGGGATTGTGTTGAAACAGCGCAAAAGAAAGTTGGAAAACGGCATAGTCTCTAAAGATTGCCAGCGCGGCCGCGGTGCATTTTGTGCGGTCCGCGCTGGCATGAGTCAAAAGAGGGACTCTCTGAAGTTCTTCACCGCAACTGCTGTCAAGTTAGTGCGGTCCACGGTAGACTGACGCGGCCGCGGTACATGTCTGTGCAGTCCGTGTAGGCTTCATCACGAGGGGTCACACAAATAAACCCAGCGCGGTCCACAGTCACTTTTGTGTGGCCGCACTGGTAGGTGAGTACGGGTCCTACTGGGGCTCTATAAATAAAGACCAAGGGTCTCATTTTACCCTTTTTGCAAATTGGAAACCTAGAACCTTAATTCTACTATTCATCCCCGTTCAAAACTGAGATTCTTGCTTGTGTGGATATATTGCATTCCTTCTTCATAATCCTAGTAACATTTCATGCATTTTTGATTATTACTCTTTTATTTTTATTTTAATTGCTTGACAATAGTCTGTAACTTCTTTGCCTTCACAATTGTCTTTGAAATTGTTAGTCTAGGGTAGCTTCCATGTTAGTTTGAAATAACTAAGGATTGGGTACATGAGTAGGGACAAGTAGGGGTAAAAGGTTGAATAAAATTTAAAAAAAAGCATGCAATCCCTAGTTTACTCACTGAACCTAACCTAGTGCGGCCCGCGGTCGCCTTAGCGTGGGCCGCAGTGCCCTAACGCGGTCCGCATTACGCTTCCACGCGGTCCGCGATACTTGAATGACTGAGGAACAACTTGTGTCCAGCGCGGCTGCGGTAATGTTTGTGTGGTCCGCGCTGGGCCACCGCGGCCGCGACCCCATTTTGTGCACACCGCGGTATGAGATTCAGAGAAGACCCTTCCTGGGGTTTTGATTAGTGCGGCACACGGTCCGCTGTGTCTCCAACGTGGCCGCATTCCAAATGGCGCGGTCTGCGGTGCCTGGTTCTGCAGTAGTGTCTGCAACTTTCATTTTGCTTCTGCAATTTTAATTCAGTCACATGTTTCACTACCTATGCTTCAACTAATAATGTTAGATGTGTTTGTTTGCAGACAATGGTAAAACAATGAGGAAGAGTTGCTAAACAACCCGACCGAGGTGACTCCTCCCGGGGAGGAAAAGGGAAACAAGTTAAACTCACTTCCCGACCTAAACTGAAAACAAGGAAACAAATTGTTATAGACGACCAATCGGGGAGTAAGTACGTACCATCCCAGGACCTCTCTTCTGATTCAGGGCCAGCTACTACAGTTCTGGCTTCACATACTGCCCAAGCCCCACAACGTATACATTTTGAGTCGTCTGATGGCTCAATAGTAGGCAGTGGTGAATACTCCACCTCCCCCACACCTTCAGTATTTGTGGAGAGTGCAGAAGGCGGGACTAATAGTGATAATGAGGTATCGAACAGTGGGGTGCCCCAGGTTGGGGGTGTTGAGAGAAATAGAAAACTTGAAGTTTTGGAAGATCGGTTTGTCATCCAAGTAGCGTTCCACAAATTTAGATAATGGTGGTCGGCACGGAAGTTGATACTTGAGCGGAGGTTTATCGACAAAGACCTTCTACCCCTAAACCCCAATGTGCATAGACAGTTCCAGGCTCGAGCGGGTTGGGAGTTCTTTAAAGACAATTGTTTGAAGGCAAATGAGCATATGGTCAAGGAGTTTTACAGCAATGTGGCTCATATCATTAAAGGCACTAAAGTGACGAAAGTGAGAAACAAAAATGTGGTTTTCACTGGGAAGGCGTTGAATGAGTATTTGGGGTTCATTAACAAAAATGAGTCACTGTACAATGAAAAGTTAGCAATGGGCGAAGAGGTTCGTCCGTGGTTAGCTTCGTACTTGGAAATCCCGGATACGGTTCCAGAATGGCTACAAGCAGGGACCAAAATACTTCAGAGAACTTTCAACTTTGAGGCTGGAGGGTGGTTGACCTTTGTATGCAGTCGGCTCGACCCGACCACTCATGATCAGACTATTCCACTTGCCCGGGTGGTTCTTATTGCTTCAATTATGGTAGGTTACCCTATCAATGTGGGAAATGTGATGTCCCGCACCATTTCTGCAGTAGGGGTTGAGATTGACCGGAACTACCCTTTTCCCAGCACCCTTACTATGTATTTTCAGGACTTGGAGGTGGAGAAGAGACCGTTTGACGTCACGGTAAAACCTGTGGCTCCATTTTCCCGGTACAGTTTGAAGGGGCTAGACAACCCCAAAGACAAAAGTCATAAGCCGCCTTCCTCTGCTCCAGCTGGCCAGTCTGAGGAGCCAGTGGTGGTAGTGTCTTCGGTTGAGCCCCCCAGAGAGCCTTCACCATGCCTACGGTCACAACTGATGATGATTTGCCTCCACGACCCTACTCCTTTGGTGGCCCCAGTACTTCAGTTGACACGGGGGTCCCTTCTTCCTAGACTCATCCTTTCACGGCCCAGCAGTTGAGCCGGACACTAGCCAGTTTGAACAACTGGATGTCAGATGTGACATCCAAGTTTTCTGCATTGTCTGCTACAATTGAGGCCCATTCAAAACCTTCCACTGCTCTGTTTCCTCAGTCCATTGAGGACACACTGCAGAAGCTCCTGGAAAATTAGGAGAAGATTATGAGGATTCAGGACGCCTTGACTATGGTGGTAGATTCACATGGCAAGGCTTTGAGGGAGCTTGTCAAGGAGCACAAGAAGATGAGGAAGTCAAGGGCGTCCAAGGAGTTGGTGAGAGTGCTACGGACTGATTTGGACAGGCTATTGGCAGACCAGATGCCTTTAGACTTGTTATTCGGGGATCCATCCCTAGCAGCAGCACCAGTGCCATAGCCACAGCAGCAGCAGGAGCAGGCACCCAGGCCCCCAAGAAAGAAGAAGAAGCTCCCCAGTTCAGTTGGTGCAGTTATTGAGCTACCAGACCCAAAAAAGACCCCCTCCAGTGATGCACCTATCAGTAAGCCGGTTCAGGAGCAGGCCCCAGTCCTAGCAGCTGAGCAGCAAGAGATCGGGAACCAGTCTGAGGTTCCCATACATACAGAGGACTTGGTGATCACTGATGATCCCATACAGATGGACCAGGCCTAGGGAGATCCTATATCCTTTCTGTTGTTTTGATATTTATTTGAGGGGTGCGCCCTACTTTTTCTGGATGACTATATTTCTGGATGACTGTATATATATATATATAGATTCTTAGTTTATTTTTATTGATTTTGTGTTTTTTTTTACTTTGGGATGTATATAACTTTACATTTCTGTATATATTCATCACTCGTTGTATATTCTACTACCCTATTGTACATATTCATTCTATTTTCTATTTTCGCAAAATTTTCATTTATAGCTTTGTAGTTAGGCTCGTAGCCGCTTGTTTTGATTTTGGCGTTTCCAATAAGCCCTTGGTTTTCTTAATGCCACGGTTCTTTCCAAGGGTGGAGTATTGTCGAACCGGGTAGCTCTTCCTAATGTTAGATGGCGTGACAACCTTCTTAAGGGTTTGAGTCTGTTTCTTTGATTTTTCTTTTGTTTTTGATAAGCGTAGTTAAAGGCACCTCAAGCAAGGTTTCACTTGGGCCTAACACATTTGCCTTTGATCCTATGGTCAAATACATAATGTTGTGTTCATGATGGTGAAAGTCGTGGCTTTGAGACTCTTGCGTTGACCAAACGATCATCATGTGGTCTTTTTGGACCATTGTGTGTTTAAATCATAACTAAGGTCATTGTGGGCCCTAGAATCGATGTTTTTAGCAAACCCCTAGTGTGCGTGGTGAGGAATTGAAATTTGAGTCCAAGTCCCTAGCCAATGGTCTAGAACTTGCCCTGAATGTCTGTTGAGGCGAAATCCTAGGTGAAATTTGACTTGAGAAATGATTATAGGCTCTCCTTGATCCAAATGCTAAGTTGAACAATTTCATATCCTTCCAACAAAATAATCCGTGGTTAACCCTTTTGAGCCATAAACTTGTTTCTTTCAAGAACCAATGCTACAAGCATATACCCGTTCTAAACGATTACCCTCTCTTGGCACCCAAATCTTCCCTTGAGTAATGGCAAAAATTTAAGTTTGGGGGGAGATACAAGAAAGGAAGAAAAGCATTAAGGTACAAAATAAAGAAAAGAATGCAATGAAAAAGCAAGAAAAGAAAAAGGACAAAAAGAAAGTCCCATGTGAACAAGAATAAAAAGGGATTCAAGGAAAACAAAAGTGAAAAAAAAGGGTGTGGAGAAAGTAGAAAAAGGAGAAATGTTTTGAATTGTATAAGAAAGAGTGACAATGTGTCTCTCTAACCCCTTGTGAAGAAGTGAAATCCTCAAAAAGAGCCAAGAAAGTTGTGCCGAAATGAATCAAAAGAAGTGCTTAAGGGAAGATTGAACCCACGTGAATAAAAATATGTCATACTCTTGCCTAAAAGCCTTCAAAATGACTCCACAAAAGCCCTATTTGATCTCAAGTTGAAGGGAGCTTACATTAGTGGATACTTACATAAGGGGCAAGCATATGGTACTTAGAGCCGGACTTGTGACCTTCCTTTTTGAGAGAGATGAGTGAAATTTCATTTGCTTCGATTTGTGTATCAATATTTAAAAGGTGAGGTTTGCTTAGGGAGAGTTGAGGATGTGAGAGTTTGGGTTCCACAATGAACAAAGTAAGTGAGAAAAGCTCTTTGATGAAATGTGTCAACTCTTGATGCTCTTGTGTCGCACTTGATCCATAGTTTTCAAAGTTTTAAATGTGTTAATGATGCATTCGTATTGAGGGCAATTGTTATTCCCAATTGATGCTTGTTGAGGTTATTTTAGGATAGCTGGAATCACTGGGATGTTCCTTTAAGGGGTGGGTCTTATTTTGTTTGCTTGAGAACAAGCAAAGGTTTAAGTTTTAGGGGAGTTGATAAGTTAGGATTTTAAAGTGTTTATTTCCCTACTTGCCTATGCTTTGAGTATAAATTGATACAAAAACAGTCCCAAAATGCTCACAAGTTGTGCTTGATTACAGGGGTTGATTGACAAAGTGACGAGATGTCAAAAATCGGCTCAAAAAGGAGTGAAACCTGCTCAAGTATCAAAGACCAAGAGAAGTGAAGAAAAAGGGGCCTAGTGCGGACCGCGTAACAATGACCGCGGCTGCACTAGGAGGTTCAGAGACTGGACATTTTCGAGCCTAAGGTCACGCGGCCGCGGTAGGATTCATGCGGCCCGCTGAGAAGCTTCGCGGCTGCACTCGTGCTCTGTGTGGTCCGCGTTCATAGGGTTCAGCAAAAGGGCATTTGTCCTCATAAGGTCCGCGGTCACGTCTGCGCGAACCGCGTCAGTTGCCTTCGCGGCCGCGATACACTCCCACGCGGTCCGCATCCCCCAGTTCAAGTCATCAAACAACTGAAATCCAAGAGTCGGTGCAGCCGCGGTCCATTTTGTGCGGCCCGCACTAACCCCACAGGGGTATTTTTGTCCAGTTTTTACAGCCTAGTATAAATAGAACATTTTACTATTTTTTAAAGAGGAGGTCAGATCTGAGAACATGAGAATAGCTATGCTTGGTGTTGTAGCCATTTTTGGCTTATTTGCTTCCCATTAGCAATAGATTATTGTAGTTTCTTCTTAGTAATTAATTAATATGTGTAGTTCTTCATCTATTTCTTCAGTTTCTTCTTTAATTATGTGTAGCTAAACCCATTAGCTATGGTTGTGGCTCAACCCTAGTGTGGGTAATTGATGGGTGTTTCCATCTAGGGTTAGATTGACTATGGGTGTTTGTTATTTGGGTTGGTTTTATGATTTAATTTAGAATTGGTGGTTGCAAACACTGATTCAAGCTTTGTGGGTTTAACTCTTCTTGAGAAATAGAGTTTATGACCTCAAAATTGACCCAACAAGGAATTGAGATGAACTCATGAGAAATGATAGTCCCAATTAACGGGTTAAATCACGAGAGAGTAATCACCCTACTTGACCCCTAGTTTCTTGGTCTAATTTGCCAACCCAATTGGTCTCAAGAGAGTCAATTGGGTAAAAATCATTCTCTCTACCGAGAGGTGTGAGAGTGAGTAAAAATTGTGCAACGATTATAGCATAACCCTCAAATAAGTCAATCAAACCTAAGTAACATCTACCCGTCAATTAGCCACCAAGGTAATGCCACAACCCTAGTACTCTTCCTTCCCATTATTTACAACTTAGTAATATTCTTCCAGCATAATCTAGCTTTAATCCGTAGTTCTGATAATAGTAGTTATAAATACAAAAACTCAAAAGGTGGTTGAAGTGACATTAGAAGCACAACCACAACTCTAGGCTAGACAGAAAATACAACTCCACTACTTGATCCTTGTGGAAATTCGATCCCGGACCTCTATTCAGGTAAAAGCTATTGCAATCCACTCTTCCTACCATATTGTATTGTCGAGTCAGCAGTGATAAGGTATACTGCGCTCGAAGGGGCTCCCAGCTGGTTATCCTCGACCTTGATCTTTGACTGGTATCGGTTGTGAACATCCAACCAGGTCATGGCCGGATATTTGATTAGATTATGCTTCAGCTGTTTTGAAACCATTAAGCTTCATTCGTTCAGGACTTGGGTGAAGGCCTGCACCGCCCAGTCATGGGAGACTGATGGCATCTCCATTCGTTCCATCTGGAAGCGGGATATGAATTCCCGCAACATCTCGTTCTCTCTCTACTTGATTTTGAAAACGATGGATTTCCTCATTGCTACCTTGATGGCTTTGGCATGTGCTTTTACGAAGGAGTCTACTAGCATGGCGAACGAATCTATGGAGTTAGGAGCCAAGTTATGGTACCACATCATGACCCCCTTCAAAAGCGTTTCTCCGAATTTTTTCAGCAACACAGACTCGATCTATAAGCAGTGATATGTTCGTTAGGGTCGGAGGTGCCGTTGTATTTGGGAAGCTCCGACATTCTAAACTTTTTCGGGATGGGCTTCGGGGCCGCTTCCTAGGGGAATGGCCTCTAAATGAACTTCTTTGAATCCAAACCTTTGAGGACCGGGGGTGCACCTGGGATCTGATAGACCCTGGAGTTGTAAGTCTCAACTTTTTTATCATTGTCTGCAATCAATCTCTCACGTGATTCGATCCTTTTGGTGAGGTCCTCGAGCATTTTTACGATGGCGGGGTAAGCCACTGACCCGTTATTGCTTGACCTTTCGAGTGCTCACTCGGCAAGGGGAGCTATCTCTGGTGCCGCTGTGCTGGGGGTTCTCGGATGGCTTTGCAGCTGAGCAATGGCTAGTTGTTGTGCCTGCAACATTTCAAAAATAATATGAAGAGTAACTTCATGTTCTTCCCGGGTCGGGGTTTTTTTGAGCTTCCTGTTGGTCACTGTGTCGTACGCTCCTGTCAGTGTGAGAAGTTTCATCGACTTATTTTGCGTCCTGTGAATCTACGTCCACTAGGATCGGTCTGGGAGAGATATCAAGATTCTGCGGAGGTTCTCCAGTGGCTGGGAGAGCCACGCCATTTTCCCCATGATTTTCGAGGTTGTTGTTCTCAACACCATTTACCGAGCCGGACATTTTGTCCTGAAGTCAAAGGATCTTGGACAAGAAAAAGTGTGAACGTTGATGTGTATTTGTGTAATGACAACCAGCAAGAAAATAATCACTATTATTTTTAGCCCCACGGTGGGCGCCAAACTGTTTACCATGAAAATAGTAACACCAATTAAATTTATAAAATGGGATTCTACAAATACGTGATCTATTCTCGAGCTAGTTGTTAGAGCAGATGATGCTAAGAACGTGAAGTATAATGATGAAATGCTAGCTAAAACGAGGCAGTAATCAAACCGAAGGGGCCTGTTGCCCGGGCGCAAAGATGATCGATGGGACCTTAAGGTCAGCGTTAGTGTCGATCTCGAACTATTGGGGGTAACCAGGGATAGTATAACAGTTAAAGATATAATTAAACAAGGCTCTTCCGGCCAATATTAAGTTATATAATGAAGAACAAGTTAAGAGGCGATGAACACGGAGACGGCCTCGAGCCAGTACCAAGTGATAAACAAGAGGAATGACTGAAGGTAAACGGCTTTGAGCCAAGGGGAATAAGCAAATTAGAGAAGAGAGGAAGAGAGAAGATATTATTGCACTTGAGTAGGATGATTGGAGCAACTCTCCCTACAAGGTGTTGGTAACCCCCATTTTATAGAAAGGGGACGCCCAAACTTAGTACAAGATGCGAAGTATGACAAAAGAGAATGAGATGTGACAGCCTATTAGCTTTGCGTCGTATGTAGGCTGATGTGGAGCCGCTTGAGTAGATTTGATCGACCCCAGGTGCATTCCTCGGGGTGATTCATGCATTCGTCGGGGCTTCAACCGATGTTATTCTTGACAGGGCATTGACAGGTTTCAAGGGAAGCGACCGACCAGATATCCCATGCTTTCGGGGTCATTCTTCGGAGCATTATGTCAAGGGGAAATCGGTCCCCCGGATTTCACCACACATAGTAGTGAAAACCAAGTGGCGTACCACTTGTCCCGCTTGGAGGAGGAGGGGAGGCCTCGTGATGGCCTAGAGATCAATGATTCATTTCCTGATGAGCAACTACTTTTTGTGTCAGTGAATGGTATGCCATGGTTTGCAGATATTGCTAATTCCCTTGTGACTGGAATAATCTCGTGTGAGCTCTCTTCTAACCAAAGGAAGAAGCTCAAACGGGATAGTTTGAACTTCTATTGGGATGAGTCGAACTTGTTCAAGATCTGCACGGATGGTGTGATCCGAAGGTGTGTCACGGAGGAGGAGCAATTGAGTATCTTAGAGGCTTGTCATATCTCACCTTATGATAGCCATCATAGCGGGGCGAGGACGACTTCAAAAGTTCTTAGTTGTGGGTTTTATTGGCCTACATTGTACAAAGATGCAAGTGAACTTGTGAAGAGATGTGAAGAATGTCAAAGAGCGGGTGGAATTTTGAAGAAAGATGAGATGCCTCTCAATACCATTCTTGAAGTTGATATTTTTGATGTGTGGGGCATTGATTTCATGGGACCATTTGTTAGCTCGTATGGGAACACATACATTATAGTGGCAGTTGACTATTTTTCAAAGTGGGTTGAAGCCATGGCTTTGCCCAACAATGAGGCCCGGAGTGTTGTTGCATTTCTCAAGAAGAACATTTTTACTAGGTTTGGCACTCCTCGTGCAATCATAAGTGATGGGGCGTCTCATTTTTGTAATCGAGCTTTTGACACTTTGCTTGCAAAATATGGTGTCAATCACAAAGTTTCTACTCTTTATCACCTCAGGCGAGTGGCCAAGTTGAAGTCTCAAACAGGGAAATCAAGAGTATATTCTCAAAGACGGTCAATGCAAATAGGACCGATTGGTCAAAGAAATTAGATGATACTCTATGGGCTTATAGGACTACTTACAATACTGCAATTGGTATGTCTCCGTACCGATTGGTGTTTGGGAAAGCTTGCCATCTACCGGTTGAGTTAGGCACAAGGCCATGTGTGCTTTGAGGAAACTAAATCTTGAATGAGATGTGGCAGCAAATCTTCATGTGGAGCAGCTTAATGAAATTGATGAATTCTGATTCCATGCCTACTCCAGTTCGTCCTTGTACAAGGACAAGATGAAGTACTTTCATGATAAATATGCTCGTGGCAAGGAGTTTAAAGTGGGTGATTTGGTTCTCTTGTTCGATTCTCGGTTACGTCTGTTTTCGATAAAGCTTAAGTTGAAATGGCGTGGACCTTTTGAAGTGGTGTTTGTGACTCTATTTGGTGCACTTGACTTCAAGAACAAAAATGGGGAGGTTTTCATAGTTAATGGGTACAGGGTCAAGCACTACCTGGAAAAAATTGATGGCAGCCACGTGGTGGCATAGCTCCATCTAAAGTGATTTGATGGTAACCTACGTCGTGTCGTGACGTAAAATCAGGCGCTTCTTGGGAGGCAACCTATGTGTCGTTCTTTTTGTTTTTCTTTGATTTTCTTTTAGTGTAGAATTTGCTTTTGGACTAACTGGTTGTGAGATGTGTGTAGGATTGTTTTGATGCAGTGCAGGACCAAGTTGGAAAAAATGTGCACTCTCTGAAGTTTGCACTGCTGCCGTATTGTATTTCTTGTGGTCGCAAATGCCTTAGTGTGGGGGCAACATTTCAATGTGGTCCACAAAGTTGATTGGTAAATAATGGGGTTCTCTGAAGTTTGCCACCGCGGCCGTAATACATTTTGTGCGGACCGCGGTGGACCACTGTGGCCGCAAAGCATTTCTTGCGGTCCGCAGTGGGCGTCTCCCCAGTGCTTCAGTCTTTTGAGTACCGCGGATAGCGGTGCCATTTTGTACGGTCCACGGTGGGTAGGTGATGTTGGACCCAGGTCTTTTTTCTATAAATAGGATCTGAGTCCTTCATTTAAAACTTTTCGCTCTTCTACAAACTTAATAGAAAAAATACTATTCATCCACGCCCTAACTGCACGAATTCAATCACTCACTCTTATTCATCTGTGTGTTACATCACGTTACTAGTACTTTTAATCTTCCCTTAGTCTTTAATTGTGCTTATTTTCTTTTAATTGATTAGTTATACATCTTCTTCTTCCCTTTTTCTTTCAGATTTTAGAATAGGGTTGCATAATGTGTTTATATTAGGATTAATTAGTTAAATACAATGATTAACTACCTAGTGGGTTCACAATATGTGCATTTAGGCTTAAAATGAGGAAAATCTAAAACCCTAGGTTGGTATTACTGCTTATGGCTTACCACGGTCCGCGGTTGATTTATTGCAGTCTGCGGTGCTTCTCCACGGTCCGCAATGCTATTTTATGCGGACCGCAGTGGTGAAACTTCAGCAAGTTGAAAAATTGAGGACTGCGGCCGCGGTGGATTTTCTGCGTTCCGGGGTGCCTTAATGCGGACCGCGATACCATTTTGTACGGTCCGCGGTGGCCTTTATCAAAGAGTGGGTAGTCGACCCCCACCTCAATGTGGACCGCAGTGCTATTTTGTGCAGTCTGCGGTGGTCCCTTTACAGCCGCACTGCATTTTGTGCGGACCGCAGTCTACTGTTTACAACTATTTCCTATTGTTTTTTGCAATTATCTCATTCACTGATTCTTCTGATACTGTGATACTAACAAGATTCAATTGAATTACACTTGCAGATAATGGTGAAATCAAGAGGCGGAGGTGATAAACAGAAAGGCAAAGGAGAGTCCTCCCGGGGTCGGGGACGAGGTATGATCAGATTGACCCCCCAAGTCTAGCAGTTAATCAAGGACACTAGGAAGTCAATAAAGTCTGCAGATAGAGTTGCTTCCCACTTGGGAAATGAGTATATGCCCTACAAGGAGGAATCCGACTCCGAGTTAGTGCCGGAGTATGTTCCTGACTGGCCAAAAAGGCGAAGATTGAGAGATACACCTCCGGGCACTACTACTGCTCAAGCTTCAGTGGCAATTTCTTCTGAGTCGTCTGTGGGCTCAGCTGAGAGCAGTGATGATTTTTCTTCTACCTCACCTACAGCTTCAACACACGGTGAGGATCCCATAGAAGAAGAAGGAGGAGGAGGAGGGGGTGATCCCCAAGTAGAAAGGGTGGCTAGAACAAGAAAACCGGAAGCTTGGCAAGACAAATTTGTTAGTGAATTGGCATACCACATGTTCAGAGAATGGTGGCCCGGGAGGAAGTTAATACCTTGAACGAAGATTCATAGACAAGGACCTTCTGCCTCACAACCTAAATGTGCTGAGGCAATTCAGAGAGAGGTTGGGCTGGGATTATTTCATATACAATGTTGAGGATGCAATTGAGCACTTGGTGAAGGAGTTTTACACTAATGTTGCCCACATCAAAAAGGGCACTACAGTGACTAAGGTGCGAAATTTGAAAGTAAAGTTTGATGGAAAAACAATCAATGACTACCTGGGCTTCCCAGAGGAGGATGAAACTTTGTACTTAGAAAAGGTAGAATTGGGGGAGGAAACCCGTCCGTGCTTAGCAGAGTACTTGGCAATCCCAGGTACCACCCCAGCATGGTTGACATTAGAGTCAAAATTTTGAGGAGAACCCTGAACTTCGAGGCAACAGGGTGGGAGACATTTATGTGCAGCAGGCTAGACCCCACCACTCATGAGAACTCTTTTCCTATCTCTCGGGCTATTATTGTGGCATCTATCATGGCAGGGTACCCGATTAACATTAGAAATGTTATGTCCAAGGTGATTATATGGGTGGTGAATGAAGGTGATAGATCCTACCCCTTCCCAAATTTCCTTTCTATGTACTTTGAGGATCAGGATGTAGACAAAAGGAGATTCGATGTGAAGGTGAAAGCAAAAACACCTTTTTCCTAGTACAACCTATAGGGTGATGAGAACCCCAAAGGCAAAGCCCCTAAAGGCAAGTCCATTGCTTCTACTGGCCAGTCTGAAGAGCTAGTAGTAGTAGTAGCTCCTACTCAGACTCCTTCAACTACCCCAGATATGGCCCTAGGTCCCTCTACTACCACTACCCCAAATATCGCCTCCTCTTCAGCCTACCCATTGATTGCCCACCGTCTAAATCAGACCCTTGCCAGTATCAACAATTGGATGCAGGTAGCCACTTCTAAGCTGTCTGCACTTTTTACCTCGGTGGCAGCCTAGTCGGTACCCCCTCAGCCACAGGTCTCACAGTCAGTGGAGGACACTCTCAAGGAGTTTCTGGACAACTAGAAGAAGCTCCTAGAGAACCAGCAGTTGATATTGGAGGATGTCGGTACACATGGAAAATCATTGAAGGAGCTTACCAAAGAAACAAAGAAGTTAAGAAAGACTCGAGCTTCCAAGGAGTCGGTGAAAGAGTTGAGGGTGGAGGTACAGAAATTGAAGGCTGATCACTTGCCTTTGGAGCTTTTATTACATGAACTAGCTCCAGCAGCCCAGCCTAAGCCAGAGCAAGAGGTGGAGAGGCCAACAAAGAGAAAGAGGGTGATTCCCCGTGCTAATGATGCTGTGATAGAGTTGGAGGACCCATAGGGAGGTTCCTCTAGCCAGCCTCAGGCCCCACTGTAGGCCTAGGACCCAGTGGAGACACAGGTTACAGGGATCCAGTCACAGGTTCCCGAGTAGTCCGAGGACCCAGGGACCCAGGCTCATGATCCCATGCAGACAAAGGGCCAATAGGGAGTTTCTCTTTACTCTCTATCTTTTATTGATCTTATTTTGGTTAGTTAGCATTGAGGACAATGCTAGCTCTCATTTGAGGGTGTAGCCTTATTTGGATGATTTGGGTTGTATATATTGTATATATGACACTACTTTTTTTATTATTATTATGATTTCTTTTTACTTTTGGTATGTACATAATTTTACCATTTTAGTTCACTTTTTGTACTTTGCAACTTTGATTTGTATATAAAGTTACTTTCTGATGTATATATTCATTCCCCCTTATGCATAATCTTCTAAATCCCCTCTTCTAAATATTCATTCTACTTTCCGTATTTTTTCTTTCATAGCTTCTTACATCACTTTCGTAGCTTCTTATTTTGCGTTCAAAAAGCCTTTGGTTTTATTAATTCCACGGTTCTTTCCAAAGGTGGAGTTTGTATGAACCGGGTGGCTCTTCCCGATGATGGATGGCATGACAACCTTATTAAGGGTTTGAGCCTATTTCCTTTTTGCTTTTTGTGTAAATAGTAGCTAGTGAGTAATGGTACCTCAAGCAAAGCTTCACTTGGGCCTAATACATTTTCCTTTAATCCTATGGTCAAAAATAAATTATTGTGTATAGGATGGTGAAAATTGTGACCTTGAGACTCTTGTGTTGGCAGATAATCATCAAGTGGTCTTTTGGGACCATTGTGTTGCTCAAATCTTAGCTAAAGTTGTTGTGGGCCCCCGACTCGATCTCTTTAGCAATCTTATATCTGTCGTGGTGAGAATTTAAATTGCAAGTCCAAGTCCCGAGCCATTAGTCTAGAACTTGCCCTGAATATTTGTCTAGGCAAAATTCCAAGTGTAGTTTGACTTGAGATGTGATTATAGGCTCTCCTTGATCCGAATTATGTCTTGAAAACTTCCATATCCTACCAATGATAATATCCCTAGTCAACCCTTTTGAGCCATATATGTTTTTCTTTCAAAAACCACGATACAAGCCTTTGCCCATTTTAAAAATACCCTCTCTTGGCACCCGATATTTCCTTATCACAAGGCAAAATCATAAGTTTAGGGGGAGAGACGAGGAATGCAACAATGTGGTAAAAGGTACAAAATGAAGAAAAGGAAAGGCAATGAAAAAGAAAGAAAATCAAAAAATCAAAAAGAATGATCAATGTAAAAAATGAAGGGATTCAATAAAAGTAAATAGATGAAAGGTGTGGAAAGTTGAGAAAGGAGAAAAATGTTTGAAATGAACAAGAAAGAGTGACAGTGTGTCTCTCTAACCGCTAAGAAAGAAGTTAATGACTCAAAAAGTCAAGAGAATGTGTGCCAAAATGAAGCAAATGAAGTACTTAAGGGAAGATGAAACCTACCTAGACCAAATATTTCCTACCCTGAACCAAAAACCTTCACTATATCTCCACAAAAGCCCTATATGATCTTGAGTTGAATAAAGTTTACATTAGTGGTAACTCACATAAAGGGCAAGCTTATAGTACTTAGAGGCAGACTTGTGACCTTTCTTTGAGAGAGATGAGTGTGTTTTCCACAATCCTTGTTTTGAGTGCTACAACCTAAAAGTGAGGTTTGCTTAGGGAGAGTTGAGGAGTATAAGTTTGGATTCCACGATGACCAAAGTAGTAGAAAGAGTTTCTTTGATAGGTTGAGTCAACTCTTGATGCTCTTATGTCATACTAAATCCATGGTGCTTAGAAGGTCGAATGTTGTTAATGATTCATTTGAATTGTGGGCAATTGTTAGTCCCAATTGATGCTAGATGAGGTCACTTTAGGTCAACTGAATTTTCTTGGATTTACTCTTAAGGAGGTGGGTCTTATTTTGTTTGTTTGAGGACAAGCAAAAGCTTAAGATTGGGGGAGTTGATAACTAGGGATTTTAGTTCATTTTATACTCATTTTTACTTGAGTTTTGATTAAAAATGTATACAAAATAGTGCCAAAGGCTTACATGTTGTACTTGTTTGCAGGGTTTGGTCAAAAAGATGACAATTAGTCAAAACCAGCTTAAAAAGGAGTGAAATATGCATAAGTACTAAGAACAAGTCAAAACACAGTTGCTACAGACCCACCGCGACCGCAATCCATTTAGTGCGGTCCGCGGTGAGGAGATTCAGAGAAGTGCAATTTTGGAAGCTCAAGCACTGCGGCTGCAAACCATTTTGTGCAGACCGCAATAGCCTCACAGCGGCCGCAATCGAGTTTATGCGGTCCGCATAGCAGAGATTCAGAGAGCTGGGATTTCAACTGTTAGAAGCCAATGCGGTCCGCCGTCCTTTTTGTACAGACCGCAGTTGAAGCCACCGCGGCCGCGGTAAATTTTATGCAACCCACGGTATCCAGATTCAGAGAATGATTAATCAATCCAAGAAGCCTCATTGCAGTCCGCGGTGCATTTTATGCGGACTGCAGCACCTCTTCAGGGGTATTTTTGTCCAAAAAATTTGGCATAGTATAAATACTTTCTTTTCACATTTTTAGGGTATCTTTTGTAATCTGTAAGAGACTAGAGCACGTGAACGGCATTTTATGTCCATTTTGAATAATTTGTAGCTAGATTAACATTGAATCTTCTTTATCTTAGTTTGTAATTAAATCATATGGGTTATTCTTCATCTATTTCTCTATTTTCTTGCATTATTATGAGTAGCTAGACCCATCAGCTAGGGTTGTGGCTCTACCCTGGTGTGGGTATTTGATGGGTCTTTTAATTTAAGGCTTAGATGTTTATGGGTAGTTGATATTTGGGTTGATTTGTGTTTTCCATGTTGAATTAGTGGTTGCAAACACTAATTTGTGCCTATTTGACTTGGTCTCTTCTTGAGAAAGAAAGCTTGAGTCTAGGAAAATCAGTCCAACAAGGAATTGGTGTGTAATCAAGAGATTGATAGCCCCAATCAAAGGGTTAAACCTAGAGATAGTAATACCCAACTTGAGCCTATATTGCCTGCACAATTTTGACACACAATTGGTCTTGAAAAAGTCAATTAGGGCAAAGTCACTCAAGCTACCGAGAGGTATAGAGTAAGTAATTCTGTGCATTGGCTATATCGCAATCCCCAACATAACTTCTTTGTCTTATGATTTAGATGCCGTCAAGTATTCACCTAGGAGAAAGTTACTTCCCTAGTGCGTCTTTAACTATTTAGAAAACCCTTACAAGCAATCATTCTTAGTTTAATTTAGCTTATTATTAGCATAAATATTAGAAGTAACAACCAACCAAAAGATGATTGGATGTGTAATTGAGAGCACTACGCATTTCTAGTTTAAATACGAATCCAATTCCCACTTCTAACTCCCTGTGGATTCGATCCCGACCATTTCGGGTAAAAGCTGCTTCGACCACTCTCGCCACTCTGTAGTGGTGTATGGTTGGCTCCGATCAGTCACCAATGACAAGAATGAGTTGATTCCTACAAGAACGATGACCTGTTGGAGAGTGTGTATGGACTATCGCAAGCTCAACAAAGTCACATGGAAGGATCACTTTCCACTTCCCTTCCTAGATCAAATTCTAGATAGATTGGCCGACCGTGCTTTCTATTGCTTTCTTGATGGATATTCGGGATGCAACCTAATTCTTATTGCTCCGGAGGATCAAGAGAAAACAATGTTTACATGTCCCTATAGTAATTTTCGAAGGTGTATGATGGCTATATTCACGGACATGGTGGAGGACTACCTTGATATTTTCATGGGTGCTTCTCGGTGGTTGGATTTTCTTTTGATGATTATATCGCAAATTTGGATAAAGTTTTGGCAAGATGTGAAGAAACAAATATGGTGCTTCCCTTATGGGTTGTTGAAGCCATCCCCTTTGTAGGAAAACTTTCATATCTATGATTTAGTTTGCTTTCATAGAGTCTCTTGCTATGTTCCTTATACTGTAGTATCAGAGCTAGCCCATCCTTTCGGAGGGAGGAACAGTTTACTATATATGTTTAAGTCATTTCCATCTTCCTCTTCCCTTGCAAAAATGAATATGTCTCCTACTCTATATAAAACCTTGTCCAAAAAATATGATTACCTCTATGAAGTAGATATCCTGCCCGATGAACAAAAAGTATCCTCCACTGAACTACCCCTTATAAACCCCTACTCAGCTTTCGCCAAAAAATCATTTGCACCCTGGACCCAAATTCGTTCCTTAGTCCAACACAGACCAAAAGGAGTCAAAGAATATGTTGATGCCTCAAAACTTGACCAGCATCCTATTCTTGCCACTGGAGAGGAACAATTTATCACTCTTCAAATCCCAGATGATTTTCCCAGACAATGGAGAGATCATGGTTTTACCCATATCCATTTTGGTGCTATCCGAATCGCTTTAACATATCACAGAAGAAAAGGTCAACCTGTTGTAGCTCGAATATCTCTTCAAGATACAAGATACTTGGAGTACCAACATGCAAATTTGGGTACTGCAGAAGTTACCCTGAATGTTGGGACTGTCTTCATAACTATCTTTCCAAATTTCAACATGTCCCTTTATGATCCATACTTAACCGAAGCTCTAAAAATCCAAGTCCAAATCCAAGGAGCCCCTCAAGCCAAAGATTCCATCTAGGCCACACTTCATCACTAAATGGCATGGCGAGAACAAAATCATGCCATGGATCTTTGCGTTCCTGGAGGAGAAAATGTTGTACTCCTAAATATTGATGCTACCAAAGGAAACACCATGTGCACCCAAATACCCAGACAAATTTCCAGAGATGAACTTGTCAAAATTCTTCCTGATTCCTGGATCACAAATTATGAAAAGTTAAAAGAACCGAAGGAATCTCTACAATCTGGTAAACCATCTTTTACCAAAAGAAATGACAAAACCATTTGCATATGCTTTGACCATTCCCATCTCAAAAAACCCAATAAAACCATCTTCTCTTGCCAAATGATTCAACCCAAAGATACAACAGACACATACCCTGAACCTGATGGAGAATTCTTTTGGAATATACAAAGCATCATTGAAGAACATGACTGGTGTCAAAATTTTGACAAAGAAGAAAAAATAGCTTGGTGGTTCAAATGCCCCTTTACGGGACACTGCCCTTGGGACCTTGATTGCAACTGTCAAGACTGTTTGGAAAATCCAATTGGAGAATATGATGAATACCACCACCGTCATTGGGAAAAGTTTGTCCTCAACAAAACCAAACCAAAATCCAAGAAAAAGGGGAAAACCACTGAAAAACAATTTCGAGCCAAATATGAAAATAAAGATCCTTCAATTGGCTCATTAAGTCGTCCAGGTAAATATGAATTTCTTGTCAGTTACAAACCCCATGAATGGCCAAATTTACTAGAAAAATTCACTCCAAGCTGGGAGGATAGTGAAACCACACCCAAAACCAAATCACCATCAGCTCATACTCCAGAATACAAAAAGCCACATGAACCTGAAACTTCACCAATTCAAAAAACCATAAATCCAACACAACCACATATATTCATGCTAACTCCTTCAAGCTCCAGTCATACCCTAGATTTTCCTTCACTTCAAACTTTTGAAAAGAGGGTATAAGCCATGTTCCAAAAATTCCAAAGAAAAACATAGTGCTATCTACTGGAGAGAAACCCCCAACAAGTGACATCGAAGCAACAATGAACTGGCAATCAGAAAACTCAATCTGCCAAAACAAGGTGTTGAACAATGTGCAACACCATAAAGAACGTGGCCCATACACAAAATAAATGATGAGCAAAGGGGAAACAATTGAGAAAAAGATGGATCATACATCGTCTCACCATGCCGGGCTAATCAAATCCTTGTAACTAATATTGGCAAATTAACAATATGAGATTTGTCCGCCAGGAACTTCACTTTTCTAGTTCTTCCAAAAACAACAAAAGGAGTCGATTTCCATCAAAGAACAAATTCAACTTATGAGAAATGACCACTTTGAGCCACAAAAAACCCCAGTTTTCCCCTCAAAACCTATCTTCTTCCCTATGTCTCCACAAGCATATTCCCCACCTAAATTAGACTACACCTTTTCTACTTTTCCATTTGCCTCACAAAATCCAATCTCTTTCACCCAACCCTTAAAAAAAGAACATGACTTTGATATTGCAAAAATGGTTTGGGAAAAGAAAGATGCCCTTGTAGCACAAAAACAAACCAAGAAAAGGCGAGACCAAGGAGAAAGTTCAAAAGGGTCCAACCCTGAAAATTTGATGATTTCTGACCAAAAGGCTCCAGGCCTCTATGTCTCCCAACCAAGATATATATCAGAAGAAGATACTCCATGGTCGGAATCTCTGAATTCATCAGACGATGAAACAATGGAAGATAGTTCTCAATCAAGCAATGAATCCATAACGAACCTTCCGAAGACAACAATCGCCCAATATTTATAAACCAGCCAAGAGACCCAGAAGTAGATGAAGTAGATGAGGAAC
This sequence comes from Nicotiana tabacum, assembly GCF_000715075.1. Lineage (NCBI taxonomy): Eukaryota > Viridiplantae > Streptophyta > Magnoliopsida > Solanales > Solanaceae > Nicotiana > Nicotiana tabacum. The sequence goes on from NC_134099.1 coordinate 121,335,555, forward strand.
AAGAAGGCATGACAGATGAGCCAATCCCAAAAAGAAGATATGAGCCCATGGCGTCAAAACCAGTTGGAACTGGCTTTCACACTTTCACCTTAGATGACGTCAAGGTTTCAAAATGGCCTCAAAGGATCCAAGACTTCAATACTTGGATGGTGACCAAATATTTGGTGGAACGAGAAAAGTATATCATCCTGTCAGAACTCACTTCACGGTTCTCAGGAATACTCATAGATTGGTGGAACTCACTTGGAATTCAAGACAAAAATACTTTTCTTACTTCCCATGATTTTTCCTTCAACATCAGAATCCTACATAAAGTTTTCTGCGGAGATACTGGCCAAAGACAGGAGAAAATGCACAGAAAACTCTTCGAGATGAAGTGTGTGTCATTCGACATAAATGACATTGACAGGCATTTTCAAAAAATGACGAAGATATACTTTGAAATCGGCGGAGACATCAACTTGAAGCAAGCCTTTGTCTCTTCCTTTCCAAAGTTGTTGGAAATTCGAACCATGACCATCATTGAAGAAACGTTTCAGTCTATAACAATCCCACAAATTGGTTACATCAGGTAAGCTATTTTCGTCGCATTGGATGACATTTGTACAAAGTGCTCAGCCCTAAAGCAAATTATCCAACACAATCCAGCGCTTGACAAGGCATGCCGCAAATCTGATCTAATCACCGGATCAGGATGTTCCTGCCACACATCTAGGTGAAGGAGAGAATTCAGGAGGTTCTGATGGCCAAGAATTCTAGACGGGAAATCAAGGTCCAAGAGACGCACAAAATATTTTAGACGTAGAAGGCCAGGAAATTTTCACAAGAAGAGCAGATGCTTTATTTGCCATAAGATTGGACATTTTGCAAAAAATTGTCCCCAATCAAGAAGATCTGTCAAACTCCTTGAAGAGATTGAAGATTACACTAGCACACATCTTGGAAAAGAGGAGGACCTTGAATCCATATTCTCTGTGGATGATGAACCCAATGAAGAAACTTTACTCTCTATTAATATCTATGAAGATCAAGGCTATGATCAATACCAAATTTCACAACCAGTGATCGAAGCCCAAGAGGATATTAACGCTCTCGCAGTCATTCCTCAAGTAGAACTCAAAGTCTATTCATCCAAATGGGATAAACCAACACGAGTTATTGCTTTCATCGACACTGGAGCTGCTTCCTCACTCATAAATCCTATTGTTCTCCCTGAAAATCAATGGGTGCCGCATTTTAAAGATTTCAACACTGCATCAAAAGCAATCTTGACCACAACTATCATTACAAAACACCCGGCCACAATTGAGTTCTTTCTAGGGTTAAAGTACAGAACCAAGCTGCTAGGATCTGATATACCAGGAAAGGATCTTATTATTGGATTCGACATTTACAGATAACTTAGAGATCAACTCCAGATCAAGGCTAATGGGATAGATTTTAAAAAGCAGTTCAGACCTTATTCTAAGATTCCAAGGAAATTCCAAATCACCGACGACGAACAAATCAAAGAGATTGAGCAAAATCTCATTGAACATTCATGTGCTGAATCCCACAAGGATTTCATGAAGAAAGGGGAACACCCGTGATAGAAAAACGAAGAGTTTTTTATCAAGCTCCCTTTCAAGAAGAATGAAAATATCAATCCAACAAAAGCCAGCCATTCTGGGATGAATCTAGACCATCTTCAGCTTGCAAAGAAAGAATGTGAAGAACTTTTGGAATTTGATCTAATAGAGCCATCAGATTCACAATAGGCATGCGAAGCATTTTATGTCAACAAAAGAGCTGAAAAGACAAGAGGAAAACTCAGGTTAGTCATCAACTACCAGCCACTTAACCATTTCCTCCAGGATGGTAAGTTTCCTATCCCAAATAAACTCACACTTTTCATCCACTTAGCCAAGGCCAAATATTTTTCCATGTTTTATTTAAAATCCAGATTTTGGCAATTGGGAATCCACCCTGAAGAAAGACCCAAAACAGGATTTTGCATCCCCGGTCATCATTTCCAATGGAAAGTCATGCCCTTCGGGTTAAAAACTGCACCCTCCTTGTTCCAAAAGGCCATGATAAAAATCTTCCAACCCATCCTTCATACCTCCTTAGTTTACATTGATAACATCCTGTTATTTAGTGATACATTGGAGGAATATATCAACTTGCTTCGTCAATTTGAGGCATTAGTAACACAGTTCAGAATCATGCTATCAGCAAAAAAGATGGTTCTTGCTCAAAACGAGATTGATTTTCTTGGAATGCATTTTGTCCAAGGTGAATACAGTCAAGGACCACATATATGTCAAGAATTACTCAAATTCCGGATACCAACCTCAGAACAAAGCAGATCCAACAATTCTTGGGCATAGTAAATTATGTGAGAGACTTTATCTCAAATATCTCTACATACATTTCTCCACTCACAGAGATGCTCAAAAAAATTCCCCACCATGGGGAAAGAAACAAAATGAAGCAGTCAAGGAAATAAAGGAGATTTCTAAAAATGTCAAGTCCCTCTATATCCCTTCAGATGGAAAGAAGATATTGCAAACTGATGCCAGCAATGAATATTGGAGTGTTGTTCTATTTGAAGAAAAAGATGGCTAGAGGAAAATATGCGGATACGCCAGTGGAAAGTTCAAAGATGCCGAGCAACATTATCACTCCACTTTCTAGGAAATTCTTGCAGTAAAGAATGGAATCAAGAAATTCAATTTCTTCCTTATTCATACAGAATTTCTAATAGAGATGGAAATGAAGGCATTCCCAAAGATAATCCAGATAAATTCAAAAATTATTCCCAATCCTCAGATTCTTAGATGGGCTCTATGGTTCTCTCCATTCAAGTTTCAAGTCAAGCACCTGAAAGGAAAAGATAATATTCTCGCAGATTTTCTGTCTCGGCCGGAAGAATTCTCAAAAAGATTTCCCCCGCAAAACTAAAGTCAAAGCAAAAGATAATTAGCCACATCTTCATGCTTTCAAATATACCAGGAACAAGTTCATTAAAGCCAACAGATCATCCACCGGAGTTGTTCAACCTCATGGATCCCTTTGATCCGTCAATTATTATGGAAAGAAGAACGTATTATGAGCTCCAAGTTTTCCGGCAACATAGAGGATCCATTCTCAAGCCATATGGGGTTAGTGTAGAATATCCGTCCTGCCATATATTCATAGCTCAATCTAAGGATTTTCCACAAGAACTATTATGGTTTTTCTGGTACATATGCCATCAATATTATATTTTCATGGAATTCAAATGCAATGTCTTCAAGGATTTTGATAACATTGCACCAGCTCTTAAAGTATTTTTACTATGGTTCAGACCTAGAAGATATTGGATGAAATGTTTCAGCGATTCCTACGCCGCAAAGATATTCATGTTCCATAGGCCAGTAAAGATCATTAATGGAAAAGTCCAGGCGCAAGCAGAGGCATCATTTTGGTGGTAAAGAGAAAAAGGACGAGTGTTGGTATAATTCCAGCTTGCCCAAGCATAGGCATCATTTTTGTGGAATTATACCAACACTCATCCTCACTGGGAAAGAGCAAGAGACTCTATGAAAGCAAACTAAATCATAGATACGAAAGTTTCCCTACAAAGGGGCTAGCTTCAACAACCCATAAGGGACGGCTTGCCAAGCTACACAAACAGTTAATTTGTTTATAGTCGCAAAAGTTTTCCTACAAAGAGGCTAGCTTCAACAACCCATAAGGGATGGTTTTTCAAGCTACACAACTCAGAAAACTTTTGTACTATAACCAACGATAGTTGTTTATAACTCAAAAAACTTTCATACTACAATAAGTTAACTTTCAAAGAGTATTCTTACTCTATTTTCATACATGGACCGGCCTTTCCATCCATTCGAAAGAAAGAACAAGAGGAAAAATTAGAAAACACTCATATGTAATATATCACAAAAGATTTACAAAGGTTACAAGATGATCTTCCAACTACTACATGGCCTCCTTTATATAGGACTAGGAGGTTATTACAAGACAAACTTACATAATAAAATAAACCTATCTTACATGGCAAACTTATCTACATATGGGTCTTTCTTGGCATATGAAGGACTTTAGGCAAAACAACTAAAAAGCTCCTGAAAATATGTGAAAGTGGTGGAATATACATGGTGTAGCATGTGAAAGTATGAGGGAGCATGTGACTACATGTGAAAGTAGGGTGCTGCATGTGACGAAGCATGTGGAAGCATGTGAAAATAAGTGAAAGTGGGGCCCGGATAGTATGGAAAGATGTGGGAATTTGTCTTGGCATGGGTAGGATATTTTTGACGATTTTTTGGTAGGTAATGTAGGATTATGGTTGGATTAGCAGGGATTTAGATCATTGATTCTAGGGTTGTCTTCTAGGCATCTTTTCAAATACCTTATGTAGTAATGCCTGGAATTTCACGGTCCTTCTCCACTGTGTTCTTTCTCCTTTGGATTAAGAGATGTAATCCGCAACTTTAATCTGGAAATATCATGAGTGATATTTTCTTGGATGACTTCATATGGTATTTGATATTTTTTCGCTGCTTCCCGGACTCTTTCCCAGTGAGGATGAGTATTGGTATAATTCCAGCTTGCCTAATCTTTTGGCCATATCTCTCTCGGGATGCACCTATTTTGCTGGAAAAGGATTCTTTATGCCTCCCTATATTCTTCCTCCATTGATAAAATGGACACGGGAAATTTTCACCAAAATGATGCCTCTGCTTGCGCCTGGACTTTTCCATTAATGATCTTCACTGGCCTATGGAACATGAATATCTTTGCTTCGTAGGAATCGCTGAAACATTTCATCCAATATCTTCTAGGCTTGAACCATAGTAAAAATAATTTAAGAGCAAGTGCAATGTTATCAAAATCCTTGAAGACGTTGCATTTGAATTCCATGAAAATATAATACTTATGGCATAGGTACCAAAAAAACCATAATAGTTCTTGTGGAAAATCCTTGGCTTGAGCTATGAATATATGGCAGAACAGATATTCTGGATTGACCCAATATGGCTTGAGAATGTATCCTCCATGTTGCCGGAAAACTTGGAGCTCATAATGAGTTCTTCTTTCCATAATAATTGACGGATCAAAGGGATCCATGAGGTTGAACAACTCCGGTGGATGATCTGATGGCTTTAATGAACTTGTTCCTGGTATATTTGAAAGCATGAAGACGTGGCTAATTAGCTTTTTCTTTGACTTCAGTTTTGCTGGGAAAAATCTCTTTGAGAATTCTTCCGATCGAGATAGAAAATCTGCGAGAATATTATCCTTTCCTTTCAGATGTCTGACTTGAAATTTGTATGGAGAGAACCATTGAGCCCACTTGAGAATCTGAGGATTGGGAATAATTTTTGCATTTAGCTGAATCATCTTTGAGAAGGCCTTCATATCCATCTCTATTAGAATTCTGTATGAATAAGAAAGAAATTAAATTTCTTTATTCCATTCTTTACTACAAGAATTTCCTTGAAAGTGGAGTGATAATGTTGTTCGGCATCTTCGAACTTTCCACTAGCGTATCTGCATATTTTCCTCTGGCCATCTTTTTCTTTAAATAGAACAGCACTCAAATATTCATTGCTGGCATCAGTTTGCAATATCTTCTTTCCATCTGAAGGGATATAAAGGGACTTGACATTTTTAGAAATCTCCTTTATTTCCTTGACTGCTTCATTTTGTTTCTTTCCCCATGGTGGAGCATTTTTCTTGAGCATCTCTGTGAGTGGAGAAATGTATGTAGAGATATTTGGGATGAAATCTCTCACATAATTTACTATGCCCAAGAATTGTTGGATCTGCTTTGTTGTGAGGTTGGTATCGGGAAATTTGAGTAATTCTTGACATATATGTGGTCCTTGACTGTATTCACCTTAGACAAAATGCATTCCAAGAAAATCAATCTCATTTTGAGCAAGAACCATCTTTTTTGCTGAAAGCATGATTCCGAACTGTGTTACCAATGCCTCAAATTGACGAAGCAAGTTGATATGTTCCTCCAATGTATCACTAAATAACAGGATATCATCAATGTAAACTAGGGAGGTATGAAGGATGGGTTGGAAGATTTTTATCATGGCCTTTTGGAACAAAGAGGGTGCAGTTTTTAACCCGAAGGGCATGACTTTCCATTGGAAATGATGACCGGGGATGCAAAATCCCGTTTTGGGTCTTTCTTCAGGGTGGATTCCTAATTGCCAAAAACCAAATTTTAAATCAAACTTGGAAAAATATTTGGCCTTGGCTAAGTGGGAGAAAAGGGTGAGTTTATTTGGGATAGGAAACTTATCATCTTGGAGGAAATGGTTAAGTGGCTGGTAGTTGATGACTAACCTGAGTTTTCCTCTTGTCTGTTCAACTCTTTTGTTGACATAAAATGCTTTGCATGCCCATTGTGAATCTGATGGCTCTATTAGATCAAATTCCAAAAGTCCTTCACATTTTTTCTTTGCAAGCTGAAGATGGTCTGGATTCATCCCTGAATGGCTGGCTTTTGTTGGATTGATATTTTCATTCTTCTTGAAAGGGAGCTTGATAAAAAACTCTTCGTTTTTCCATAACGGGTGTTTCCTTTTCTTCATGAAATCCTTGTGGGATTCAGAACATGAATGTTCCATGAGATTTTGCTCAATCTCTTTGATTTGTTCGTCGTCGGTGATGTGGAATAGCCTTGGAATCTCATAATAAGGTCTGAACTACTTTTTAAAAGCTATCCCGTTAGCCTTGATCTGGAGTTGATCTCTAAGTTGTCTGTAAATGTCGAATACAATAATAAGATCCTTTCCTAGTACATCAGATCCTAGTAGCTTGGTTCTGTACTTTAACCCTAGAAAGAACTCAATTGTGACCGGGTGCTTTGTAATGATAGTTGTGGTCATGATTGCATTTGATGCAGTGTTGAAATCTTTAAAATGCGGCACCCATTGATTTTCAGGGAGAACAACAGGATTTATGAGTGAAGAAGCAGCTCCTGTGTCGATGAAAGTAATAACTCGAGTTGGTTTATCCCATTTGGATGAATAGACTTTGAGTTCTACTTGAGGAATGACTACGATAGCGTTAATCTCTTCTTGGGCTTCGATCACTGGTTCTGAAATTTGGTATTGATCATTGCCTTGATCCTCATAGATATAAAGAGAGAATAAAGTTTCTTCATTGGGTTCATCATCAACGGAGAATATGGATTCAAGGTCCTCCTCTTTTCCAAGATGTATGCCAGTGTAATCTTCAATCTCTTCAAGGAGTTTGACAGATCTTCTTGATTGGGGACAATTTTTGGCAAAATGTCCAATCTTATGGCAAATAAAGCATCTGCTCTTCTTGTGAATATTTCCTGGCCTTCTGCGTCTGAAATATTTTGTGCGTCTCTTGGACCTTGATTTCCCGTCTGGAATTCTTAGCCATATGAACCTCCTGAATTCTCTCCTTCGCCTAGATGTGTGGCAGGAACATCTTGATCCGGTGATTAGATCAGATTTGCGGCATGCCTTGTCAAGCGCTGGATTGTGCTGGATAATTTGATTTAGGGTTGAGTGCTTTATAGAAATGTCATCCACTGCGACGAAAATAGCTTGCCTGATGTATCCAATTTGTGTGATTGTTATAGACTGAAACTTTTCTTCAATGATGGTCATGGTTCGGCCTACCAACAACTTTGGAAGGGAAGAGACAAAGGCTTTTTTCAGGTTGATGTCTCCGCTGATTTCAAAGTATTCTTCGCCATTTTTTTGAAAATGCCTATCAATGTCATTTCTGTCGAATGACACACACTTCATCTCGAAGATTTGTTTTTGCATTTTCTCCTGTCTTTGGCCAGTATCTCTGCAGAAAACTTCATGTAGGATTCTGATGTTGAAGGCAAAATCTTGAGAAGTAAGAAAAGTATTTTTGTCTTGAATTCCAAGTGAGTTCCACCAATCTCTGAGGATTCCTGAGAACAGTGAAGTGAGTCCTGACAAGATGATATACTTTTCTCGTTCCACCAAATTTTGGTCACCATCCAAGTATAGAAGTCTTGGATCCTTTGAGGCCATTTTGAAACCTTGACGTCATCTAAGGTGAAAGTGTGAAAGCCAGTTCCAACTGGTTTTGACACCATGTGCTTATATGTTCTTTCTGTGATTGGTTCATCTATCATGCCTTCTTGTTCCTCATCTACTTCATCTACTTCTGGGTCTCTTGGATGGTTTACAAATATTGGGCGATTGTCGTCTTCGTAAGGGTTCGTTGTGGATTCATTGCTTGATTGAGAATTATCTTCCATTGTTTCATCGTCTGATGAATTCAGAAATTCCGACCATGGAGTATCTTCTTTTGATATGTATCATGGCTGGGAGACATAGAGGTCTGGAACCTTTTGGTCAGAACCCTTTTGAACTTTCTCCTTGGTCTCGCCTTTTCTTGGTTTGTTTTTGTGCTGCAGGGGCATCTTTCCTTTCCCAAACCATTTTTGCGATATCAAAATAATGTTCTTTTTTTAGGGTTGGGTGAAAGAGATTGGATTTTGTGAGGTAGATGGAAAAGTAGAAAAGGTGTAGTCTAATTTAGGTGGGGAATATGCTTGTGGATACATAGGGAAGAAGGTAGATTTTGAGGGGAAAACTGGGATTTTTTGTGGCTCAAAGTAGTCATTTCTCAGAAGTTAAATTTGTTCTTTGATGGAAATCGTCTCCTTTTGTTATTGTTGGAAGAACTAGAAAAGTGAAGTTCCTGGCGGACAAATCTCATATTGTTAATTTCCCAATCTTAGTTCCAAGGCTTTGATTAGTCCGGCATGGTGAGACGATGTCTTCTCCATCTTTTTCTCAATTTTTTCCACTTTGCTCATCATTTTGTTTTGTGTATGGGCCACGTTCTTTATGGTGTTGCCCATGTTGTTCAACACCTTGTTTTGGCAGATGGAGTTTTCTTATTGCCAGTTTATTGTTGCTTCGATGTCACTTGTTGGGGGTTTCTCTCCAGTAGGTAGCACTATGTTTTTCTTTGGAATTTTTGGAGCATGGCTTATACCCACTTTTTCAAAAGGTTGAAGTGAAGGAAAATCTAGGGTATGACTGGAGCTTAAAGGACTTAGCATGAATATCTATGTTGTGTGGGATTTATGGTTTTTTGAATTGATGAAGTTTCAGGTTCATGTGGCTTTTTGTATTCTGGAGTATGAGCTAATGGTGATTTGGGTTGGGATGTGGTTTCACTATCCTTCCAGTTTGGAGTGAATATTTCTAGTAATTTTGGCCATTTCTGGGGTTGGTAACTGACAAGAAATTCATATTTACCTGGACGGCTTAATGAGCCAATTGAAGGATCTTTATTTTCATATTTGGCTCGAAATTGTTTTTCAATGGTTTTCCCCTTTTTCTTGGATTTTGGTTTGGTTTTGTTAAGGCCGAACCTTTCCCAATGACGGTGGTGGTATTCATCATATTCTCCAATTGGATCTTCTAAACAGTCTTGACAGTTGCAATCAAGATCCCAAGGGCAGTGTCCCGTAAAGGGGCATTTGAACCAACAAGCTCTTTTTCCTTCTTTGTCAAAATTTTTACCCCAGTCATGTTCTTCCATGATGCTTTGTATATTCCAAAAGAATTCTCCATTAGGTTCAGGGTATGTGTCTGTTGTATCTTTGGGTTGAATCATTTGGCAAGAGAAGATGGTTTCATTGGGTTTTTTGAGATGGGAATGGTCAAAGCTTATGCAAACGGTTTTGTCATTTCTTTTGGTAAAAGTTGGTTCACCATATTGTAGAGATTCCTCCGGTTCTCTTAACTTTTCATAATTTGTGATCCAAGAATCAGGAAGCATTTTGACAAGTTCATCTCTAAAAATTTGTCTGGTATTTGGGTGCACATGGTGTTTCCTTTGGTAGCATCAATATTTAGGAGTAAAGCATTCTCTCCTCTGGGAAGGCAAAGATCCATGGCATGATTTTGCACTCGCCATGCCATTTGGTAATGAAGTGTGGCCTGGATGGAATCTTTGGCTTGAGGAGCTCCTTGGATTTGGACTTAGATTTTTAGAGCTTCGGTTAAGTATGGATCATAAAGGGACATGTTGAAATTTGGAAAGATAGTTATGAAGATAGTCCCAGCATTCAGAGTAACTGCTGCAGTACCCAAATTTGCATGTTGGTACTCCAAGTATCTTGTATCTAGAAGAGAAAGTCGAGCTACAACAGGTTGACCTTTTCTTCCGTGATATGTTAAAGCGATTCGGATAGCACCAAAATAGATATGAGTAAAAACATGATCTCTCCATTGTCTGGGAAAATCATCTGGGATCTGAAGAGTGATAAATTGTTCCTCTTGAGTGGCAAGAATAGGATGTTGGTCATGTTTTGAGGTAGCAATATATTCTTTGACTCTTTTTGGTCTGTGTTGGACTAAGGAACGAATTTGGGTCCAGGGTGCAAATGATTTTTTGGCGAAAGTTGAGTAGGGGTTTATGAGGGGTAGTTCAGTGGAGGATACCTTTTGTTCATCGGGCAAGATATCTACTTCATAGAGGTAATCATATTTTTTGGACAAGGTTTTATATAGAGTAGGAGACATATTCATTTTTGCAAGGGAAGAGGAAGATGGAAATGACTTAGACATATTTAGTAAACTGTTCCTCCCTCTGAAAGGATGGGTTGGCTGTAGTACGAAAGTTTTTTGAGTTATAAACAGCTAACGTTGGTTATAGTACAAAAGTTTTCTGAGTTGTGTAGCATGGCAAATCGTCCCTTATGGGTTGTTGAAGCCAGCCCCTTTGTAGGGAAACTTTTGTGACTATAAACAAATTAACTGTTTGTGTAGCTTGGCAAGTTGTCCCTTATGGGTTGTTGAAGCCAGCCCCTTTGTAGGGTAACTTTCATATCTATGATTTAGTTTGCTTTCTTGGAGTCTCTTGCTCTATTCCTTAGACAAGGCAAAGATTGAGGTGATTTCTAAACTTCCACCTCCAATTTTGGTAAAGGGCGTGCAGAGTTTCTTAGGGCACGCGGGGTTTTACTAACGCTTCATCAGAGATTTTTCTAAGGTGGTGAACCCGTTATGCAAGCTTCTCGAGAAGGATGCTGAGTTTAACTTCAATGATGATTGCATGAGAGCTTTTAAATTGTTAAAATTGAAGTTGACAACTATTCCCATCATCACCGCTCCAAATTGGAGTGTCCCTTTTGAACTCATATGCAATGCAAGTGACGTAGCGGTGGGGGCTATTTTGGAGCAACACATCAACAAGATTTTTCATCGGGTCTACTATGCTAGTAAGACCATGAATAATTCTCAAGTCAACTATACCATTACGGAGAAAGAGCTCCTTGCCATTGTTTTTGCAAGTGAGAAGTTACGCCCATACTTGATGGGGGCAAAGGTCATTGTTCACACGGATCATGCGACACTTCATTATCTTATGAGCAAGAAGGACTCCATAGCTCGGTTGACGAAATGGGTGCTTTTGTTGCAAGAGTTTGATATTGACATCCAAGATAGAAAAGGGAGTGAAAACTAAGTGGCAGACCACTTGTCTCGTTTGGAAGAGGAGGGGAGGCCGCATGATGCCTTGAAATCAATGACTCATTCCCCGATGAGAAACTCTTGGCTATTTAAATGAAAGATGTGCCATGGTTCGCAGATCCAGCAAATGTCCTTGTGTGTGAAATCATCCCGGATGAGTTCTCTTCAAACTAAAAGAAGAAGCTCAAACGGTATTGTCAAGATTATTATTGGAATGAACCATACCTCTTCCGGATTTGTACAGATGGGGTGATTAGAAGATGTGTACCGGAAAAAGAGTAAAGTGAAATTCTTGGGGCTTGTCATTATTCACCATATGGCGGTAATCATGGTGGAGTAAGAACGACGGCCAAATTGCTAATTTGCAGTTTCTATTGGCCCACTCTCTACAAGGATTCTAGTGAGCTAGTGAAAATATGTGATGAATGTCAACTGGCCGGTGGAATCTGAAAAAAAAAATGAAATTCTTCTCACTACCATTTTGGAGATTGATATTTTTGATGTGTGGGGTATTGACTTCATGGGTTCTTTAGTGAGTTCTTGTGGAAAGACCTACATCTTGGTCGCGGTTGATTATGTATCCAAATGGGTCGAGACCGTTGCTTTACCTAACAATGAGGCGAGAAGTGTGGTGGAGTTTTTGAAGAAGAATATCACAAGGTTTGGTACTCCGCGGGCTATTATAAGTGATGTGGGTCCTATTTTTGCAACAAGGCTTTCGACACTATACGTAGCAAGTATAGTATTACTCATAAAGTCATGTCTTCCTATCATCCACAAACTAGCGGTCAAGTGGAAATCTCAAACCAGGAGATAAAGAGTATTTTGTCCAAAATAGTGAATGCTAACTAGACAAATTAATCCAAGAAATTTGGTGATGCATTATGAGCTTATCGGACGACTTACAAAACACCTATCAAAATGTCTTCATACCAGTTGGTGTTAGGAAATTCTTGTCATATTCTGGTGAAACTTGAGCACAAAGCCATGTGGGCTCTAAAGAAGTTAAATCTTGATTAGGATGTAGCCACTAACTTTAGGGTTGCACATTTGAATGAAATGGATGAGTTCCGGTACCATGCTTATGCAAGTTTGTCCTTGTGCAAAGAAAATATGAAATATCTTCATGACAACTACATTTGTAAAAAAGAATTCAAGGTAGGCGATCTTGTCTTGTTGTTTAACTCAAAGTTGAGGATGTTTCCCGGGAAGTAAAAATCGAAATGGAGTGGTCCTTTTGAAGTTATGGGCGTGACAACTTTTGGTGCATTGGACTTGAAGAAAAAAATAATGAAGTATTCCGAGTCAATGGTTACCGGGTAAAACATTATTTGGTAAAGGTTAGAGATAGCCATAGCATGGTGGACATTCATTTCAATTGTTGGTATTCTGCGTCGTGCCGCGACGTTAAATCAAACATTTTTTGGGAGGCAACCCATGTTTCTTTTCCTTTCGTATGTTTTTCTTTTGTAGTTAGGTATTATTTTTTGTGGTAACTTGATTTTAAGTATGCTACAGGGATGAGTGTGACTTATAGGAATTGTGGACTGAAATTTGGCTAATAGAACTAAGGGAAAGTATTCCACAGCAGCGACAACCTTTTTTTGAGTTAACTAGAGATGGAATCCTTAGATACCAAGGCTACTTATGTGTATCGACAGTCGGAGAGCTCCGCGCCAAGATTCTCTTGGAAACCCATTATTCTATATATGCAGTTCACCCCGAAGCGACAAAGATGTATTGGGACCTTCGACAGATCTATTGATGGAATGGAATGAAAAAAAGATATCGCAGAGATGGTAGCCCAATGTCCCAACTGCTAGCAAGTTAAAGCCAAATATCAGAGGCCTGGAGGCCTAACTCAGTATATTGAACTTCCATTATGGAAATGGGACATGATAAATATGGACTTCATCACTGGTTTGCCTCGCACTCCACGGAGGTATGATTTTATTTGGGTAATTATTGATAGGTTTACAAAATTAACTCATTTCCTGCTAGTCAGGACGACATATTCAGCCGAGGATTATGCCAAGCTTTACATTCGAGAGATTGTTCGCCTTTACGGAGTACCATTATCTATTATCTCTGATCGAGGGGTTCAATTTACAGAACATTTTTGGAAATCTTTTCAGAAGGGTCTAGGCATGCAAGTAAATCTTAGCACAGCTTTTCATCCACAAACTGATGGATAGGCAGAGCGTACTATTCAGCAAATTGAGGATATGTTACGTGCCTGCATGCTAGATTTTAAAGGAAGTTGTGAGGATCATCTACCTCTTATTGAGTTCACTTATAATAACAGTTTCCAAGCTAGTATTCAGATGGCCCCTTACGAAGCACTATACGGGCGGAAGTGTAGGTCGCCGATCGGTTGGTTCGAGGCCGGGGAAGAAGCGCTGCTAGGTCCTAATTTAGTCCAGCAAGCAATGGAAAAAGGTAAAACTTATTAGAGACCGGTTGCGTACAGCACAAAGTCGGCAGAAGTCTTATGCACATGTTTGACAACAAGACTTAGAGTTTGATGTAGAAGATTGGGTTTTCCTGAAAGTATCGCCTAGGGTGTCATGCGATTTGGAAAGAAGGGTAAGCTCAGCCTCAGGTATGTTGGACCGTATAAGATTATTCGGAGGATTGGTAGGGTGGCGTACGAGCTTAATTTGCCTTTAGAATTGGAAGCAGTTCATCTTGTGTTTCATGTATCTATGTTACGGAAGTGCATTAGAGATCCTTCGCGTATTATGCCAATTGAGGATATTCACGTTGATGAAGACTTATCTTATGCAGAGGTACCAGTAGCTATTTTAGATCGGCAGGCAAGAAAGCTTCGAACTAAAGAAGTGGCTTCCGTGAAAGTGTTATGGCAAAATAATAACATCGAGGAAATGACCTGGGAAGCTGAAAAGGAAATGAGGAAGAAGTACCCCTAGCTATTTACGACTTAAGGTGAGTCGCATTTAAATAATTGGAAATTATTTCCTTACAACAACTTAATTGGATTTTAAATGACTTGAAAGTGCAATTTAAATTTCTTATTGCGAGATAGCTATACGAAGCCTAGTAGTTGGAATCTTCGGAATTTGATTTATGCCTTGCAAATGTAACAAATATAGCCTCATAAATAACGTATTAGTGGAAAAAAAATGAAACCAAGGAATTGACTTGATCCATTCGCGGACGAATGTTCTTAAGGGGGGAGACTGTGAGACCCCATGTATTTTTTTCTCTTCTCTTACGTAATATACATAACGTTACGTGGTTATATTAGGCATATATGATTGGGTATAGAACATTGGGAGAATAAGACTGAAAATGTGTGGTAATATCAAGGAATTACACTAAATCTTTAGGTCAAAGGAATCCCTTAAACAAAGGTTTGTGGTTAAAGAAATTGCTCGGGTAGCACCCCTCGCGTTTGGAAGGTTTAAGTTAACCTGCACCTATGGGATAAGACTAAGAGTGTCTAATATGATAATAATAGTGTGTTATGAGGTATTATAATATCACACGGGTCACATGTTAAGTTTTAGAGTCAAACAAGTTGCGAAATAAAGGTCGGAAAAAGTTATCGTCAATTTCTCTAATAAATTTGTCTAAACTTTGGGTTAAATGTATCAGACCATTTGTCCCAATATATAAAGAGTTATGGGACTCACAACTACCGAATCGAAGGTATACGAGTCTAGTTCGCAACCCAAAATACCTCTCATCAAACCAACATTGGAGTAAAAAGTTATGACTGTTTTACCGCGGACTATCCGGGCAGAAACTGGATCACGAACCGGGTCGGGTCAAACAAGTAGCATAAGTAGGAAAATTCGATTTTTAAGACCCCAAAATATTTCATTTTAGTCCTAAAACAGTGAGGAAGCTGAAGAGAGGGTTCCATGGTGTTTTTGAGTGATCAAGGTGCGTTTTTAACGATTTTTAGCGTTAAAGTTTGCCGCCATGCCTAGAAATGCAATCTCTACGCTTTGCAATCATTTCCCCCTTCTATTAACTGTGTTTGGAGCTATTATTGGAAGATAGAAATTTGTTGTTCTTGCTGGTTCTTCAGGTTTTATACTTGGTTTGCCAAGGTAATCATCTTGGGACTCTTTTATGATCGTTTTTACAAAGTTCTACGGACGTTTCGTCAAGCTAGGGTCATATGGCAAATCTGCCGATTTAAATTGAATTATGAACTATTTATAGGTGCTTATAAGCTGCATATATATAGTGTTTGTGAATCTTAGGACGTAAGGAACAACTTTCGTGAAGGAACTACAGGCATTCGGACGTTCGTTGGAAAGGTATGTTAAGGCTAAGCTCCGTCCTTCCTTTTAGCACGAATTCTGGGAAATTCCCAAGACGTCAAATGTGATATTTTACTATCCTATTGCTAGAAAGACCTTCTGTGAAAGGCATTGGGATCGTAGCTAAAGTATTTTCATGATTCTATTAGGTTGATATTCCACTCATTCGGTTAAATAGGGTATTTGACATCTATATATGTCATTTTCGGGTTTCTTAACTATATGTCTATATATATGAATTCTTATTCGTCTTTGTATATATATATATATATATATATATATTTGTATTTCATCACCTTGGTTGGGTGACAAAAAAATAAAGCCATTTAGTATTTGCGATCAGTCCTTCTTTCTTGCTAAATTGTATTTTAAAATCTCTAAAGTGACATGTCGAATCCAAAAATCTCAAATACAATTTTTATGTTTAAACTACTAAAACACTTGATTTTTGAAATACTTTCTTTTACTAAATATCAGGAAATCAGGTATAAGGACTAAATGAAGCACCTTAAGCTTTTTATCAACCTCTTCAGAGTTAATTTATCTTTCTAAAAGTCGAGTTAAGTTTTCAAGCTTATTCAAAAGAAAAAAAAACATATGAGGTTCCACGAGACAATTGTATGCGATACGAAGGTGATTATGACATTATGAGAATAAGAGTACCAATAAGTCAAGATAGGCTAAGTTCTTGTTATGGCCTATGATACACTCAAATTACACTTTAATAAATAGTGTAAGGCGGTCGGTGTCAAATATAATAACCCAACAAGGTTGGGGTCGAATTCCACAGGAAATAGGTGTGAAAAGGTTACTCTTATAGTGTGTTGTTCGACTAAAGTCGTATCTCTATTCGGTTAACAGTAACAATAGAATGGTTTTATAGTAACAAGAGTATGAATTGAGTTTTTTTGGAAGTATCAACTAATTGGAATATTTATAAAGTAATTAATTGGATTAAAGAAACCAAGGTTGTGTCCCCTTTAATGGAGTGTAATACTTATCGGTGTTAATATGATATATTTCTAATGGAAGGTTCTTTTGATATGCAAATGATGTCTAAGTGACTACCCAATATTTTCCAATAGTTGAGTAGTATTTCCTCTTTATAATTTTCCCAAATATAAAAGAGTTTCAATTTAGAACCATCAATATATGCCAAGTAAAACCCACTTATTCCTAAGCGATTCTATTAAACAAGGTTTAAAGCCTTGAGTCATTGACATTTACTTCTACCAAATTCTAACCCACTTTTCCAAGCAAAGCAAGAATTTAATGGCACTTATTAATATTTTCAACCACCAACAATAAATGACGAATGAGAAGGAAATAAATATCAACCAACCATTATATATATATTCAATGTTAAACACCCATTAGCATAACACCAATTTAGGGTCCACAACCCTAGTATTTAAAGTTAGCTACTCATACTACAAAACAAAAACCAAAGAGTATTTAATGTCAACAAAGTAGAGAATCTTCCCCCAAAAGCTTCAAAAGTGAGGAATATTAATGTCTTGGAATGTGGTTCAAAGACTAGACAAGATAAACCCACAAAGACATCATAAAACTATTTATAGTGGACTCAAAATCGGGACAGAAAACGGACAAAAATGCCCTTTAAGGGTTTGTGCATCGCATTCGCGGGGGAGGAGTCGTGTTCGCATAGAGCAAAAAGGGCAGCTGAGCTTCAGGGGGAATTTGTTCATCGCGTTCGCGATAAGGGGAATGCGATCGCGAAGGTCT
Organism: Nicotiana tabacum; assembly: GCF_000715075.1. Lineage (NCBI taxonomy): Eukaryota > Viridiplantae > Streptophyta > Magnoliopsida > Solanales > Solanaceae > Nicotiana > Nicotiana tabacum. The sequence goes on from NC_134099.1 coordinate 121,353,106, forward strand.
ATCTGAGTGAAGTGTCGCATTCGCGATGGGGTTTTCGCAATCGCATAAGAGGAATGTTGGTCAAGATTATTTTGTGCTTCGCGAACGCGAGGCTTTGACTGCGTTCGCGAAGAAGGAAATTAAGACCTAGGCAAAAGTTTTAAAATGTGGTCTTGTCTGCGAATGTGGGGTTTATTTCTTCCATTGTTGGTCATTTTTGGAGCTTTTTGAAGAGGATTGAAGAGGGATTCAAGGGGAATCACTTGAAGGTAAGATTCTTGGACTTAAAACTCGATTCTAATGTGAATTCCACCTAAATAATCATGGAAACTAAGCCTAAAATTTAGGAATTAGGGCTTGAGATTAAGAGACTTTAAAATGAGAATTTGAGGGGTCATTTGGACTGCGATTTCAGTGTTCTTGGTATGTATGTACTCAGGGGAGGATAAGAATTCCGTTGATGTAATTTTTATCGAGTTTCAAGACGTAGGCCCGGGGGTCATGTTTGGCCAATTTCGGGATTTTTGGTATAATTTGATTATTTTTGTTTGGGCTTCATTCCCTTAGCATAAATTGACGTCGTGATTCTGATTTGAATAGATTCGACGTGAGTGGAAGACAATTCGAGGGGCATAGGCGTCGCGGAGTAGTATTTTCATCGGTTTGAGGTAAGTAACCATTGTAAATCTAGAACTGAGGGTACAAAACCCTGGTATTTGACTTGCTTTGATAAATGCGGTGACGCACATGCTAGGTGGCGAGCGTGTGTGCGTGCACCGATACGGATTGTGACTTGGTCCGTCCCGTAGCGACTATTAAGCTACGTATTTGATTTGGAACCTTATGATATTCCGTACTTTAGCTATTTATACTATATATGGGTTGTATGCCATGTTTGAGGCCTTGTGCCGACCTATTGAGACCCTTAGGGGCATTTTTGCTGTTTTTCCTCACTCTACTTGTTGAAATCATATCCTCCGTCATGTTTTACCTGTTTAAATGTTTAAAGATGGTTTTATCACCCTACTTTTAAATGTGAGGACTGTTTGGGCTGAGTTCCCTAATTTCTACTATTGTGCCCAAGAGGCTATGAGATTAATGACTGAGAGAGGTTGAGAACCTAATGGTGAGGATAATTATATATGTATAAAATATGGATCGGGCTACACGTTGCAGCGATACTTATATGAATCGGGCTGCATATATATATATATATATATATATATATATATATATATATATATATATATATATATATATATATATATATATATATATATATATATATATATATATATATATATATATATAGGGCTGCACTCCGGAACGATATGACGCTTGGGCTGTAGGAGCCCCTCCGGAGTCTGTACACCCTAGTGAGTGTAGTTGACTATAATTACGGATCGGGTTGCACGCCGTAGCGGTTACTATGATTTATATTATTAGATATTAATGAGCCTGAGTACTGAGAGTGAGTACTGAGTGATGAGAGTGAGTCACGAGCGACTAAGAGGCTACCCGAGAGGCCATATTCTGAGTAATCCTTGCCCGAGGGGCCTAGTTATGATATTTTCACTAATTTCACTCTTCTTTTAAAAATAGACTCTGTTGGAAAAACTGCTAAGTATATGATTTTTAAACTGTGAAATGGATTTGTTATCCTGTTGTTTATTCAGTTATATGATTTTTAACTGCTCGTCACTGCTTTCAAACCTTATTTACTTTAGTTACATACTGAGTTGGCGTACTCACATTACTTCCTACACTTTGTGTGCAGATCCAGGTGCCCGAGTGGTAGAGTGAGGATCCTCAGCTGATCCAGAGGTTGCCAGAGATTTCAAGGTAGCTGCATGGCATCCTTAGCCATATTTTCTCCTTCTTATCTTGTTCTTTTCCGCATTTTTTTCTAGGCTTTTATTGTATTAGACAGTCAGTTATGTAGTAGAGGCTCTAGACTCGTGACACCAGATATTTTGGGCTGTGTAGTTCATGTTTATTTGACTTCCGCTTATAATTTGTTATTTTTAAACACTTATTATGGAAATTTGGTATTTAAACATGTGTTAGGAAAAATAGTTTTATAAAAGGAATTTGTTGTAGTTAATGGTTTGGGTTGGCTTGCCTAGTAATGTGGTAGGCATCATCACGACCGGGTATTTGGGGTCGTGACAAGTTGGTATCAGAGCCTAGGTTACATAGGTCTCGTGATTCATGAGCCGGTTTAGTAGAGTTTCGCGGATCGATACGGAGACATCTGTATTTATCCTCGAGACGTTGTAGAACCTTTAGGAAAATCTTCATATTCTTGAAATTCTTGTCGTGCGAATCTATTGATCCGAGTACTAAACTTCTGTTATTCCATTCTCTCACAGATGGTGAGGACACATGTGCTATCGGGCAGGGTAGACGACCACCAGTTCCACTAGTTGGGCCACCAGAGGCCGAGGACGCGGTCGAGGCCGTGGTAGGGGCAGAGCAGCTAGGGCAGCACCTGCAGATCCACCAGTTTCCCCAGTTCAGGATCAGGTTCCAATTGTGGATGCTACAGCAGCACCAACTCAGGCACCAGCTGTGCCCATTATGATTACAGGCCCTCAGGAGACTTTAGCTCAGATCTTATCAGTGTGTACCGGTTTGGTGGCATTGGACCGACTATATCTATCCCTCACTTCATGAACAGCCATGGCGGCAAAACTGAGAATAGTGGCTCTACTGGTTTATGTACCAATGGTGCGTAGTGTTGACATTTATCGAATTTTTTAACATAAGCCTTAGTGTTTTGCTCCATCTGGGGCAAGTAGTATCCTGCCCTAATTAATTTTAGAACTAAGGAATCTATGCCTGAGTGATTTCTGCATATTCCTTCATGGACTTCCCACATGACATAGTTAGCTTCGGAAGCCCCCAAACATCGGGCCAACGGGCCTTGGAAAGATATTTTATATAATTGAACTCCCTTGAAACTGTATCGAGCTGCTTTAGTGCGCAACGCTCGAGATGCCTTGGGATTTTCAGGTAATTTTCCATGCTCGAGGTTGTCAATGATCTCATTTATCCAGTCCTAGACCAAATTGGTGGTGTTTTCCTTGTAATAACTATCTGCATCCTATACCGAGTGTATAAGTTGTACGACCGTACTAGAGTCCGATCCTTTCACTTTCGTGGACAAACCCAGATTGGCTAGTGTGTTTGCTTTGTTATTCCCTTCCCTCGAGATATGAGTAATTGACCATTCCCTAAACCGGGCGAGCAGATACTATTGCATGTAATCCTCTTTAGCTTCAAAGATCCCATATACCTGATTTACTACCAATTGGGAGTCACATTTTATTTCTATAACCTCAGAGTCCAGTCCCTGGGCTAGCTTGAGTCCTGCAATCAAAGCTTCATACTCTGCTTCATTGTTAGTTAGAAGAACGATTCTTATGGCTAGCCTTAGGGTTTCTCCCGAAGGCGTGGTTAGCACTATGCCGAGACCGAACCCCTTTATATTAGAAGCTCCGTCCGTGAACAAAGTCCAAACCCCTGATGTCGATTCTGACACCATCACTGCTTCTTTGGTAGCCAAAGGCAACAGTCCCGGACTGAAATCGGCCATAAAGTCGGCCAAAACTTGTGATTTAATCGCAGTCCTAGGTTTATATTCTATGTCAAATTCACTCATTTCGACAGCCCTATTGGCCAGCTTACCTGAAAGTTCAAATTTATGAAGAATAATCTGCAGTGGAAAAGTGGTCACCATGGCTATCAGATGACATTGGAAATAAGTCCTAAGCTTTCGAGCGATGACTACAAGAGCTAAGGCCAATATTTCTAGATGTGTGTACCTTCGTCCTCAAGGACTAAAATGGTACTTATCGCTACCTTCGTGACCGCTAAGTAGATCAACAGTGTTCGCCTTCCTCCAGTTTTGACAGTAATGGAGGACTTGACAAGTAGCTTTTTAAATCCTTTGAAGCTTGTTGACATTCCGGAGTCCACTCAAAGTTGTTCTTCTTTTTGAGTAGTGAAAAGAAATGATGGCATTTTTTCGAAGATCGAGAAATGAAACTACTCAAAGCAGCCAGCCTCCCTGTCAACCTTTGAACCTCTTTCACGGTTGATAGCTGGTCCAGGATGTCTTCAATGGCTTTAATGTTATTGGAGTTAACCTTGATCCCCTTTTGTGACACCAGGAATCCCAGGAACTTTCCGAAGCTGACCCACAACGTACACTTCTTGGGATTAAGCTTCATGTTATGCTTCATTAAGATGTCAAAGTTTTCATGCAAGTATTTAAGATGATCACCTATGTTCAAATACTTAACCAGCATATCTCATATGTAAAACTTCATAGTTTTCCCTATTTTTTCTCAAACATTTTGTTCACGAGCCTCCGATAAGTGGCTCTAGCGTTCTTAAGCCTGAAGGGCATCACATTGTAGCAATATATGCCAAAGTTTGTTTTTAACGAAGTTTTTTCCCGATCCTCCAGGTTCATCTTGATTTGGTTGTACCCGGAGTAAGCATCGAGGAAACTAATTAACTCGTTCCTGGCCGTCGCATCAGTCATTTGATCGATATTTGGCAATGGGAACGAATCTTTTAGGAATGCCTTATTTAAATCCTTATAGTCTATGCATATGCAAAATTTATTATTCTTCTTCAGAACTACTACTATGTTAGCTAACCAGTCAGGATACTTAACCTCTCGGATTGAACCGTCAAGCAAATGATTTACCTCTTCTTTGACGAATTTGTTTCTGACCTCGGTAATGACATTTTTTTGTCTTACCGGAGGGTTGTTGGGATCTACCTGTAATTGCTATCTACATGCTCCTTCCTTTTACTACTGGAAACTAAGATTGCATTCTGCTCCCTTGCCGCCGATTGGTCTAAAGGGTCAAAAATACCCCTTTACTATTAAAAAATATTCACTTATACCCTCCGTTAAACTATTGGTCCACTATAGACCCTGACATCATAAAACTGGTGTAAAAATACCGCTCTGCCATTAGGACCCTCTACCATGGAAAAATATCTCACATGGTCTGACATATTGATGAGGTGGATGCCACATGGCATGTCATCTCATCGCAACTATCTCATTTCATCCTCCCTCTTACTTCTTCCACCAACATAACCTCCTCTTTCACCAACATTTTCTGTTCGTCCACTACTATTAGACCGCTAGTCTTGACCACCATCAAAATGCCATTCTTTCATCAGAAATCAAACTCAATCAAAATTTTGATTTCTTGGTCTCTTTGTGTAAACTGTACCAGAGTATAGGAAGAGAACAGTCTATTGAAATTTTTTATCTAACTTTTTTAGCCATAAAAACCAGTTTACACAAAAAGATTGATTTGGTTTTATACATCTCATCACCGTCTCAATAAGTTACAAATTGTTACTGCATTGCCTTTGAAATTGAGAATTTTTATGTCACGAGACTATTACTCCTTTATAAAAATTCTATGATCGACCATCTGACATGAGGAATTTTGCATACACTGTCTTACCTCTTTCCATATCTTACACGTTCAAGGAAATTGGTTGTCGAATGTTCTCCATATTACAGCAAATTAATAGAGTCCAATTATGCAATGATATGCCTTCCATGTGTTTTAATTGTCTGATATTTCCTTTGAGGCTTATTTGATTTTCGAATGTCCTAGTTTATCCCATAGTCTATTTGGCCATAATTCGAGAATTTTGTTCCAACATCAATCCAATAATGTGAGACTACTTTGCAAATTAGGTTTGGCATTCCACCCATTGGATAGAATCCTGCAGGCAATGGCACATTTAGCAGCTCTTTTCATGTTGCCTATATTAAACTACTATATCATCTAAAAACATATCCTAAAATGACACCAAAAAAGCAAAATTTTTGCTTCCGTTTGATTTTCGGTGAAAGAATGATGTTTTAATGATGGTCTAGACTAGTGGATAGTGGTGGAAGAATAGGTGTGTGGTGAAGTAAGAGGTGATGTTAGTGGTGATTGGGTAATGGGGGAAGAAGGAGGTGGTTCTGCATGGAAGGAGAAGTAGGGGAGGAAATAAAATGGGATAGGTGCGATGAGGTGTCATTTTACGTGGCATCCACCTCAGCAATATGTCAGGCCACGTGGGAAAATTTTGCCATGGTGGAAGGTCCTAGGGCTAGAGGGGTATTTTTACACCAATTTTATCACCTCGGGGACTGTAGTGAACTAATAGTATAAAGCAGGGTATAAGTAAATGTTTTGAATAGTAGAGGGGTATATTTGACCCAACAATTCCCTCGGGAGTTGGCAACTTTAGCAATTGATGATATGCTGACAGTATGGCTTTCATCTCGTGTAACCATGGTCGCCCCAGGATAATATTGTAACCCATATTGCCGTCCACTACCTTAAAAAGAGTCATCTTCATCACCCCCTCAGCATTTGTGGGAAGCAGGATCTCTCATCGGGTTGCAATGCTTGCCATATTGAATGCGACAAGGAGTTTTGTGGCTGGAATGATACTTTTGGTCAGCTCGGCTTGTTCTATCACTCTGCACTGGATAATATTGGTCGAGCTTCCTAGGTCCACCAAAATACGTTTAATTTTAAACTCTAAGACATTTAAAGAAATAACCTAGGCGTAGTTGTGCGGCAGCAGTAGTCCATATGCATCTTCCTCTGTGAAAGTAAAGTCGTCCTCATCGGCTTCCCAAAGTCCCTTAATGTGGGTCACTGATACCTTCGTCTTTTTTGCCGCTGAAAATGTCACACCAATAATTTCGTTCCCTCCAAAAATTATGTTGATCGTCAAACGTGAAGGATCTTCTCCTGCTTTCGAAGGCTCCGCGTTATTCCGATCACGACCATAATTATTTTGACCCGATCGCTCAAGAATTCTCTGAGATGGCCATTTCTTAGTAATGTCTCCACTTCCTCTCGCAAATATCTTCCCATATCCGGTGGCTATTGGTCCCGTGATATTTACACCACATGTTAGGATCCCTTGACTGGGATCAGATCCCATCGGCTTCGGGAATCGTGTTTCCTTAATGTTCCTCATAGCCGATACCAGCTCCATTATGCTGACATTGAAGTTTTATTCGGAAAGCTTGGGGTAGGAGGAATCTCGAGAACCCGATATCTCATTGTCCTGCAATGACCTATTATTTAGGCCGTGATCACCTCTCCTTTCGATTGTGAATCTATCTGTCGACTGGAAACCTTTACCGTGTCCTTCGGCCCTTTCATGGGGCCAAAACCCGACATCTTGAATACCATCATTTGCATCGAAATCATCTTTTGACGTCTCTTTATTCTTCTCTAGATCATGTCCCTTAGTTGATATCGAGAAACCGAGCTGATCATCCTCAATTCTTATCTTTGATTCATACCGATTGTGAACATCTTCCCATGTTGTTGCTTTGAACTCGAGCAAACTTTCTTTCAATTTCCGGGAAGCATCGGAACTTCTCATATTCAGACCTTTAGTGAATGCTTCAGCTGCCTATTTATCCGGTACGGGCGGTAGCAGCACCCTTTCCTTCTAGAATCTGTTCACAAACTCCCGCAGTAATTTGGACTCTCCTTATGCAATCCTTAATATGTTGGCCTTTCGGGCATGTACGTTCCTGACCCCAGCATGGGCCTTGCTAAAAGAGTTCGCAAGCATCTCAAAGGAGTCTATGGAGTGCTCGGGAAAAAGCGAATACCATGTTAGGGCTCCCTTCGTAAGGGTCTCCCCAAATTTCTTCAATAAGATTGACTCAATCTCGTGGGGAGCTAGATAGTTCCTGTTCACCATCATTGTATAGGTGGTGATGTGCTCATGAGGATTTAGAGTCCCATCATACTTCGGTATGTCCGGTATTTTGAACCGCTTCGGGATCAACTTTGGTGTCGCGCTTTGTTTGAATGGTAACTAGGTATATTTCTTTGATTCGAGTCCTTTCAACGCTGGTGGTGCGCCCGGAATTTGATCCATTTGGGCGTTTATTTCTCTCATAAACCGCATGAGTTCAATTTTAAAAGGATTACTCTCATTGTTGTTACCGGATCCGCTACCATTCCCTGGGGACTCATCGAAGCTGACCTCGCCCCTCGAGGTGTTGTTGTCGACTCTCGGCGTTATTTGATTTGCAGGAGCACCGGGAGGAACTGCACCTCGTCCATTGATGTTGTTGGAAGCACCTGATATCGCCTTCTTCAACTCTATCATGATATGATCCTCTCGTGTGAGATGGCTTATAATGGTCTTTTGTTGGTCTCTCAAGATCCTTACTGTTTCAATGACATGATCGTCTTCAGCATCATCAGGAGTCGCCTCTCAAACATGTCGCGGATACTACCCGTCGTGGACCGGCGTGGCCTCGTCGACCTCATTGTGGGTATCAGTGAGTGTATCTTTGTGTTGAGGCTGATTTCCTTGGGCCTCAACGTTGCGTGCGATATTAACACCGCTATCTGCCATTTTCTATGGTTTTTGCTAAGAACAAAATAACCGAATGAGTTAGTAATAGATGCAAGGATCAACTCAATTATACAACTGTCTAAGCCCCATGGTGGATGCCAAACTGTTTATCCGTAAAATGGTACAATTGAATTTATATGTGGTTTATAGACAAGTGAATCGATTTGATCCCAAAATGATAAATAAATAAGACAAGAATATAAGACTTAGCATTGAAATCGAGATAAGACAGCAGCATACTTGATTCCGAGAGTAGAGCTTCCTGAGACAGTAACAACAGTATTAATAAGCAAGAAAATAAAATATTATTGAGCTTTTGAACATAGTGTAGTATTAGTTTGTCAGAAAATTCATGTCCTTTACAATGACTATAGAGCTCACTATTTATAGTTGCACCTAAGGAACAAGATCCGAGAATCAAGCCCCTCTTAAATGACAATTATGAGGGACATTGAAGAATGTGTAACGGCGGGTAGTGAATGTCATATTCTCTATAATAGACTGTGCATATAATGCTATAGAATATTCTCCATTAAATACTACCGGGTGGCAGATATTTAAGTCGCCTTTAGGAATACCATTCTCTTCGAGATCGTTGCCTTCCGACCAGACTGTCTTCAGTTTTCGATTCCACGTGTCGCTTCCTCACACAATCATTAAATATCAACATATTTTAGCCTCTACAACCACAAATATCAATATGGTTCTTTTCATTTTCACTTAAACCAATGTAGAATACTCCATGTTAGCATAATCCTAATTCATGTTGCTATTTATCAATTAAGACTGAAAGAATTCGTTCATCTCTGCCGCTAAAAGCATGGTAAATAATACAGACTTCAATTTGGTCGCTAAAAAAAATAGTTAATTGAATACCGAGCTTTGTCTAATATATAAATTAAATATATATATATATATATATATATATATATATATATATATATTAAATCTTAAATATCCTTATCGAAAGTTCTGACTTCGCTGCTGGGCTATACACGAGGGGGTCTATGGATGTTATTGCTCCAGTTAGGGGCAAATATAGGTATAGAATTTGAGCAATTTACAGGTGATTCTCCCTTCTAAGTCGTTCATTTCCTCTTTTAAAATATTCTTGGTTTCATATTCTGTTTGGATGACAAGCTAAGGACTAGCTTAGTTACTTATTTTGGTGGAGCGAAGAGACGAATCATTATGAGCCATTCGTGTTGCTTTCTTCGGTTGTGGGGTAACCTTATTCTAAAGTGCCTTTCCAAAGTGGCAAAGGCACTTAAAACGCAAAACTCAAATTTACTTCTCCTCCTTTTCCTCTTTCTTTCAATTTTTCCTTGTAGCCGAAGTAAGGATTTATTAAAACAATATGAGAATCCAATTCAAAACATGATTTTAGGCTTAATAGAAGTTAGCCTAAATAGAGTACGGCTAATGATTGAGTCGATATTTTGTACATGAAACCACAATATGATAAATAAACATTGAAATCTACAATCAACATTATATAATATAGATATATAATCTAAATAAAAATTAATGATGAAATTAATCTTTGATATGGAATCAAAGAAAGATAACAAATGGGTCTTATGGTGTGACTTGGAAAAATTGTTTTTCTGTATAAGAGGAAAGAAATAATAATTTATTCATATAATTTACCTATAGAAAATCTAATAACTAGAAGATTTTTTATAAAATATTGACAAATTCTTATGGAGTCCAAAACAAAAAAAATTAAACTAAAGAAAACTACTCCAATTTAATCATATCGAATTTTAATATCAGAATAGCAAAGAACAATATTAGTGCCTGATGGGCGAAATGGAGAGGAAGAAAAGCTTAGAGCAATTTCATGGACTGAGTTGAGATAGAGAACCCCGAAATAGTAGAAGATGATGAGAGAAAGCGATTGCGCAAATGGTCTCACCAAAATTTGAATCTAATACCATATAAAAGAATACGATAATGCAACACAAAACTTTAAAGCAATGAGAGGAATAACCCATGACTAATTAAATCCCTATAGAAACCCTTATATAACGGATAAGGGACAAATATTGTATTTTCTATTAAGACTGATAGGGATTTCCTAAACCTAATTAAAAATTTAATTTATTTAGTAATATTTAGAAGGTGATCAGTGGTGAATATACGCATTTATCTTCTTATATCTACTGGCTATTAATACCCAATGAACTTACATAATTTACGAATACTTAGACACAATTGATCAAATCAAAGTTAAAGAATTTCATCATGATTGCATGTGACATGTAAATTACGTACACTGATATTCTTTAACAACCCCTCTCCCCCCTCCCCCAAACCAAACCAATAGCCCGTTTGGCCAATTTTATTTTTTTTTGGCTAAAAGTGTTTTTGTTAAAAGCACTTTTGGCCAAAAATTGAGGTGTTTGGCCAAGCATTTGGAAGAAAAAAAGTGTTTTTGAGTAAAAACATAAAAAAATAGTTTTTCTCTAAAATCACTTTTTTGAAAAGCACTTTTGAGAAAAATATACTTAGAAACAGTTTTTTAAAGGTTGGTCAAACACTAATTGCTGCTCAGAAGTGTTTTTTAAACTAATTAGCCTAACACAAACTGCTTCTCACTAAAAGTACTTTTGAGAAAAACACTTTTGAAAAAAAAACACTTCTCAAAATAAGCTGATTTTTGCAGCTTGGCCAAACGGGCTACAAAACACCCACCCAATGCCTCATATTTATATAAGAAATAGCCAGCATATACATTTTTAGGCGATAGAACTATGGAAAATTTATGTCTTGGATGATGTTTTCTCGAGTACATGATTCTATGAGTCTTAACTACAAATGGTTGGTGTCGGATGTTAAAGAAAATGGATAGATTCTCAGTTGATCACATGCATAGTCCTGAATATTCTTTTGGTTTGATTTAATTTATTAATGAAACGACTTCAAGATGATCTCGTTTAACTTTATATATATATATATATATATACTAATAGAGTGAATATGAATTTTCGCACTATCAACCAGATCATCTAAAAGATAACAACAGTCAACTAATTAAAACCTGTCAAGAATCTATCCGTAATCCGTTGCTTATTGATCTACTCGTGCATAGCAGCTTAGGAGTTAGAATCAACAGATAACATATATGTAACGAAAATTGCAGTAAAGTGGCCTACTGGTTAAGATGTAATATCAATATATCAAATTGATTCTACCAAAAAAAAAAAAAAGGAGCTATATAAAATATGATAAAGGTGAAAAATGGGCATGCACGACAATAATTTTGGACACGATTGGACTTGCTTGTATGGAATATCAATCTTTGCAATCCAAAAGCAAAGGAAAAAGAAGAAAAACTTTGTAAATGTGTGTTTCCATGCCAAAATAGAAAGATACATATCTTAATTTCTGGTTTGCTTTCTTTAATTTCTTTCCAATGGCTGGGCTTTCTGTTCATCCCCTACTTCAAAAAAGAAGGCAATGCACGTTTTGTTAGTAAGTGCCCCCAATTTCCACGTATAGGTACCTCCCTCGCCAATTTCCTTGTGACTGGCTGAACCATTCTTCTTCTGCAGAGAAACACATGGACCAAGAGCCCCACAAATTTTAACATCCTTTGTTGTTAGCGTATAAATGTAAATATAAATGAAACAGTAATTAATTCGAGTCCACTGAATTCACAGTGTTTCCTTAAGGAATTTAATCCCCTCCTAGTACCCAAGGTTATGGATTATTTCCTCCCAAGATAGAACGAATTACACACTGGTGTAGCAACACTTCAAACCCCAGTGTTTCAGCGAACACAAAGTTCGGCAGCAAATCACACTTACGGTTGCTTTGTTTGTAGTTTAAAACAATGCACAACGAAGGAGGAGAACTCAGAAGTTGAATGAAAATTCTGAGAGGAAGGAATGCAATTTATAGCCGATGTTGAGTTCTTACTGAAGAGGATATCAACGACAGCCAAGCTCTCAAATTCGTTTCTGTCTGTGCATTCTCCAGTAGCTCTTATTCCGTTTTTTCTATTTTTGTGTTTTGTGTGTGTCCTTGCTCTAACAGCTACTGCACATATTTATAGTGCAGTCAGCTGTTAAGAGAATGACCAGCCACCACTCATGGTGGAGCAATCACTAGACTGTTATGGATGAAGCACTTGACATGGTGGAAGGAGCACTTGCTCATGGAGCACTAGGCTGCCAATGGACAATGGAGCATGCACTTGGCCGAACTAGTGGGACACTTGGATTCTATCCACGGATTGGAAAACATCCGTTACAAACACGGATAATATTACGTTAATATTCACTATTAACAAATAAATTTGGTCCAAAAAATTAATCAATTAATCAATAGATCATTTGACCAAATCCGTAGCCGTAGCCATCGCCATAGCCATAGCCGTAGTCGTACCCTTAGCCGTAGCCAAGTCGAGTGAGCGACGACGACGACAACGACGCGAGGCTTGCCTTCTTCTTAACTCTTTAAGAGCTACAAGAAGAGCAATTGTATATATACCCACCAAAATCTTTTTCCTCTTCCAATATGGGACAATGTTTCAAGAGAGAGAAACTTAAAATTTTACTCAAAAATTTTATTTTCCCTCCATTTCCCATTCACCCTCTTTTTAAGACTTTTCTATCTTTAAATCCTCAACAATATATATATGTATGTACATATATGTATGTATATATATACATATATGTATGTATGTATCTTTCTATTTTGGTACTATCATATCGTTTGCTTTCTTACATATTGGATATTTACCTTCTTTTTTGAAGTAGGGAATACCAGTTGCAAGGTATTGGAAAGAAATTAAAGAAAGCAAACCAGAAATTAAGATAGACCAAGACAAAAGAAGGAAAAGGGAAGGAGATGGAGAAGGAAGAGTTATTAAAAGTTTGAAAAGTACTTGGTAAAACAAATTATGTATATATATATATATATATATATATATATATATATATATATATATATATATATATATATATATATATATATATATATATATATATATATATTAATTTAAAAAACTTTATCTTATGTTTGCTTTCATTATTTTTAAAGTTGTAGGGGCTGCGAGGTTGAAACTAGTATTTTGGGCTGTTAGAACTTAGAAGTGTACTACAAAATTAGCAGTGTGGTGTGACAAATGGCAAGTCTATTTTCTTTGAGAAATGTATATTTTTAAACGCTCCCAAATATGTAGCTGACAATATATATATTAGAACTTAGAAGTGTACTACAAAATTAGCAGTGTGGTGTGACAAATGGCAAGTCTATTTTCTTTGAGAAATGTATATTTTTAAACGCTCCCAAATATGTAGCTGACAATATATATATTAGAACTTAGAAGTGTACTACAAAATTAGCAGTGTGGTGTGACAAATGGCAAGTCTATTTTCTTTTTTATATTTGTTTTGGCTAACAAATAGATTAGTTTAGATTGACCGGCCAAGTTTGTATTTTGCCCATTTCCTTTCTTTTTTACTATTTACAACTCAACTTTAAGTTGTGTCGGATCCCTGGCATTGTGAGTTCAATAGAAAAGTTTGACCCATCGCAGCCCAGAATATAGTCACTTTTTTCTTCCTTTTCATTGGGCTTTGGATTCTTCCCAAACACTCTTGATTTATGGTAAAAATAGCACGCTATAGCTAGTTTTCGAACTGGTTATTTAAAAATAGTCACCGTTTACGAAGTCAATAAAAAATAGCCATTATTTTGCTGCAACAGAGACCGGTCCAGCATAATATACTGGAGTTCGGTGCACCTGTGTATGAACTCCAGCATATTATGCTGGACCGGTATACTTTGTTGACTCCAGTATATTATACTGTACAATTATACTTGCTGAAATTCCAGTATATTATGCTGGAATTCTAGTGTACTTATGCTGGAACTCCATCACATTATGCTGGAGTTCCAGCATACTTATCCTGGAACTCCAATATAATATGCTGGAGTTCAAGCATACTTATGCTGGAACTCCAATATAATATACTGGCGTATTTTTCGGGTTTTAAACAGTGTTTTCGCTCAGATTTATCTTTACATGAAAATTGGCTAAATTTCGATTACTTTTTAAACTGGGCTATTTTTGAACGACCAGTTGTAAATCTGACTATTTTTGAATTTCTCCCTGATTTATGCGACTATTGGGCTTCATCAGCCCAGCTGTTCCAAGTTTGGGCTCCGTTGAAAATCGGACCTTAAATGCATGATGGGCTTACACTAATTAGCAAAGTTTTTTTTACGTGTAGAATTAACCCAAATATACGTCCACCCAACCGTTTAAATTAAAAATGATAAGTAAATATATAATATATTTAATATGAATATAATCAGTTTATAATCTATTATACGGAGAAAAAATAAAAAGTAAATCCAATTGGCTATTTGTGTAAAGATCCCAAGTTACTTGCACTAAATTGGTTCTGGAGATGCGCTTCTCAAAATGAATTGCATTTTGTGGCCCAAAACATCAAAAAAATGTTAACCATATTACTTGAAGAAAATTGCCGTGATTCAAGAACCTATTGAATATTTGAACTCAATTATGATGAGTTCATGTATCTTTTTTTGTCATAAAAGATTACTTAGCTTCATTACTAACTTGTAAAAGATACAGGGTGTTAGACCTTCGCCACTTTGAGCTTGACTTGACAACGAGAGCATTGTCATGATGCAGCAAGAGTGTTGCAAGCTAGGTGCACGAGTAGCACCAAGTCAAAAGGAAAACGGGCAAGTGATGGCGAAGGCTTTGACGAATGCGAGGCAGTTTGGCAAGGGCTTGAAAATGAGTTGCGGGATGAGGGTGGCACTTGATCATGGTAAAGGCATGAGGTAGTGATGCCAAGTCAAGGAAAAAATGGAATGGCAAAGGCAGGCTAAAGTGCAACGGAAGGCAGTGCGCGGGAAAAACTTGTCATGATATTGGGGCGCGGCGAAGGGCCATGTTCGTGGACAATGACATTGGGCAGTTACGACACATGCTGTGCACATGAGCAGCAGTTGAGCTTTGCTAAAAAGGCTGGCAGAAGTGTTAGCACGTTTTAAGGCCCTGTTTTCCATTATTATTAGCCATGGTTTACATGATCCTAATAGTTGGGGGTTGTCAACTACATTAGGCTAAAATAGTGGGCTATGTGGGACAAGTGTCTAAGCCTAAGGCAACTAATATAACAAAAAAGGGCTGGTTCATGTGTTATAAATGGGCAACTTCCTTTATGTTTATGGCATAAGTGAAAAACGTGTAAGAGTACACATTGAGTTTGGAAAGAGTCCTAAGTCTGGTTTTCAAGAGTGAAAACACCTAAGGCTAAGAGTAGTCTTGTGAGGGTCAAGAATGATCTTCTTGTACATGGCATTGTACTTCGAATTTGAGTTGCTTTGTATGCTCGAGTTAAATACAAAGTTGGGAAAATAGTTTCTTGTATATTGTGTCTTGTGTTCATCTATATTTTCTGTCCCTTTACTTATTTTTCGTTTCTTAAAATCAGGTTAAACTCACTACATTAAAAAGCTGCCTAAAATATTCTATGTCCAAAGTTACTAAAATTTGGCTAAGTGTTTGAGCAGGCTGAAATCAAGTGTGAGACTTGGCTGTCGCGGGGGCTATTTTTGTGTGACATAAAACATGACTGTGACAATTAGTATCAGAGCGGAGCAGGTTCGTGACGGAGACACGACGAGCAGTGGTAGATTTTGTGGTCTTGTTTGAGAACATGGCCGGTGGTAACAATGAACTGCGGGAAAGGCTAACGAAACTGGAGGCACTGGTTGGAAATATTCCTGATGGTGAAGAAATTTAGACTCTCGTGACAAGGCTTGCCTACCTTTAGGCAGAATTGGCAAGGCTAAGTCAAGAGAACGCAGATCTGAAAGCCGAGACAGTAGTACTACGACGTGCTGTGGGCGACGATGCTCCTCAACGTGGTGCTGATCGTCTCAAGGTGAAAATTCCTGAACCTAAGGCATTTGGTGGTGAAAGGAGTGCATATGAATTGGAGAATTTTCTTTGGGATATGGAGTAGTACTTTCATATTAGTCATGTGTAAGATGAGAAGAAGAAAGTAACCTTGACTAGCATGTATTTGAGTGAAGATGCTAAGTTATGGTGGCATACTCGTGTGGCTGAAGATGAAAGTTTAGGCAGACCAAAGATTGAGTTGTGGGAGCGGCTTAAAAAGAAATTGAAGGATCAGTTCGTTCCTAGCAATACGTCTTGGATTGCTAGGGACAAACTGAAAAAGTTGGGGCAAACCGGATCAGTTAAAACATATGTCAAAGAATTCACTTCTTTGATATTGAGCATAAGAAACATGTCGGAAGAAGACAAGTTGCACAACTTCATGAGCGGGCTGCAACAGTGGGCACAACTTGAGTTGCGTAGGCAGAATATTCAAAACCTCGCAAGTGTTGTGGCTGCGGCTAATGAATTGGGCGATTTTCACTTAAGTGATGAGATTTCTGCTTCAAAGTCCAACGACGAAAAGAAGGACAAGGCTAAGGAGTGGAAGAAATGTGAAACAATACTAATGAAGACAAGGGGAAGGGAAAGCATGAGGCTGAAACTTCAAAATGCAAGGCGAAGGGCAGCAAATTCAGTGGTTGTTTCCTTTGTGATGGACCACATTGAGCAAGGGACTGCCCAAAAAAGGCAGTGTTAAATGCCAAGACTATCGCGGATAAGAGGGATGCATTGGAGGTAATGACCAGTGACAAACAAACTATTGGTGTCAATGCACTTGTGGCTGAAGAGAAGGGAGACCAAGGGGCGTTACTTGTCAACCCCTTAGGACTCATAAATTGAGCTAACCTCGACGAGGACGTCGAGTTTCAAAGGGTGGGGGTGGTTTGTTAGACCTCCGCCACTTTGAGCTTGACTTGACAACGAGAGCATTGTCATAAGGAAGCAAGAGTGTTGCAAGCTAGGTGCACGAGTAACACCAAGTCAAAAGGGAAATGGGCAAGTCATGACCAAGGCTTTGACAGAGGCGAAACAACTTGGCAAGGGATTGGAAATGAGTTGCGGGCTGAGGGTGGCACTTGATCATGGCAAAGGCATCAAGGCATGAAGCAGTAATGCCAAGGCAAGGCAAAAAAGGAATGACAAAGGCAGGCTAAAGTGCAACGGGAGGCAGTGTGTATGACAGACTTGTCAAGACATTGGGGCGCGGTGAAAGGCCATGTTCGTAGGCAATGGCATAGGCAAAATGTGGCTAAAATGCAGTTGGATACAATGGCATTGTCGCCTGATTCAAGCCAAGGCACGAAAATGGGCACCAAGCTTCAGATTGACTAAGTCAAGGGCGGTTATGGCACATGATGTGCACATGGGCAGCAGCTGAGCTTTGCTAAAAAGGTTGGCAGAAGTGTTAGCACGTTTTGAGGTCATGTTTTTCATTATTATTAGCCATGATTTACATGATCCTATTAGTTGAGGATCAACAGTGATCTTCTTGTACACGACATTGTACTTCGAGTTTGAGTTTCTTTGTATGCTCGAGTTAAATAAAAAGTTTGGAAAAGAGTTTCCTGTATATTGTGCCTTGTGTTCATCTATATTTTCTGTCCCTTTAATTATTTTTCGTTGCCTAAAATCAGTTTAAACTTACTAAGTTGAAAAGCTGCCTAAAATATTCTAAGTCCAAAGTTACTGAAATTTTGGCTAAGTGTTGGAGCAGGCTGAAATCAAGTGTGAGATTTGGCTGCCGCGCGGGCTGATTTTGTGTGACATAAAACACGCCTGTGACACAGGGGCAAGGTGCACTGGGCACCGAGGATCACTAATATCACATGATTATCTACTACTATACTATGATCCATAATTGGATCAGTACTAAAACTACTTACTACGGCAAAGCTAGGATCCATAGAAGGATCATGACAAAAACCGTATGTAGTGCTACAAGAGGGAGTGACAAAGAGCATGTTTCAGGATGAATTTACAGCTGGGGGATTAGGGGGTGTATAAAAAACGCAAGAGTTGACAAGTCATCGTCTTCCCACTCCTGCTTTATCCGATTGGAAGTCATTGTAGACAGAAAGCGATGTTGTATCAAAAAGTTGTAGACTACTATTACAGGATATAAGAAGGTTGTAGACTACTGTTACAGGATATCAAAAAGTTGTAGACAAAAGATGAGTTCATGTATCTGTTGCCTCTTTAATTTATCCTGAGGGTACATTTATTTGAATTTTACATAAATATTTGTTTTGAATTTCTTTTTTTGCTAACATATTTCTAAAGCAATGCAATAGTTTTTTTTTTATGTGACCTGCAAAAGATGAGGCTCTCCAGCCTCCAAAGAAGAGGAAGCTAGAAGTGAAAATTTTGAAGCATTTGTTCTTACTTTGAACTTGCAACAAGGAGAATGATGTTGGGCATATTTTCATATGTATTGACACCAATTTACCTCCATTTTTACCGCTATTTTATTATATTTGATATTAAATATGCCCAACTTAGCTTGATGATGTAGTTTTATACTTATTTGGGTGTTAATAAATAATGTAGGTACATTGACGAGAGATTACAGAGCAAATATAATGAAAATTGGGAAAAACTATTTGTCGGAGCATTCAAACGAATCCATTACAGTAATTAATTTGTTTTCCAGAGTACTATGCTTTTCCTCATTGCTTATAGGTTTCTTTTCTTAAAAAGTTTATTGTCACACACTCGCACTGCTGTTAGTCTATCTGCAATAACACTCAAGAGTAGCTTAGGTATTCGAAAGCTCTATTAGTGACATGAATATGAGCTGCAATTTGTTTGAACTTCGCTTGATACAAAATAATTAGACTAACAAATCTCTCTTTTGTTTCAGCAGTTTAATTTTCTGCTGCGATCATTTGTAAGTTACTGGGTGAAGTAATTAATACTTCGCTGATATTTGGGGGTAATTGCAATATCGTAAGCTGCATTTTTAGTATTTAGAACCCATAAAACTCAAAACCTTAATTAGCTTGCCTCTGTATGCGATGATGTATTATTTATCTTTTGAGGTTATTCCATGATTTCTCTCTCTCTTTTTTTTTTTTTTTTTTTTTATATATATAAATTACTAACGTCGAACGGTTAAGAAATTGAAAAAAAATATATACCCCGCTTGATCTCCAGGCTTTGGGTTCCAGAGTTTCTTTCGTCCATTCATATCCACTCTTTATTGAGTACTTCCCATTCAAAATTGTGGCACGAAAGAAATGCGTGAAGACACAAATGTGTTGTTTGGCTATATAAAAAAATAGTACACAGATATTTGGTGGATAACTCTACACATTTTAGTTACATTGTACATGTTAATATACAAGTGGAGGAGAAGTAAATATAGAGATAGAAGGGTTCCAAATATAATTAATTAGTAATTAGAAAAAACAATTTGGGCACCCGACAGGAAACAAATCTTTCTCTTTCTCCCATATCTATCCTTTTCCCTCTTTCTTTTTAATTTAAACGTTCCACCTATCCTATTATTTTCCTGCCCTCTTACGTCTTAATTAAGTGGGGGCTCTACAATTGCACAATTATTCAAAGATAGAAAAAAGAATATACTGGGTGTAACAGATGTTACATAGGTCGTCAAATTGCGTCGTTAAAATATATAAAATCCCTAGTGCACGTGAAAGATGAGTAAAGAGTTTAAGTAAATGGAAATAGAGTACTATATTTTCGCACCTCATGTGCTTGTGAAATTGCTTTAAGTGAGTTGTATATGGTCTTTCTTTTGCTCCTTCTTTAGTTGCATGGGTTGCATCCCAATTTTGAAAGGTGCATATGAAAAAAGAATTCAGATTGATTAATTCTAACATGACAGGGGGAAAATGTTTTATCATAATCAATTCAGTCTAGCTAAGAGTACCCTTCGGCAACCAGAGTTTAGCATTTTATTTTCTAGTGCTAGGACATCCATATTTTTGTGATTACCCAAAGGGTCATCTTGTATTTTAGAATCCGAAACTGGGTTTTGAGACCTTGAAAACTTTATTTTCTTTCTCCTTAATTTGCGTGCGTAGTCCAGACGTGTTTCCGGAAAGCTTTTATATGAAATTTAAGAAATATATTGAATTTGACCTTTAGAATTGATTAAAGTTGACTTCGGTCAATATTTTTGGTAAACGGACCTGGCCCCGTGATTTGACAGTCCCCAAGGGTCCGTAGTAAAATATGGGACTTGGGCGTATGCCCGGAGTCGAATTTCCGAGATCCCTAGTCTGAGAAATGAATTTTTGAAGAAAATTGTTTGCTGGAAAATATAAGGATTTTTAGAAATGAAATAGTGTGTGATCTCATTATATTCGGACCCGTTTGGTTCCGGAGCCCGGTACAGGTTTGATATCGTATTTAAGTCGTATATGTGAAATTTGGTGAAAAACGGAAGAGATTTGTCGGACCCTTGGTTGAGAAAATAGAAATTTTGAACTACTTTATGAATTTCATGAGTTTTGGTGTTAAATTTGTTGTTTAAGATGTTATTTTGGCAATTTAATCGCATGAGCAAGTCCGTATAATATATTTAGACTTGTTTGCATGTTTGGTTTGGATCCCCGAGGGTTCGGGTGAGTTTTGGATAGGCCACGGTGTGAGTTTAGACTTACAAAGAAATTGTTGTTGCATCTAGTATTGTTGCAGGCTCTGATCTCGCAATTGCGAGTTCAGGCTTCGCAATTGCAAGCCTAACAGGCTTGGTAATTGCGAAGAAGCCCAGACCAGCATTTGTTCGCATTTGCGAACATCCCTTCGCAATTGCGAAGTCAACAGAGAGGTCAAAGATCGCAATTGCGACAAATTGCAAGAGGAGCAGACATGCAGCAGGTCCACAATTGCGAAGCCTGTCTCGCATTTGTGAGCTTCGCAATTGCGAAGCTGCTGTCGCAATTGCAACATCTACTCCTGAACAAAACATCATTTGGACGGGATTTTCACTTTACAACAAACAATAACAACAACAACCCAGTATAATCCTACTTAGTGGTGTTTGGGGAGGGTAGTGTGTACGCAGACCTTACCCCTACCCTAGGGTAGAGAGGCTGTTTCCATATAGACCCCCGATATTCTTCCCTCCAAGAACTTCCCACCTTGCTCTTGGGGAGACTCGAACTCACAACCCTTGATTGGAAGTGGAGGTTTCACTTTATTCTTCAAAATATCAAAACCTAAACCCCAAAAGGCGATTTTCCTAGAACAAGTTCCTCCCCAAATCATATATAAATGAATCTTAACTCTTTTTCTTCAATTTATTTCATCTTTTAAATGATTTTATCTTAAAATCTAGGGTTTTTCATGGGAAACTGGGTGTTCTTGGGTAGAAATTAGGAATTTCGAAATTTGGGGATTTGGACCTCAATTTGAGGTCGGATTTCAAAACTAAATGCATATTTGAGTTCGTGGGTAAATGTGATGACCCAAGAGGTTATCACTTGATTTACAAGTCAATTATGTGTTCCGAGTCCTTAAAAACATCTTTTTATCCCATCTCAATTTGTGTGCGCGGCCGGGTGTATATCCAGAACGCTTTTATGTGAAAATTTGATAAAAATGCTAATTTACCTTTAAAAATTGAATTTAAGTTGACTTCGGTCAATATTTTGGGTAAACAGACCCGGACTCGTGATTTGACGGTCTCAAAAGGTTCGTAGAAAAATATGGGACTCGGAATTGAATTCCGAGGCCCCAAGCCTGAGAAATGAATTTTTGAAGAAACTTGTTTTAACTGAAATTATAAGAGTTTTTGAAAATTTAAATGTGTTTGAATTTGATGGTATCGGGCCCGTATTTTGGTTTCAGAGCTCGGTATAGGTCTTATTTACTATTTAAGTTGTGCCTGTAAAATTTTGTAAGAAACGGACTTCATATGACGTGAATCGGACCCTGGGTTGTGAAATTTGAAACTTAAGAGTTCCTGAGATTTTTCTTTGATTTTGAGGCTAAACTTGAAGTTCTAGGTGTTATTTGGGGATTTGATTGCACGAGTAAGTCTGCATGATGTTTTTAGGGTTGTGTTCATGTTTGGTTTGGAGCCCCGAGGCTCGGGTGAGTTTCGGATAGGCCACATGATGTTTTACACTTAGGAATTCTGCTGTCATAGCTGTTGCAGGTGGTAAGGTAATTCCCTCTTCACGTTCACGAAGGAACTCCCGCGAATGCGAAGAGAATAGTGGGGCTGAAGGAAAATTCTTTCTACGCGAACGCGAAGCCTTGGGGGTGTTACCCTTCGCGAAAGAGAACCTGCTATCGCGACGCAAAGGCCATTTGGCAGGGAATTGGGGGAAGAGAAAATGATCTACGCGAGCGCGACAATTAGCTCGCGAACGCGAAGGTCAGGGGGGTGAACCTTCGCGAACGCGTACAGTAACTCGCGAACGCGACAGATCCTTCGCGAACGCGAAAAAGGTCTGTCCAGTAATTTAAAACAGAACCAGAATGTAAATTTAGCCATATTTTCATATCTTCTTCCCCAAAATTAGACCCTAGGTGATATTTTAAGAGCAAATTGAATACCAAATCATAGGTATGTGTTCCTAAACCCATCTCCTTCATTTTCCATCAACACCCATTATATTTCTAGGCTTAAATATTGTTGTTCCATGGTAGAAATTGGGAACTTGGGTAGAGTTAGGGCTTTTTGAATAATTAGAATTTAGACCTAAATTTGGGGTTGGATTTCGAAACTAATTACATATTCGGGCTTTTGGGTGAATGTGTAATCGGGTTTTGGTTCGAACCTCTAGTTTTGACCAAGCGGGCCCAGAGTCAATTTTGACTTTTTGGGAAAAATGATAGAAAACCTATAATTAAGCATTGGGTATGAACTCTTTAGCATTTATTGATGTTGTTAAATTAATTTGGGCTAGATACAAGTAAACTGGAGGCGAATTCTAAAGGAAAAGCGGTGTTTGAGGTTTGAGTTGGCCGTGGAAGTTCGAGGTAAGTGTTTGGTCTAACCTTAGCTTGATGGAATAGGTATTGTGCTTTATTTGCTATGTGCTAGTGCAGTGTACAACGTATAGGTATGGTGACGAGTATCTATACGTCGATGTCAAGCATGCCCGTGAGTCTTAAATTGTAATCGTTGTGTTTTATAATAAGTACTACAAATGCCTAAGTTCTTGATTCTCCGCGTTGGGCAAAACTTATGATTATCTTCGTGGTATTTGTTTATTGTTGAGCATTGGCTCCAGTTGAGGTTTTATTTGTGAAGTTAATTGTTGGTACAAGTTTGGTTATAGCTGATTACCTTGCTGGGACGTAGTTATTTCTTATTGTTGATCCCCTTGCTGGGATGTTGTTGTTGCTATTATTTGGGTGAGGAAAGAGAGATAAAGCACGAAGGGTGATGCCGTGCACATTAATATTTATTCATTTGGTGAGGAAAGAGTGATAAAACACGAAAAGTGATGTCGTGTACATTTTCATTGATATTGATGCATATGTTGAGGAAGAGAGATAAAGCATGAAAGGTGATGCCATGCACATTTCTAATATTTACATGGTGAGGCAGAGAGATAAAGCACGAAGGGTGGTCCTGTGCACAATTTCATTACTTGATTGCATTTGTGAGGACTGAGAGTAAAAGCACGAAGGGTGATGTCGTGCACTTATTGCCTATTTGTTATGATTTCTTGCTGTTTCGGTTCAAGTACCTTAAACTGTCTTATTCCTCTATTACTATGATTTTTTATGTTGGTATTTCCCCCATAGCATGTTACCCCTCTCCCGTTACTTTTGAATTACTTCTATTAATGTTATTCTGCTAGATACTGTTTAACTACAGGTTATTTGTTTGTTGTGTCCTAGCCTCGTCACTACTTCACCGAGGTTAGGCTCGACACTTACTCAGTATATGGGGTCGGTTGTACTGATACTACACTTTGCACTCTTTTGGGCAGACTTCGGTAACAGAGCCTACATACCTTAGCTAGGGGTTGCTGCTTTCAGTCCATCAGGAGACCCGAGGTAGTCCTACAGGCATCCGTGCACCTTGGTGTCCCCTTCTTATCTAGCTTCTTTCTGTTCTTTTCTATTTCAGAGAAAAACGTGTACTCTCTTGTTCAGACCCTATTTGTAGTTTTCTTAAATAGTCCGTGAGATTGTGACACTAGTTCTGGGTGGTTTATGTTTATGGATTCGTATTGGTATTAGCTTAATTGTTAAATTTTCGTTCTTCCGCATTGATATTTCCGTTGTTTGTAATATATTAACTTGCAATTGTTAAGAGGTTAAAAAAAGGGGTAAATTTATCGGAATAGTTGGCTTACCTAGCTTTCACCAGTAGGCGCCATCATGACTCCCGAGGGTGGGAAATTCAGTTCGTGACAAGATGGTATCAGTTTCACTTCTATTCTTCTCTGTCGTGCGATTTGGTTTCTCAATGCTAATTGAACTTCTACTCTGTTCTTTCACAGACAGTGAGAACACGCGCTTCTTCATCCACTGATCAGCAGCCCGAGCCCCTAGCGATAGCATTTACGAGGGGCAGAAGATGAGGCCGAGGCCGTTCTGGGGGCCGAGGCGAGGGCAGAGCTCAACCCAGAGCAGCAACTCCAATGGCGGAGCCTCAGGTAGATTTTGATGATGAGGTTCCAGCCTAGACAGTTCCGGTGGGCCCAGCTCAGGTCCCAAAGGGGTTCATTGCTACCCCAATACTCCAGGATGCTCTGGCTCGTCTAGTGGGCCTTATGGAGAGTGTCACTCAGAAAGGCTTACTTCCTGTAGCACCAACCGACTCTCAGGCCGGGGGAGGAGTATAGACTCCAGCTACCCGCACTCTGGAGCAGATGGCTCCCCAATTTCAGACTCCAGCAGCTCAGCTAGTTGGAGTCGTTCAGCCGGGTGTAGTAGCTCAGACCAGTGATGGACCAACTATGTTTGCCGATGCTTTGTGGAGGTTGGACATGTTCACCAAGCTGTTCACTACTACTTATGGTAGTACTTCTTCAGAGGATCCCCAGGATTGCTTAGACAACTGTCATGAGGTTCTTCGGAACATGGAGATAGTGGAGACTAATGGGGTCAACTTTGCTGCTTTCTGTCTGTCAGATTCCGCCAAGAAATGGTGGAGAGATTATTGTTTGGCCAGACCAGCTGGATCACCAGCTCTCACTTGGGACCAGTTCTCGCAGCTATTTCTCGAGAAGTTTCTTCCCGTCACTCAGAGAGAGGAGTATCGCAGGTGGTTCGAGAGTCTCCAGTAGGGTTCTATGACAGTCACCCAGTACGAGGAGGTTTATTGAGGGACTCACTCAACCTATTAGACTGCAGATGGCTAAGGAGATAAGTAGCGAGATTTCTTTCCAGGATGCGACCAATGTGGCCAGGCGGGTTAAGATGGTTTTAGCTCAGGGAAGCGGTTAGGGGTCTGATAAGAGGCCTCGTTATTCTAGAAGATTCAGTGGTGCCTCGTCTGGAGGCAGGGATTCTTTTGGTAGAGGCCATCCTCCCATGCCATTTCAGTTAGCACTTCAGGTTTCTCATGGTGCTCCAGGTGACCGTATTTCTCATATGTAGTATTCTGATCAGTTACCCTATATTGTACCACTAGCTCCTATCAGTGCACCTCTACTCCAGAGATCTCAAGGTGATTATCCAGGCCGTCAGGGTTAGTTTCAGTGCCAGCAGTCTCAGCAGCCCAAGTCTTGCTATACTTGTGGTGATACGAGGCATATTGCTAGGTTTTCCCCTCGAGCCTCTAGCAGTTCTCAACACCAGGGTTCTCGTGTTATGGTTCCAGCACCGGGTGTTCCACTACCCGCTCAGCCAGCTAGAGGTAGGGGTAGATGTGTTAGATGTGGAGGTCAGGCCGCTAGAGGTGGAGGTCAGGCAACTAAAGGTGGAGGCCAGCCAGTAGGAGGCCGTCTTAGGGATGCAGTTCAGAGTGGTGGGGCCAAGCCCCGATGTTATTCTATGCCAGGCAGACCTGAGGCTGAGGCCTCCGATTCAGTTATCACAAGTATGATTTCAGTGTGCAGTAGAGATGCCTCAGTTCTATTTGATCCAAGGTCCACATATTCTTATGTATCATCTTATTTTGCCTCTTATCTGGTTGTGCCTCGTAATTCTTTGAGTGCTCTTTTATATGTGTCTACACCGGTGGGTGATTTTATTATGGTAGATCATGTTTATCATGCTTGCATGGTTGTTATTGGGGGTCTTGAGACCTATGTAGATCTTCTAATTCTCGATATGGTGGATTTCGATGTCATTCTGGGGATGGATTGGTTATCCCCTTATCATGCTATATTGGATTGTCATGACAAGACCGTGACCTTAGCACTACCAAGGTTGCCTCGTTTGGAGTAGAGAGGGACTCCTGGTCATTCTACCACCTGGGTTATCTCATATTTGAAGGCTCAATGTATGGTTGATAAGGGATGTTTGGCCTGTTTGGTGTATGTTCATAATTCTAGTGCTGAGGTTCCTTCTATGGATTCTGTGCCCGTTGTTTGTGAGTTTCCAGAGGTATTTCAGTCAGACTTGCTGGGGATGCCACTCGACAGGGATATTGACTTTTGCATTAATTTGGCTCCGGGCACTCAGCTCATTTCTATTCTGCCATATGGTATGGCCCCGACAGAGTTAAAAGAATTAAAAGATCAGTTGCAGGATTTGCTGGATAAAGGCTTTATTAGACTGAGTGTCTCGCCTTGGGGTGCACCGGTGTTATTTGTCAAGAAGAAAGATGGGTCGATGAGGATGTATATAGATTAGCGGCAGTTGAACAAAGTCACCATCAAGAACAAGTATCCATTGTCGAGGATTGATGATTTGTTTGATCAGCTTCGGGGTGCCAAGGTATTTTCGAAGATTGATTTGAGATCTGGCTACCATCAGTTGAGGATTAGGGCATCCGATATCCCCAAGACAGCTTTTCTTACTCGGTACGGGCATTATGAGTTCTTAGTGAGGTCATTCGGGCTGACAAATGCCCCAATAGCTTTCATGGACTTGATGAACCGAGTGTTCAAGCCTTATTTGGGTTCCTTCGTGATTGTCTTCATTGATGATATTTTGATTTATTTTATTCCCGCAATCGGGAGGAGCACGAGCAACATCTCTGCGTCGTTCTTTAAACTCTGACGGATAGTCAATTGTATGCCAAGTTTTCGAAGTTTGAGTTTTGATTGAGTTCATTGCATTCTTGGGTCACGTTGTATCAGCATAGGGTATTCGGGTGGATCCTAAGAAGATTGCGGCAGTCAAGGACTGGCCTAGACCCACATCAGCTACAGAAATCCGGAGTTTCTTGGGTTTGGCGGGTTATTACCGTCGGTTTGTGGAAGGGTTTTCATCTATTGCAGCCCCGATGACCAGGTTGACCCAGCAGGGTGCCCAGTTCAGGTGGTCAGACGAGTGTGAGGCGAGCTTCCAGAAGCTCAAGACAGATTTGACTACGGCGCCGGTGTTGGTTTTGCCTATAGGTTGAGGTCCATATACAATGTATTGTGATGCATCGCGTGTTAGACTAGGTGCAGTGTTGATGCAAAATGGCAAGATTATTGCATATGCTTCACGACAGTTGAAGATCCACGAGAAGAATTATCCAGTTCATGATTTGGAGCTAGCAGCCATTGTTCACGCGCTGAAGATTTGGAGGCATTATTTATATGACGTGTCATGTGAGGTGTTCATGGATCACAAGAGTTTGCAATACTTGTTCAAGCAGATGGAGCTAAATTTGAGGCAGATGAGGTGGTTAGAGCTGTTGAAAGACTATGATATCACCATCTTGTATCATCCGGGGAAGGCCAATGTCGTAGCCGATGCTTTGAGTAGGAAGTCAGCCATTATGGCAGCCTTGCGTTATTCCAGTCGGTGAGAGGCCGTTTGCTTTGGATGTTCAGGCTTTAGCCAATCAGTTTGTGAGGTTGGATGTTTCTGAGCCCATCCGTGTTCTAGCTTGCATAGTCGCTCGTTCTTCGTTATTTGAGCGTATTCGAGATCGGCGGTATGATGATCCTCATTTGCTTTTCCTTAGAGACACAATGCGGCACAGAGGTTCCAAGCAGGTTACAAATGGAGATGATGGAGTTTTAAGGATGCAGGGTCGTAGTTCCCGGTATTCTATTCATCTGGACGCCACTAAGATGTTTCAAGATTTGTGGCAACATTATTGGTGGAGGAGGATGAATAAGGACATTGTTGCCTATGTAGCTTGGTGTTTGAATCGTCAGTAGATAAAGTACGAGCATCAAAGACCTGATGGTTTGTTTCAGAAGATTAAGATTCCTGAGTGGAAGTGGGAGCGGATCACTATGGACTTCGTTGTTGGACTCCCATGGACTCAGAGGAAGTTTGATGCAGTAGGGGTTATTGTTGATAGGCTGACCAAGTCAGCGCATTTCATTCCTGTGGCAGTTTTCTATTCCTCGGAGCGGTTGGCTGAGATCTATATCCGAGAGATCGTTCGTCTTCATGGTGTGCCTGTGTCTATCATTTCTGATCGGGGTACACGGTTTACCTTGCATTTCTGGAGGGAAGTACAGCGTGAGTTGGGTACGCGGGTCAAGTTGAGCACAACATTTCATCCTCAGATGGATGGGCAATCCGAGCGTACTATTCAGATTTTGGAGGATATGCTTCTAGCATGTGTTATTGATTTTGGAGGTTCTTGCCATTAGATGAGTTTGCCTATAACAACAGTTACCAATCGAGCATTCAGATGGCTCCCTATGAGGCATTATATGGTAGGCGGTGTCGATCGCCGGTTGGGTGGTTCAAGCCAAGAGAGGCTCGGTTGTTGGGTACAGATTTAGTTAAGGATGCCTTGGACAAGGTTAATATCATTCAGGCTAGGCTCCGTACATCTCAGTCCAGGCAAAAGAGTTATGCTGACCGCAAGGTTCATGATGTGGCATTTATGGTCGGAGAGTGAGTGTTGCTCCGAGTGTCGCCCATGAAGGGCATGATGAGATTTGGGAAGAAGGGCAAGCTATGCCCTAGGTTAATTGGTCCTTTTAAGATTCTTTATCGAGTGGGAGAGGTGGCTTACAGACTTGCGTTGCCGCCGAATTTATCAGTTGTGCACCCAGTGTTTCATGTGTTCATGCTTCGGAAGTATCACGACGATCCATCCCACATGTTAGATTTCAGCACTGTCCATCTGGACAAGGACTTGACCTATGAGGAGGAGCCGGTGGCTATTCTAGATTAGCAAGTTCGTCAGTTGAGATCGAAGAAGTTCCCTTCGGTTCGTGGGCAGTGGAGAGGTCAGCCTATCGATTACCTGGGAGTCCGAGTCCGATATGCGGAGCCGATATCCCCATCTTTTTCCCGAATCAGGTACTTCGTTTCTATATCAGTTCGAGGACGAACAGTTGTTTTAGAGGTGGAGGATGTGATGAACCAAAAGGTCATCACTTGATTTACAAGTCAATTTTGTGTTTCGAGGTGTTAAAAACCTCCTTTAATCCTACCTCAATTTGCGTGCGTGGCTCGGGCGTATATCTGGAATGCTTTAATGTGAAAATTTGATAAGAATGCTAATCTGCCTTTAAAAATTAAATTTAAGTTGACTTCGGTAAACATTTTGGGTAAACATACTTGGACCTGTGATTTGACGGTCTCGGAAGGTCGGTAGAAAAATATGGGACCCGGGCGTATGCCCGAAATTGAATTCCGGTCCCAACACCGAGAAATGAATTTTTGAAAGAAAATTGTTTAAGTTAAATTATATGAGTTTTTAGAAAATTAGTGTGTTTGAATTTGACGGTATCGGGCCCGTATTTTGGTTTCAGAGACGGATACAGGTCTTATATGGTATTTAAGTTGTGCCAGTAAAAATTGGTAAGAAACGGACTTCATATGACGTGAATTGGAACCTCGGTTGTGAAATTTGAAACTTAATAGTTCTTGAGATTTTTCTTTGATTTTGAGGATAAACTTGAAGTTTTAGGTGTTATTTTGGCGATTTGATCGCACGAGTAAGTCCGTATGATGTTTTTAGGGTTGTGTGCATGTTTGGTTTGGAGCCCCGAGGGCTTGGGTGAGTTTTGGACAGGCCACATGATGTTTTTACAGTTAGGAATTCTGTTGTCTTAGCTGTTGCAGGTGCTCAGGTAATTCGTTCTTCGCGTTCGCGAATGAACTCCCGCGAATGCGAAGAGCAAACTGGGACTGAAGGAAAATTCCTTCTACGTGAACGCGAAGCCTTGGGGGTGTTACCCTTCGGGAACGCGGACCTACTATGGCGAACACGAAGGCCATTTGGTAGGGACCTAGGGGAAGGGACAATGCTCGACGCGAACGTGGCAATTGGCTCACGAACGCGAAGGTCATGGGGTGAACCTTCGCGAACGTGTACAGTAACTCGAGAACGTGAAGGCTCTTCTAGGCAATGCTTTGCGATCGCAAAGAAGGTCTGTCCAGCGATTTAAAACAGAACCAGAACGTAAATTTAGCCATATTTTCATATCTTCTTCCCCAAAAACAGACCCTAGGCGATTTCTGAAGAGCAAATTCAATACCAAATCATAGGTATCTGTTCCTAAACCCATCTCCTTCATTTTCCATCAACACCCATTAGATATCTAGGCTTAAATATTGTTTTTCCATGGTAGAAATTGGGAATTTGGGTAAAGTTAGGGCTTTTTGAATAATTGGAATTTAAACCTCATTTTGGGGTTGGATTTTGAAACTAATTGCATATTCGGGCTTGTGGGTGAATGGCTAATCGGGTTTTGGTTCGAACCTCTAGTTTTGACCAAGCGGGCCCGGAGTCGATTTTTGACATTTTGGGAAAAATGATAGAAAACCTATAATTAAGCATTGGGTATGAATTCTTTAGCATTTATGGATGTTGTTAAATTAATTTGGGCTAGATACAAGTAAATTGGAGGAAAATTTTAAAGGAAAAACGGTGTTTAAGGTTTGAGTTGGACGTGGAAGTTCGAGGTAAGTGTTTGGTCTAACCTTAGCTTGAGGGAATAGGTATTGTGCTTTATTTGCTATGTGCTAGTGTAGTGTACGACGTATAGGTGTGGTGGCGAGTATCTATACGTCGGTGTCAAGCACGCCCGTGAGTCTTAAATTGTAATCGTTGTATTTCTTAATAAGTACTACAAATGCCTAAGTTGTTGATTCTCCGCGTTGGGCAAGACTTATGATTATCTCCATGCTTTTTTGTTTATTATTAAGCATTGGCTCCAGTTGAGGTTTCATTTGTAAAGTTAATTGTTGGTACAAGTTTGGTTATAGCTGATTCCATTGTCGGGACGTAGTTATTTCTTACCGTTGATTCCCTTGTCAGGATGTGTTTATTCTTGTTGTTGATTCCCTTGCCGGGATGTTGTTGTTTCTATTGTTTGGTGAGGAAAGAGAGATAAAGCATGAAGGGTGATGCCGTGCACATTCATATTTTTGCATTTAGTGAGGAAAGAGTGATAAAGTACGAAGGGTGATGCCGTGTACATTTTCATTGATATTGATGCATATGGTGAGGAAGAGAGATAAAGCATGAAGGGTGATGCCATGCACATTTCTAATATTTACATGGCGAGGAAGAGAGATAAAGCACGAAGGGTGATGCCGTGCACATTTTCATTACTTGATTGCATTGGTGAGGACTGCGAGTAAAAGCACGAAGAGTGATGCCATGCACTTATTGCCTGTTTGTTATGATTTCTTGCTGTTTCGGTTCAAGTACCTTAATTTGTCTTATTCCATTATTACTGTGATTCTTTACGTTGGTATTTCCCCCATAACATGTTACCCCTCCCCGTTACTTTTGAATTACTTCTATTACTGTTATTCTGCTAGATAGGGTTTCACTATAGGTTATGATTGTTTGTTGTATCCTAGCCTCGTCACTACTTCACCGAGGTTAGGCTTGACACTTACTCAATACATTGGGTCAGTTTTCTTGATACTACACTCTGCACTCCTTTATGTAGATCCCGGTACTGAGCATATAGACCTTAGTTAGGTGTTGCTGCCTTCAGTCCATCAGGAGACCCGAGGTAGTCTCGCAGGCGTCCGCAGACCTTGGCGTACCCTTCTTATCTAGTTTCTTTTTGTTCTTTTCTATTTCAGAGACAGACATGTACTTTCTTGTTCAGACCCTATTTGTAGTTTTCTTAGATAGTCCGTGAGATTGTGACACCAGTTCTGGGTGGTTTATGTTTATGAATTCATATATGTATTAGCTTAATTGTTAAATTTCCGTTCTTCCGCATTGATATTTTCGATGTTTATAATATATTAACTTGTAATTGTTAAGAGGTTAAAAATAAAAAGGGTAAATTAATCAGAATAGTTGGCTTGCCTAGCTTTCACCAATAGGCGCTATCACGACTCCCGAGGGTGGGAAATCCGGGTTGTGACAAGTTGGTATCAGAGCTCTAGGTTAATTAGGTCTCACAATTCACAGATAAGCTTGGTAGAGACTGAGGGATCGGTACGAAGATGTCTATTCTTATCCCCAGAGGCTACAGAGTTAGGAACAATTTCACCTCTATTCTTCTCTATCGTGCGATTTCGTTTCTTAATTTTAATTGAACTTCTACTCTATTCTTTCGCAGATGGCAAGAACACGCACTTCTTCATCCGCTAATCAACAGCCCGAGCCCCCAGTGGTAGCATCTACAGGGGTAGAGGACGAGGCCTAGGCCGTGCTAGGTGCTGAGCTCAGCCTAGAGCAACATTGATATGGTATCAGATGTTGTTGGAAGTGGAACCAAGAGGTAAAGCGGTAATTGAGGCTTGATTTTAGCCGTGGAATTGAGGTAAGTGTTTGGTCTAACCTTAGCTTGAGGGAATAGGTGTTGTTGTCGTATTTGCTACATGTTAGTATTGAGTATGACATATAGGTGTGGTGACGAGTATCTTTACGTTGGTGTCAAACATGCAATTGAGTCTTATACTGTGAATATTGTGACTCTTATTATGTATTGTTCATGCTTAAATTGATGATTATCCATGTTGAACAAGACTTATGTTGTTTTCTTAGCAATTGACCATTGTTGAGTATTGACTCAAGTTGAGACTTAATTCGTGGAGTTAATTATTGAAACGAGATTGGTTATAGCTGATTCCCTTGTGGGAATGTTATTGATTCTATTGTTGATTCCCTTGACGGGATGTATTGTTTCTATTGTTTGGGTGAGGAATAGTGTAAAGCACGAAGGATGATGTTGTGCATGATATTGTGAGTGAGTGTTGCATGATATTGTGAGTGAGTGTTAATGCATGAAGACAAACCATGAAAATGGATGTGCCTAAGAAGGAAAGGAGTCTGGTACTTAGAATTATTGAAGGTTCTGACATGGAAGATGATGAAATGGCAATGACCAAAGACTTTAGGAAGTATTTAATGAGAGGAAAGGGTCCTTTAAGAAATTGAAACTACAACAAGGAAAGAGCTATAGAGAAGCAGGCTAATGATGGATATTGCAAGTGTAGAAAGACTGATCACATGATCAAGAACTGTCCTTTGTGGGAGATTGAGTGGAAAAGGAAAGAGCTAAACGAAGGAACAAGTTCATCCCAAGAAAGGCAACAACAAAGGTTCAACTAAGGCAATGGTTGCTTCTTGGGGAGATAGTTCAGATGAGAGCTCAGATGATGATGAACGAGCCCTAATGACTATTGGAGAATTTGATGAAGAACCTGAGGTAATTATCTTTCAATTAAGAGATAAGATTAAGATTTTGTCTAAATAAAGATTATTTTAATTACTGTTGGATTTAATTGATGAGTCTGAGGATGTGAATAATGAAAAGGAACAGTTGTCAAGGGAGTGTGTTGTGTCATTTGAGAGCAAAGTGCAAAAACCTAGAACTTAGGGCTTGGGAAACTGAAAATGAAAATGCTGTGTAGAAGAACCAGATTCATGCACTTGACACATTTGTTCTAGAACTTAGATCTGAAAATCTAAAATTGAAGTTAGGAATAGGTAAAAAGATAGCTAGTGACACAAAACACTTACTATAAAGGGATCTAAGAAGGGTAAAAGATGAGTTGTATAAAATAGATGAACTGATGAGAACACTGAAAGAAGACTTGACTAAGGTTAACCATGAGCTTGATAGAACATCTAAATGGAACATGTCCTCTGATGCACTTTGATGGATACAAGAACATCATAGTAGAAACAGAAGAGGACTTGGCTTAGGGCGCTCTGCACCTAAGTGGGATCCTAAAAGCAAGTACCTCACACACCCTGGGAATAATATTTGCACACACTGTAGAAACATTGGTCACTATAAGACTGAATGCACTGCAAAAGAGAAGGCAAGTCAAAAGAACAAAAATTTTGTTCTAAGGAAGAATAGGCTGCCAAGTTAGGACAAAAGGATATGATTTATCATTTGCCTATCGAAAGGGACTCAAACTAGTTTGGGTTCTGTAGCACCCCAGAAAATTTCGAAGTACTAAAGTGCTATTAAGAAAGTCGATGTGTGCTAATGTCACGCCCCAAAGCAGAAGAGGCGTGGCCGGCACCCGGTGCCATACTCGCCCGAGCGTACCACTCTATAACTGTGAACTTTGGAGGGGTAACCCTCAACTTAGGTCGATAAGGCCATATTCGGAATCATCTGAAAATATCGTCTCTCATATTTGAGGGGTAAACATACCCAAAAGCTCATATATATATATACGACTATACAGGCTGACGAGGCTGCCATGAACATCTACTGATATACAAACTATACAGGACTTATCTACAAGCCTTAAGAGATAACTAAACTGTACCATGGTTGGGGCAGAGCCTCGACCTACCCATCAAACATGTATATATAAAATGGACTCCAAGGTCCAGACCTGGTAACTCCGAGGAAGTGGAGTTTACCAACCAAGCTAATGTTTGACTCTGTCTGCTGGGAGGTTTGTCCAACTGTTAATCAAGAGCTGCAAGCATGAAATACAATGTCTTCGACAAAAGGGACGTCAATACGAAATAATGTACCGAGTATGTAGGGCAACAAAATAACTAAAAGCTGAAACTAAATTGATAATGTCACGACCCAAACCGATGGGCCGCGAGGGGCGCCTGAGTCTTACCTATCAAACACCCCTAAGCATATGTCTAAAATATGAACCTAAATAACATCTGCTGCATTACAAAATTAACATACGTGAAAGAAGCCTGCCATGAAGGCATATGTACATATACAGACAGAATTCAGTGGGCGAGCCGGCAAGGCTGCTATAGACAACTATACATCAAAAACTGAAAGCCGACAAGGCCACATATAACCCAACTAGACATACTGTCTACAGACCTCTAACAGAAACATAACTGTACAAAGACAGGACTGAGCCATGTCATACTCATATACATATATATGTACAAACGTATCGTACCAATATCAAAAGTATCTCCGGATCAAATGGAGCATGCCAACTCTCGCTGATCAGGGATCCTAAGAAGGAGGACCGTCAGCTTGCCTACCTGCACCTGCGGGCATAAAATGCAGGCCCGTTGGAATATGGCGTGAGTACGAAATATGTACTGAGTATGTAAGGCATGGAAATTAGTACGTAATAGACATAGATGAAACATGGAATACTGAAACACATCTTTAAATCTAATTAACTTTGTATATTTTGAAACGTTTATAACGTCATGCACGTGTGTGTAAATGTCAAGCCATGCATAGGTATGGATTTACATAATATCATCAGCCTCTAAGGGCATCCCATCACATCATATCGGCCACTGTAGGCAAAGTCATGATCGTATACCAGCTGATCAGGTGGTGGTGCGTATATAACGCCATAACCATTCCCATATCCCATATACATATATATACATACATATATACGCGTATATAACACCGTTTGAATACATACATATATATGCGTATATAACTCCATTTGAATACATACCCATATATGCGTATATAATGCCGTTTGAATCATATTTCATCCACTGTGGGCCACATCATCATCATATACCAGCTGATCAGGTGGTGTTGCGTATATAACACTGTAACCTTTTCCCATATCCCATATACATATATTTACATATATACGCGTAAATAACGCCATCTGGTCATGAGTCAATGCACATGTATAAATGAGTAAAATGCATGAAAATACATAATAATCTCGATATTCCTTCTGGATAAACTTTTCCAGCTGCGTATTATACTGAGACACTTGAACAGAAGATAATAATAATTCTCATGGGGAATCAAGAATATAGACACCCCTACTATTTCTATGAATACAATAATTTATAGAAACCGTGTATTTGCTCGTTTCTTTCGTATAATCTGGACCATGCCAAAAGAAAGAAGGGAGGGCTTTAACATACCTGAACAACTATATCACTTGCATCGGGAGCATAAACCTGGATAGCTATATCACTTGTATCGACAGCATAAACCTTCCTAATACTGTATTCCAAACTTAGCGAAGTCTATATCGGGTGTATGAAGAGGCGGCGCAAATATGCAGTATACTACACTTTGCTGATTCAGAACTCACGCAATTAGTTCCACTACCTTTGCTTTTTTTTGTTGTTGTATCTTTCGGAGGAATTACCCCTTTCAGTAGGAGTTGAACAAGAAACTCAATTGGTAAAACAACTATGCTATTTGTAGTATCTTTTGTAGTTTATTTTCAAAAGTGAAATTCAAAAGGGTTTAATAACTATAAGGGGGTAAGAATTATATTTGAATGGATAAACACTACTACTATTGAAGTCCCTGAGTCATACACTAATGAGTCACTATGTCAGATAGTGGGCTGCCACGTTTCCCTTGTTGGGGGAGATGATTTTTGTTAAATTTATCCACTTATTAGTTAACCGGGTAATGTTTCGTTATTCGATAATTAATCAACTACCCGCATAATTTAAAAATTACCCCAAATTACTGAAAATTCTATTTATTTTTTTAAAAATACTTCATATATACTTTATATATTATACTACCGTGGTCACATGGTACCTTGCATGGTACTAGTTTATAACTTTCGGGTATTATTGCTCGACCCATATTTTATTTCAAATTGTCCACTTTCAACGAAACTTGTTTTCGTTAATCCGCGTACCCTTTTATCCCTCATAACACTTATTTATTTCTTGTTAATACGTTAACGTCAAGATGATCTCATCCCCGATCCTATGTCAGTTAACCGAAAACGAAACTTTTAACGTACAAAAATGCGAGATGTAACATCCTTTCACCATTGGAAACATTCATCCTCGAATGTTCCACTCTCCGTGATCTATATAACTTTGGCAAGGTCGCCTTTTATAACAATACTACTACCAACTCTCCCCGTAGAAGCTTAATAACCCAACGCCACACAGGACCACAATTATCAATAACGACAATGGCCTCACATGACCAACGACAATAACAAACGCAAGAATTTATGCACATACCTTATGATTATGATGTCTCAGTCAGACCCTTCTCCGGAGGAGGAAATAAGTAGGGATATCTAGACTTCATGTTTTCCTCGGCCTCCCAAGTCATTTCTTCCACATTGTTGTTTCTCCAAAGTACTTTCAAGGAGGCTACCTCCTTATTCCGTAGCTTGCGGATTTGTCAGTCTAGAATGGCAACCGGAATTTCCTCGTATGACAAGTCCTCTGTAATCTGTACATCATTCGTAGGTACCACTCGGGTAGGATCGCCAATGTACTTTCGTAACATAAATACATGAAAAACTGGATGGACAGACTCCAATTGCGAGGGCAATTCTAACTCATAAGCTACTCGGCCCACCCTCCGAATGATCTTATAAGGCCCGATATACCGTGGGCTAAGTTTACCCTTTTTGCCAAATCTCATCACACCCTTCATAGGTCACCTTCAAGAATACCCAGTCATCAACCCCGAACTCTATATCTCGACGTTGCACGTCTGAATATGACTTCTGATGATCTGAGCCGTCAATAGTCGATCCAGGATAAGCTTTACTTTTTCTATGGCTTGCTGAACCAGGTCTAGCCCGTGTAATCCAGATTCTCCAACGTCGAACCACCCTATAGGCGACCTACACTTTCTTCCATAAAGGGCTTCGTATGGAGCCATCTAAATGCTGGAATGGTAGCTATTATTATATGCGAACTCAATAAGCGGCAGATGATTATCCCAGATACCTTTGAAGTCTATTACACAAGCTCGCAACATATCCTCCAGTGTTTGAATTGTATGCTCAGCCTGTCCGTCTGTCTGGGGATGAAATGTTGTACTAAGACTTAAGTCCCCAATCCCTTTTGGAAGGATATCCAGAAGTTAGCTATAAATTGAGCTCCTCTATCTGAGATAATAGATACAGGTACACCATGCAGTCATACTATCTCCTTAATATAAAGCCTCGCATAATCTTCTGAGGAGTAGGCAGTTCTAACGAGCAAAAAATGGGCTGACTTTGTGAGCCTATCAACAATCACCCATATCGAATCGAACTTACGCTGGGTACGAGGTAAGCCTATGATGAAGTCCATATTGATTATTTCCCATTTCCAAGTCGGAATCTCCATAGCCTGCAATAATCCACCAGGTTTTTGATGCTCAATCTTAACCTACTGACAGTTAGGGCACTGAGCAACAAATTCAGCTATGTCCTTTTTCATTCCGTCCCACCAATATATTTCCCTGATGTCATGATACATCTTTGTCGCTCCTGGATGGATAGAATAACGGGAATAGTGAGTTTCTCCCATGACCTGCCGACGCAACCCCGCAACATTAGGCACACATAATCGCCCTTGGTATCTGAGGACCCCATCTTCGGTAATTTCAAACGGTGTCTTCTCCTTCTGAAGAGTGGTATCTCTATAATGAATTAGCACAGGGTCCTCGTATTGGCGTTCCTTCACTTCAGTTACTAAAGATGATGTTGTCGTATCCTGAAGAGTAATTCCAATGTCACCTGAGTCCAGTAACCAAACTCCAAGACTAGCTAGCTGATGAATCTCATGGGCTATTCCCCTCTTTTTTGTTGTTGTATCTTTCGGAGGAATTACCCCTTTCAGTAGGAGTTGAACAAGAAACTCAATTGGTAAAACATCTATGCTATTTGTGGTATCTTTTGTAGTTTATTTTCAAAAGTGAAATTCAAAAGGGTTTAATAACTATAAGGGGGTAAGAATTATATTTGAATGGATAAACACTACTACTATTGAAGTCCCTAACTCATACACTAATGAGTCACTATGTCAGATAGTGGGCTGCCACGTTTCCCTTGTTGGGGGAGCTGATTTTTGTTAAATTTATCCACTTATTAGTTAACCGGGTAATGTTTCATTATTCGATAATTAATCAACTACCCGCATAATTTAAAAATTACCCCAGATTATTGAAAATTCTATTTATTTTTTTAAAATACTTCATATATACTTTATATATTATACTACCGTGGTCACATGGTACCTTGCATGATACTAGTTTATAACTTCGGGTAGTATTGCTCGACCCGTATTTTATTCCAAATTGTCCACTTTCAACGAAACTCGTTTTCGTTGATCCGCATACCCCTTTATCCCTCATAACACTTATTTATTTCTTGTTAATACGTTAACATCAAGATGATCTAATCCCCGATTCTACGTCAGTTAACCGAAGACGAAACTTTTAACGTACAAAAATGCGAGATGTAACAGATAATATAATAACTGAAAGTAATTAGGAGTCAAAAATAATCTTAATATATGCTTACCTGTTGATACTGACTCAACTCTCTCAATAGAGTAAGTAAAATTGATGTCCGGCCTTATAAGGCTCGGTATGTGTAACTGCTCTGCCGTAGTAAGCTCTCTCATAGGTGCTCGGCCATACTAGGCTCTGTATCTCGGCCATTCTGGGCTCGCTCATAGGTGCTCGACCACAGTAGGCTTGGTATATAACTTACCATCTGATCTGAGGTTTCCCAATAAGAGCCTAACCATCGATTATAACTCGATGGTGGTGAAAATACTATAATACTTTATATATATAGACTTTCTACTCTCTTGGCTGAAAAAGGATAATACTAAACTAAATATGAAGTGACGATAAGGGAGAATGCTGTAACTTATGATACTAGGACAATATACATAAATTCAGGAATATGAACTTCTCTTTATGTCTTGTTATCAAACACATGTAGTTACAAGATCATGTCAAAATGAAGGAAAGGATTATCCTTAACATACCTTATCATAATCTGTCCAATAACCCTGTTAAACTCGTCTCGTTTCACCTTAATCTACAATAACGATAACAATACTATCATCAAGTTATGGAAGGTACAACTATCACATAATGAATGACAAGCTTATTTTATAATATAACGGGCAACATTTCCCCTATGATCTTTACTTCTTCCCAATTCGACATAGTACCAACAACAGTAAGAATACAACAACAACATGTATACATCATTTTCCAACATTATACCTAGCACAAAATACTAGAAAACAACCCATACACCCCAATCAATTCATACACAAAACGACAACCGTAGTAGTGTCAATTAACCCGAAATTTTAATGACGAACGACCAGCCAACCACCCCACCATTATTTGGTGTTTCTCCACACCCTTTATCCTACCAAACTCCATCAAAATAGTAGCAACAAAGACAACTCAATAGCAACACATAACAGCCCACAAAACAGTCCCACAAGTTCAGCAACTCAAAACTGATTTTTCAGTTTACTAAAACACATTTCAACTTGTATTTTATTTCAAATTGAGCATCACAAAGAAAGTATATAATTATGCCAAACTTGTCCTTAAACTATCCATGAATTCAACTTAAAAATTAGATCACAACCAGCCAACAGTAATGCAATAACAAACAGCATACCACTCTTTCGAAACTCGCTATGTCTAATTCTTACGATCGAGTTACAACTTGTAAATGCATAGATAATGGAAAGAGAAGAATAAACTTACCTTTGAATGAGTAGAACCCATGAAAACTAGTAACTCTTCATCCAAATCAGTTCCCCAACGCAGCTACAAGATGGAGAAAGAGAAACCAACAAGCTGTACGGGGTTTTCGGCACTAGAATCACATCGTAACATCCTAGGGTTTATGTGGGATTTTTGGGGAGGAGTTGTAGGGCTTAAATATGGTTTTAATATTCTGAAAGATGAGTGAATTAAATGAGTTTATAAGCCCTTAAAGATCCCCTCTTGGCTGACTTTAGGATCTTTGAATATAGGACTCTCATTTTGGCAAGTAGGTGATGCACCTACATGTTTGTGCAGTCTCGCAAAAATGCGAATATCTCTCTACTCCAATATTGTATTAATGAACGAATTAATTCGTTGGAAACTAGAATCGTAGATATTTAATTTCATAGGTATCTCATCTCATAATTCCTAGCGCATTGGGAGAAATGCTTAGCTACATTTGACCTAATTTTCAGCATATTTATGAATGTAACTTGTGATGATCATTGCCAACTTTTGTTCCACAACTCACTTGACTTAAAAACATAATGACACAACTATAATAAGAATAAAATAACTCATAACTTAACCTCCTTATGATTTTGAGCACTCTCATCTCACCCCAAAAGTACATGTTATAATATTCCTAACTTGTCGACTTTCGACGAAACTTATTTTCTTCAATTCGTTTAGCCTCTAAGCCGTCCAACCCTCTTGGCAGTTGTAGTTCATGATCTTAAATATTTGTAACCTACAAGTTAACATGATTAACTTATTTATGTACTTTCAAAGATGATCTCATTTCTAAGCTTACATCAAT
The DNA here is from genome assembly GCF_000715075.1 of Nicotiana tabacum. NCBI lineage: Eukaryota > Viridiplantae > Streptophyta > Magnoliopsida > Solanales > Solanaceae > Nicotiana > Nicotiana tabacum. The sequence goes on from NC_134099.1 coordinate 121,395,167, forward strand.
TGACTTACAACGTACTCTCACGTACGAAAACATGGGGTGTAACATCATTCCCCCTTTTGGAACATTTGTCCTCGAATGTTGACCGATGCGCTTATCAGTCTCATAACTTACAGCTTTTACGAATACCTTAATATTTTCCTTGCCCTCTAGGCCACTATTCTACAAATAAATCCAAAGTCCAGGGCATTCCCCCGTTTAAATCTCTTTCTTACACCACGACATGTGGTCGGAATTCTTTCAATCTCGTAATTGTTGCTACCAACTCTCATGCAGCCTGTACGACTCTGTCTTTGTACGAGTGCCTATTCAACTCTTCTCTCCTACTTCCTTGGCTTTTATCCAATCTCTAGGCCTTACTTTGTGAATATATACAGAACTATGACAAGATGTCCCTCTAGGAATCTATAGGTGTACTGAAGTCCTTCGCTTGGTACTTTGTTGAACTTACATCTATTGCGATATCTTGTTTTGTAGATTTGTATATTTATCCTTATGGCTTTACTACATCTAGGTAGGTCATACTATACTATAACACTTACTTCAGTTTATTATTACTGAGGTTTGCTACCCAACTCTACGTTACTCCCTCGTTGCTTATCCTATATGTATAAATCTAAGTCCTTTAATGATTCCTCATTACTGTTCATCTTAAGAATGACAACCTAATCTCATCTCATACTTTGGAACTTTTATCCATCTATTGTTGATTCACCTTAATGTTGAACTATAACCTACCACTGATAACTAGAAACCTCTTAAGTAACACATTGTCACTAGGGCTCACATCTCATCGGGGAACATCTGAAGTGATTTGCCTGATCCACCAAGGGGCAATACTATACTTCAATAAGCATACTTCATGGCATCCCACCGTGGTTCATCCTATGGGGGGTGTTCTAATCTCGTGCAATTCATGAAATCCCTTTCTTTAAATCATTACCCAATCAAAGGCCTGGACGTCATTCTGTTATCATTTATCACAATTACACTCTCATTCTACCACCAGGGCAGTATTCCATCTTTTCTAAATTCTTCTAGTCTTAAGCTCCTTTGAGTTCTTTCATGCTATACTGAGTTTTTTATAACTTACAGAAACCATTAGCTCTCTTATTTTGATGGGTTTAATACTGAGGACTTACTTATTTTCATCACCTTCTCACTCACCTTTTCTTATGCTTATTCCTGTCTACCTAAAACCTTGTCGCTCTACCATACTTTAGCTTGCAACCTACACATATCTATTTATACTACTCGAAACCTTCCTTTAACTTGCTAGCACCACAAATTTCCTTATGTTATTCTAGAACATCAAGCGAGACATCACATCGTTTCTAACTCATCTTTACTCTCTTAACTAGACCTCTCAGTACTTGGAAACCATAGGCTAGAAGATATGTCACTGACGACACCACTATCATTTTTGGAAACTGAATCACGTCGCTTCTAGACCTCTATCTGAAGTATGGACTATTCACAATCTTCTGCACTTTAGTATCTCTACCTTCTTTACCTTTATCTTTTTTATCTTTAAATCTTGCATTATATCTTCTGTCACTTTCATAACCTTCCTTCCACATAGATGAGATTCACATCCACAACTTGAAGCTCTACTATAATACTTTCACCTCTAGTGCATACACAATCCGGTAAGAGTTTCATACTTACTCCGTATGAGGCTGGTACTTTTCCAACTGGCTTTATTGTAGAGCCATTATATAATATGGCTGCTGTACTATCTCTATCGTACCTCTTATATTAAGAGTGATTCTACAATGTTCTGAATCATAATTTCTATAATTATCTAGATCTAATAATTAGACACTTGATTTACTTAGCTGATGTAACTCTTTAGTTTCCTCTTCTCTCTCAGCCTTTAAGTAGGCTTTAGCTATCTTCCGATCTACGGCTTAAGGTATTAGTTATTGCTTTTGCCTTTCGTGGGCACTATGGGACATCTATAATATAATCTTCTAACAACTCAAGCCTTTGTCTGTGAGGTGGACTCAATTCTTTCTTTTAACTTATACCAGAGTCTCCTATAGCTGTAGGAATGTTAACATATATGTTACATGGATAATAGTCCGAAATCTTAAGTGCGTTCATAATGTAACTAACTCTAGGTCATTGATCGATTAATTCCTTTCATGCCTTCTCAGCTGTCTTTAAACGTAAGCAATTGCTTTTCCTGGTCATTCTACCACTTGTTGCATTAGTACTTGGCTTATCTTAGTGCCCACATATACTGGAATTTCATACAACTCATATGAGCTCGAATATTACTTTGGATTTTACTTCTTGTTCCTTAGTCACGACATGTGCCACTTTCTTATGGAGTGCATACAATGTTATAGTGAGACCTTGTTACAAGATCATTTCTTCTTTAGGTCACTATGCTTATGTTGAAGCCTTCTTCCTCATTTTCTCAACTAGTCTTTCATTGCAGTATCTAGAGAAGACCCTCTGACTCTTGTAAAGCTGCAAGCTTACATTGTATAGCCCACAGAATTTTTGATGTTCTTACTCGCCTATCATTATCCTTAGTGACTTATCTCCACGTCCTTGTGCTTATAGGGTTGCTTCTGAATTGAAATTTTGATAATCTCCCTTGTGGCACTCTTTTTTTAGCATAACGCTTATACGATACTTTTAACTACCCCAACTCCTATCTGAATATTTCTCAAGGATTACGATGTCATATCTGTGTGGCTGAATTTCCTGTGCTGTGTTTCACTATGTTTATCTTGCATGATCTGCTAATTTATCTAAGACCTCTTGTCTAGCTTTAACTAGGCTCTTCCTGGATCAACTACTAACTACTCGTCAGTCCATGCACATATCTATATTCTGTGTAACCTCTCTTAGGTTATGTCTTCTGTCCTAACATGCCTTTCACACTAGCTCCTAATGTATCAAATGTCCATTCACACTTATTTATCAATAACATCCTGGTCGGGAACCCTTACTGCCTCTCCCCGGCATCATGCTTGAATAATGTTCTGGAATCTTAACATATCACCAGGATCTGAATAAATGCAGTCTTATTCCTTTCACCTTTTTACTGCATTCTTTCATTACTATTCCATAGCTACTTGAACTACATAACTCTAACTTAATACCATATCACACCGTCTTCCCCCCTTTAGTGGAGTACTAGCTTTTAATGCTATGAAGATTTACCTATATATATTTTACCTCTTCATCTTTGGTGTCTTTTCACGTCTTCATTGACTCTTACTTGCCTTGCAGTAACCCTTCTTGTACCAGGGATAACTGAATTTCTTATGCTTGAGGGTGACACCTAGTGTAACTAGCACACTTAGTCCTTTAAGCTTAACTACTCTCAGTACTTGCTTTAGGGAAGCGTCTTCCTCAATGACTTTTAAAGGTTATTTTTCTGTTGTCCATTCTATTATTTCTGGAATGCGATCTTTGAACTTCTCTTGATGTTGACTATTATCACATCATTCAATCCCTAATTAATGTTTAGCTTATCTTGTTCACTAGCCCATGCTTATTTCCATTACTCTCGGGGTCTAAATTTTTGTTCTAGTAATCACGTTGGACTAACCAACTCATTTCTCGAAATGAGGATATGACTTTTGGCATATAGTCTTTTATTGTCTCGAGGCCTATCGCCTCTTTTCTTTTCCTTCACTTGACTATATATTCTGTCATCTTTTCATATTTTGATTTACCATTATCACCCATTTATCGTACCTTACTCGTAATGCTTCATTTACTCTCTTCTTATTCTCCTACTAATAGTTCCGTCTATCACATTATTCTGAAACTTCAACAAAACCTTGTTTCACTTTTAGCTCCCTGGATCATTCAACCATTTTGGGTTACTCTAACCCTAGACCTGGATCCTGATATCTCATCATTCGCTTAAACTATATTTGTTAGTTTCCACTGGGCATAACTGAGATGGGTCTGTCCAATTGTATATACCTCTATTATTGTTGAAAGTAAACTCAGAATACTTATATTTCTCTGTCTGAATTCTAAATATTGACAATCTTTACTAACATGGTACCTCTTACCCTCCTTCACCTTGATTCAATTACATGTTGAAACTTAAACTTTTATCTTATGATACTCCCATGGCCTGCTATTCACGGGGTGTATTTGATATTCCCATCTTAAGGTCTTAAGCTGTAAATTTGTACATCTAGTATGCACGATCTGATAGGGCCTCAAACAGGGCCATCAAGAACTCTCCCTCTCTCTCTCTCTCTCTCTCTATTAGTGCCCTTACTTGTTGCTATATTAGCCCTTTGGCTAGCTGTAATTTTTTCTAATTGAAAGCATCTCTATATCATTAGCAAACATAAGTCTTATCTCGAACTCTTATGATTCAGTTCTATAGCATGATTTGGATCTGAAAGAAGGGTAACAGACTCCTAAATTCCGTGTAGCTTCCTTTTTATACAATGTGGTGCACACCACATCTATAAACAAGGCTCTACTAGACACGACTTGTCGACTCCTTAGGATAGAACTACTCTGATACCAAGTTTGTCAAGCCCTAAAGTTGAAGAGGCGAGGCCGGCACCCAGTGCCATACTCGGCCCGAGCGTACCACTCTGTAACTATGACCTCTGGAGGGGTAACCCTCAACTTAGGCTGATGATCCAATATTAGGAATCATATGAAAATATCATCTCTCTCATTTGAGGGGTAAACATACCCAAAAGCTCATATATATACAACTATGCAGGCTGACGAGGCTGTCGTGAACATCTACTGATATACAAACTATACAGAACTTGTCTACAAACCTCTAGCTATAACTGAAATGTACCATGCTCAGGACAGGGACTCGACCTACCCATCAAACCTGTATATATAATATGGACTCTAAGGTCTAGACCTGGTAACTCTGAGGAAGTGGAGCTTACCAACTAAGCTGATGTTTGACTCTGTCTACTGGGAGGGTCTGTCCAACTGTCAATCATGACCTGCAGGCATGAAATGCAGTGGTCCCCGACAAAAGGGACGTCAGTACGAAATAATGTACCGAGTATGTAAGGCAACAGAATAAATAAAAGAGAAAACTGAACTGATAATATAATAACTGAAAGTAACTTGGAGTCAATGGTAATCTGAAGATATGCTTACCTGCTAATACTGACTCATTCTCTCGATATAGTAAGTAAAATATCTGCCCGGCCTTATTAGGCTTGGTATGTGTAATTGCTCTGCCATAGTAGGCTCGCTCATAGGCGCTCGACCATAATAGGCTTTTTATCTCGGCCATTCTGGGCTCGCTCATAGGCGCTCGACCACAGTATGCTTGGTATATAACTTACCATCTGATCAGAGGTGGCCCAATAGGGGCCAACCTATCGATTATAGCTTGATGGTGGTGAAAATACTATAATAATTTATATATTGACCCTCTGCTCTCTTCGATGAAATAAGGTAATACTAAACTGAATATGAAGTCCCGATAAGGGAGAATGCTATAACTTATGAGACTAGGACATATACATAAATTCAGGAATATGAACTTCTCTTTATGTTTCGTTGTCAAACACCTGTAGTTATAGGATCATGGAAAAATGAAGGAAAGGTTTAGCCTTAACAAAGCTTATCACAATCTGCCCAATAACCCCGTTAAACTCGTCTCGTTTTACCTTAATCTACAACAACGATAGCAATACCATCATCAAGTTATGGAAGGTACAACTATCACACAATGAACGACAAGCTTATTTTATAATAAAATGGGCAGCATCTCCCCTATAATCTTTACTTCCTCCCAATTCGACATAGCACCAAAAACAACAAGAACACAACAAATACATGTATATATCATTTTCCAACCTTATAGCCAGCACAAAATACCATAAAACAACCCACACACCCCAATCAGTTCATACACAAAACGACAACCGTAGTAGTGTCAAACAACCCGAAAATGTAACGACTAACGACCAGCCAACCACCCTGCCATTATGTGGTATTTATCCACACCCTTTCTCCTCCAAAACTCCATAAAATAAGTAGCAACAGAGACCCAATAGCAACACAAAATTGTCCAAAAAACATTCCCACAAGTCCTACAACTCAAAATTGATTTTTTAGTTTACTAAAACACATTTCGACTTGTCTTTTCTTTAAAATTGAGCAACAAAAACAACAATATATAATTGATACAAACTTATCCTATAAACCAGCCATGAATTCAACTTAAAATAAGATCACAACCAGCCAACTGTATCGCAACAACAAACAACATACCACTCTTTCGAAACTCTCTAGGTCTAGTCTTTACGATCGAGTTACAACTTGTAAACGAGTATATAATGGAAGGAGAAGCATAACCTTACCTTGGACTGTGTAGAACCCACGAAACCTAGTCCTTCTTCATCAAATCAGTTCCCCAATGCATCTACAAGAAGGAATAAAAGACACTAGCAAGCTGTCCGGGGTTTTCGGCACTAGAATCACATCGTAACATCCAAGGGTTTATGTGGGATTTTTAGGGAGGAGTTGCAGGGGTTAAATCTAGTTTTAATGTTATGAAAGATGACTGAATTGAATAAGTTTATAAGCCCTTATAGATCCCCTCTTGACTGACTTTAGGTGATCTTAATTAAGGCCTCTCCTTTTGGCAAGTAGGTGATGCACCTACTTGTCACCTACCAGTCTGCGCAGTCTTACGAAAACGCGAATATCTCTCTACTCTAATGTTGTATCAATGAACGGTTTAATCCATTGGAAACTATACTCATATCAATTTGGTAGGTAAATCATCCTGTAATTCCAAGCACATTGGGAGAAATGCTCAGCTACATTTGACCTAATTTTCAGTATATTTATGAATGTAACTTGTGATGATCTTTGCCAACTTTTGTTCCGCAACTCGCTTGGCTTCAAAATATAATCACAGGACTATCATAACACTAAAATAAATCATAACATAACCTCCTTATATTTTTGTGTACCCTTGTCTCACCCCAAAAGTACATGTTAAAACATTCCTAACTTGTCGACTTTCGACGAAACTTATTTTCTTCAATTTGTTTAGCTTCTAAGCCTTCCAACCCTCTTGGTACTTATAGTTCATGATCTTAAATATTTGTAACCTCCAAGTTAACATAATTAACTTACTTTATATTTTTCAAAGATGATCTCATTTCTAAGCACTAGAAAATATGGGGTGTTATAGCTAATTACATTATTTTGTATGGAGACAAGGATTATTAATATGATGGATATTAATTGGATATGATAATAAGTGTACGAGGCATATTATAAGTGATGTGGGGTCTAAGGATATCCCCAAGTCTAAGTCAAGTTAGATATTACATGATAGACTAAAGTTCCAAATGTGTACGCACTAGACATAACTTTGGATGAGCATATCTATATATCTCTCTCTCTCTCTCTATCTCTCTCTCTCTCTCTCTCTCTCTCTCATATATATATATATATATATATATATATATATATATATATATATATATATATATATATATATATATAAAGAGTTATGTGATGGACAACCTATCAAATAAACTATATTCGATTCTAGTTTCTAACGTTTCAAATTGTTCGTCATTTAGACACTACTACAAGAAGTTATGATCAAATTACGAAGGGCTGGCAGTGAAGTACTACCATAGCATCCAGGTCCGCGTCCGAGCTTCGAAGAGGAGTGATGTGGGGATGTAAAGCATCCGGGGCCGCATCCGAAACCCAAATATTTGAGCCTATAAGTACAAGGTCGGGTGAGAGGGTATTTTGGAGCTAGGATTTGGTGCTTTCATGGTGGATTCGACCTTTGAGACAACTTAAGAATACAAGGTAATTTTTTTATGGATATTTTAAGTTAATAAAATCCTATTAACTCTAGTATTAACATCATTCAATCTTTAAAATCCCTAGAAATTTTTCAAGTTGTTCAAGAACACCAAATTTTCCAAACGTTGGATTTTTGAGGAAAAACTTCAAGAAGGTAATCCTAATGCTCCAAACTCGTTTCTTTTGAGTCGATGAGAGTAGTTATAATATTTGTTTCAAGTTGTTATGGTTGGATAATTAAATTCACAAACCCTAGTTCATGGCATGAATAGTGGTTTTGAGAAAACGGGGAAGATGAAGAGTATTCTTAGAAATGAAATTAAAGGATACGATGAACCTATGGAATCATTTTCTAGCTAAATTGAAAGTGTTCAACTAAGTAATCACCAAATTGAATATTCTAAAAATGTTGGTTAATGAAGACGATGAGTAGTAATTTAGCAGTATTGGAGAATCAATGTAGTACCATTGATGACTTCAAATGGGTATTAGTTGACAAGAGTTGAGTTGAATATGCTAGTAAGTGAACCTATTCTGCGATTTGATTTGTTGGAGGCTTGTAGTCAACTTATGAGTCATAAATGGATATTGGTCAATATTTTAGGTCATATTTTGATGTAATTAGGATATCTAATTATAGATATAGACTTGTTGGCGATGCTTGATCATTTTAATCAAGGTTGGAATGATGGAATAGGATTAAAAGCTTGTGAATGTTAATAAAGCAAAAGCGAGGTAAGTTGATTAAGACTTACTCTTCTTGAGAGTCTTTCTCTAAAATTATATTTCGAGTTGATACTTAAGTTGTTTGCAATGTGCTTTCGTGCTTGTGGGGACATACAAGTACGGATGTCTCCATGTATTAAAATATTATGTTGCATATGTTAGTGTCATGCTATTTTATAAAATTATATTTTAAATCTTGTTGGTAAAATGACACTCAAGGTAAATGTTATAAGTTTTTATCAAAACTTACGTATTGACTAGAGTATACATATTTGAGTGATGAAGATAAGTATTCATGGAAAGTATTTCTTTTTGAAATTGATGAGCAGAATAGCACTTGTAGTATATTTTAAAGATTGATGTTAAATTGCTAAAGACTTTAGCATGTAAAAGGTTGTTTATTTAAAATTTGTTGAATAGTTTAGATTTTCTATAAATGCTATAATTTGATAAAAATAGATCCTTTGAGGCTACTATGCTATGAATCTATTTTTGAAGTATCAAATATTTTGGGAGTTACTTGTATTCACCGAGATTGACTTCAGACATATCGTGTTTGTTGTCATAAAACTACACGTGCCAGTGTAAGTGTAGATGGTGTAGATGGCCACTTTGTGGTATAGACTTCGGCAGAGTGCTCTCTCTCAAGAGGGTACTATTTTGTGATATTATTAGCATGGTTGAGTTGATTCGTACGATACTACAATGAGACGACCTGAGCAAGTAGGGTATATGACACATGCCGCTAGGTACATAACCTAGTTGACCTTCTTATGTCGGTGATGGTGTAGTACTCCCAATGAAAGGTAAGAATGATTTTCTTATGTTTAAGCCTAAGGAGCCGAAAGTGATTTCAATGACTTAAAGCAAATGGAATGATTTAATGTGATTTTATGCAAAATCTTGTATTGATGTAAATATTTTAAAAGTTTATATTGTGGGTTATATTTAACTTGGTTGTTATTTAAAATGACAAGGGTCATGAATTGATCAAATTTCTTATCGTTTTATATCAAATATTAACACATTATTTTTATAAAGTTTGTCCCAAGAACTTATGTTAGAGAGTCTATGACGCTTATTGAGTACCACTGTGGTATACTTAGACCTTAGGGCCCCCCTCTAGGGCCCCGCTTACTTTACATGTTTCAAGATAAGGTATGATATGTGGCATACGGTCAGGGATATGATTACTCTCTTCCTGAGGTATATGGTGAGGCACCACTCCTATTTTGTAGTAGCTATCATTTTTTTTTTAATTTATGCTAGTCGGGTATTAGGCCAAGTGTTTATTTTATTCTTTGGTATATAGGCTCCATAGATAGTTGTGAAAGGTTGTAGTAACAGGGTTGTACACGACATACATTAAAATATATTTATTTTACTTAGTTGCATTGTTATTATCATGAAAGACGTCATGTGATTTCGAATTGGAAAAATATTCTATCATTTAACTTGAAAATGTATATGATTTTCAAGCAGCTTCCGCAGTTAAATTGGTTTTCATGCATATGATTTGGGTGCATCATATGGTTTGTTTCACTTGGGTCGGGTTGTGTGCTCGGTGCCGGTCACGTGGTTTTGGGTCCTGACAAACATGGTATTAGAGTACTAGTTTCTATGTCGAGTCCTAGGAAGTCTATGGAGCCGTGTCAGGTAGAGTCCCTCTTATCAGTGTGTTGCCGACCACACTTATATTGGGGAGGCTATAGTGATATCTAGGGAGTTTCACTTTCTCCATACTCTATATTGTGTGTTTGTGCCTGAAGTGAGAGTACAGATTCTCGATCGTATTGATTACCTGTTGAGGAAGATATAAAAGTGACGAGAATAAAACTCAAGGTTCAAGTTATAATACAAGATGTTCAGGCTAATAGTCAGAAGTTGTCAGATTTATTTAAAATGGAAGGATAAGTTGAGAATAGATTGGGACTGATACAATCAACACATATGACTTTGGTGAATAAGAATTATTAGTCTAATACTGAGAAATCATGGAAGAAAATAAGGTGATGATGTCAGCTAGAATTGTCAGGATGGTGTCCTGACTTATCAATTCTTTTACTAAAGGCTACGAATTAGGACAACTATGTTAGACCCTAGATTTTAATTCAAGATTGTTGGTTAAGATGTCGGAGCGACTATTTACTATGGTAATCACCATTAACGAGTTAAGCAAAGTACAAAAAAAAATATTGTAAATGAAGATGGTGCATTTTAAATTATCATGACAAAATATAAAGAGGTGATATGGATCTAGTTGATAAGTGAATGTGAATCAGTCAAGTTTATAGTAAATGTTGATACCCAATTTTTCCCTCATATTTTTTCAAATAGTATATATTATTTCAAAATATCATTTTGCATCATTATTTAATTTACAAGAATTATACAAGGATTTTTCATAATATTTCGCAATTTTTAGAGTTTTAAAATTAATTTTCTTTCATTTAAATTACTTAAATATTATCCACTTAAATTATTTATGATGACTTAATCATCCAAATTTGTTATTTACACCCATATATATGTATTAAATATTTTTACTTCATTTTACATAATTGCATTTATATTTCTGAGCTATTTACATAATTTTGCAGCAATAACCTATATTCTACACGTAATTGTATTCAGTATATTATTTATGCTAAAACGTAATTTATTATATTTTTATAATATTAAGCTATTCTTTTTAAGTATTTTACTACATAGATAATATATTTTTATGGTTAATAATTATTTTTTATAATTTAAATTTTTTTGTATATTTACGTTATAGCCCATTTTTAAGTCTTTTTCAGATCAAATTTGGCTCAAAACCCCGGTCGGTACCCATCTTCTTGACCCGCGCTGTTCAATATTTTATTCCTGGCCCATTGATCTCTCAAGATCAACGGCCCTCGTTCTTTCCCCTCTTTTAATTAGCCCAACCTAGAAACCCTAACCCCATTTCCCTAAGACCGCCCTAAAATTCTCTCTACTCTCTCCTCTCAAGCCCTAGCTGCCTCACCTAAATCTCTTCCAAATCCGATCAAATCAATGATTCTTACTACGATTCAATTGCCTTTTATGGATCATCTCACCGTTTCCTACAAGACTATGGTGTTGCATAGTACTTGTCTCAATCTTGGCTAATACCAGTTGTTGATACCCAATTTTGCCCTCATATTTTCTCAAATAGTATATATACTTTCAAAAACATCAATTTGCATCATTATATAATTTACAAAATTTATGCAAGTATTTTCCATCATTTTTCATAATTTTTAGAGCTTTAAATTAATTTTCTTGCATTTAAATTATATAAAATTTAGTAACTATCCCTTTAAACTATTTTGTGATGACTTATTTAACTAAAATAATTATTTTTTCACTTATATTATACGTTTCAAATATTTTATTTCATTCCATATAATTACATTAGCATTTTTATGCTATTTATCTAACTTTTGCAATAATGGTCTATATTCATATATAAAGGCTCTTTATTATATATTATTAGAAAATTCATAATTTTATAATACAAAGTTATTATTTTAATTATTTGAGTGCATATATAATATTTTTATTTATTTATTAAGCATTTTTATAAATTATTTTGATAAATTTTGGGGTATTTAAATAATAGTCTAATTTCTTACCTATTTTCGGACCTAAAACTACCTAGACCTCAGCCCAATTACACCAACCCTTAGACCAATTAACCCAATCTCAACACCACAAACCCAGTACCCATACCCATTTAATTAACCTGCCCCAGATTATTTAAATTCCTGGCCGTTGATCTCTAAGATCAACAACCCACAATAACCCCACCCCTTTTAACTACCTAACCCTAATCCCATTTTCCCTTTGCTCGCCGCCTTCATCACCCTCTCACCTCTCTACTTCTGTGTAAAATCCTAGCCGCCATAACCCCTAACCCTCTATAACGACCCGACTGGTCATTCATAAGTTACCGCTCCGTTTCCTCCATTTAAGGTTCTTTACATCTTGTTCAGCTGTATTATGTGGTATTGGGGTGGTTGGTTCGGGTTCAGAGTGGTTTTATAAAGAAATGAGACACTTAGTCTCTTTTGAGTAAGCTTGAGTTGGAAAAGTCAATCGGATGTTGACTTATGTAAAAAATGTCTCGAATGTGAATTCCGATGGTTCGGATAGCTTTGTTAGGTGATTTGGGACTTAGGAGCATGATCAGAATGTATTTTGGAGGTCCGTGGAAAATTAAGGCTTGAATTAGCAAAATTGAAATTTTGGCGTTTTCTGGTTGGTAATGAAAATTTTGATATAGGGGTTGGAATGGAATTCCGATGTCACGACCCAAATCGATGGGCTGCGACGGGAACCTGGTACCTTACTCAACCGAATACCAACGTAACTTATCTTTAATATCATTCTATCATAGGTAAATGAACCGTAGTAAAGCATGAGGGAATACAAACTTATACATATGAAGTACAGGCCTGTAAGACCAAAATAACAACTCGTGTACTGAACATGGGCCGACAAGGCCATACAATCTTTTACATACATGACATCTATCTACAAGCCTCTAAGAATGCATAATTTTCATAAAAGTTGGGACAGAGTCCCACCATAGCAAATAATATACGTCTAAATCATACTAACCAAACAAGCAACTCTGAAGCAAATGAAGCGCACCAACATCTTCTGTTGAGATGATAGGCTACTTGGAGGGCTCTCGACATATTTATGGGGACCTGCGTGCATGAAACACAGTTCCCTAGGAAAAAGGGACGTCAATACGAATAATGTACCGAGTATGTAAGGCACATAAATAAGTACATAACAGACATGGAAGAAATATAGAGTAAATGACTCAACCTGTAAATTTAGATAATGCTTTAAATCATGAAATACTTATAGTGTCAAGCATATACCCATGAATGTCATGTAGTGCATAGGTACATGTGTTCATAACATCATCAAGTCTCTGAGGGCATCCCATCATATCATCTCGGCCATTGTGGGCAAATCATCAACGTATACCAGCTGATCAGGTGGTGGTGCGTATATAATGCCGTAACCTTTTCCCATATCCGATATACATATAATATACATATATACACGTATATAACGCCATCTGGTCATGGGTCAATGTACATGTATAAATGAATACGATGCATGAGAAGTAAGTTAATAAAATCTTTTAGAACGTCATAAGACCATTAAACCTCTGATTAATATCATGAAACAAATTTTATCAACTTACGTATTTTTTGGAACCCATGAACAAACGATATAATAATAAGATATATGGGGATTTAAGAATATGGACATCTCTAATAATTTTATGAATAGAGTCATTTATGGAATTTGTGCATTTGCTCATTTCGTTTCTGTCGTATAGATCATGCCAAAAAGAAAGAAGGGATAGCCTTAACTTACCCGGGGTAGGGTAAAATCCGTATAGTATTTTTGGAAAAGGTTGCACTGTACTCCTTTAGAACTGAAATTTTTTACGTTGCTAGGTTCTAAAAATTCTCGTTAGAATTGTTTGGTTGTAAGAAGTTTGGTTGAAATCTACTAAGAATTGCTTGGAAGAATCACTTTGTTAAGGTAGTGTTTTAAAATCTCATTGTAGAGTTTTGGTAAGGAATTTTGTAGAAATCTGATGTAGTTTCTTGAGAATGAAAATGTTGTTTTTGTTATTCAAAATCCAAGAACTTTGCTGAAGCTTTCCTTATGATTGTAGAGGTTTAAAATGATTTTAGATAGTCTTTTTAAGTCCTTGGGTGTGGGTCCCACTTATGTGGTGACTAAGCCACCATTCTTTCTTCATTTTCCACCTTATAACACAAATTTAAGAGTCATCAAATGGACTTTGACGTGCTGCCACATTGGGAGATTTAACTCCTTATCCAAAATGTTAATTTACTCAATTAGTTTAGTTACATAATTAATCTCCCACTAAAAATCCATAATTACCCAACTATTCACATAATTAAGAATTATCTCAAATTACTCAAAATACTATTTACTTTAAATACACCTTATACACCTTACTATCATGTTCATGTGGTACCTTGTATGACACTAGTCCATAAATATCAGGTATTTTATTTCGAGCCGTATTTTATCCTAACATGTCAAACTTGGACGAAAATTCATTTTCTTTGACTTTCTTCCACTTTTACCTTCACGAATTTACTCATCACTTGCTTGAAATAGCATAATGCTTATAATTTCCAAATAATCTTGTCCTTGAACTGAGGTCGATTATCTTACGACAATTTCACGTATAATACTATAGGGTATAATATCGTCATAATATAATACTGCGAAGCGTAACATCATCGTAATGTAATACTGCAAGGCGTAATATCATTGTAATATAATTCTATAGGATGTGACATCATCGTAATATTGGGGGGTGTAACATCATTCCCCCCTTTGGAACATTCGTCCTGGATGAATTTGACTGATGCTCTTATTATTTTCATAACTTATAGCTCTTTTGAATACCTTAATACTCTCATTACCATTTAGGCAGTTGTTTTGTGAATAAATCCAAAGGCCATGGCATTCCCCCCTTTA
This sequence comes from Nicotiana tabacum, assembly GCF_000715075.1. NCBI lineage: Eukaryota > Viridiplantae > Streptophyta > Magnoliopsida > Solanales > Solanaceae > Nicotiana > Nicotiana tabacum. Next base: position 121,410,263 of record NC_134099.1, read on the forward strand.
GGCCTCTTTCCCATGCCATGACTTGTGATCGAATTCCTTCCAATCTCGTAACTGTTGCTACCTTCTATCATGCAGCCTCTATGATATTAACCTTGTAAGTGTGCCTGTGCGACTCTTCTCTCATTTTTCCTCCAGCTTTTTGCCAATCTTTAGGCCCTACTTTGTAAACATATACAAGGCTTAATAGGATGCCTTTCTGGGCATCTATAAGTGTACTAAAGTTATTCGCTCGGTACTTTGTTGAACTTACAGATATTGTTATACCTTATTTCATAGATTCGTTTATCCATTCGTATACCTTTACTGCATCTAGATTGGTCATACTATACCGTAACTCATACTTCGATTTATTGTTACTGTGGTCTATAATCAACTCCAAGTTACTCTCATTGCTTAGCCTATATGTGTAAATCTATGTCCTTTAATTCTTCTCTATTACTATTCATCTTAATAATAACGGCCTAATCTCACCTCATACTTTGTGACTTTTGTCCATCCATTGTCTATTCACCTTAGTGTTGATGTATCATCTATCACTGATAGCTTGATCTCTTATGTAACACTGCCGCTAGGGCTCATATCTCACCGGGGAACATTTAAAGTGATTGTCTTGATCCACATGGGGGCGATACGATACTATACTTCCATAATCGTATTTCGTAGCATCTTAATGTAATTTACCTTACATGGGTATTTTAATCTTGTACAATTTATGAAATCATTACTCAGTCGAAGGCCCAAACGTTATCCTTCATCTATCATAGTTATACCCTCATTCTGCTACCAGGGCAGCATCCCATCTCCTTTAAATGCTACTACTCTTAGACTCCTTTGAGTTCATTCAAGCTAAATTGAGCTTTCTGTAACTTAGAGGAACCATCAGCTCCTTTGTTTTCATGAGCTTAGTCCCGAGGACTTATCCATTTTCGTCACCTTCTCACTTGCCTTCTTATCCTTACTCTTGTCTTTCTAAAACCTTGTCGTTCTATTATACTTTAGCTTGCAATCAATTCTTTTATGCTTTTCTGGAACATCAAGTGAGACATTGCATCATCTCTAACTCTTCTTCTACTCTCTAATTAGACCTTTCACTACTTAGAAACCATAGGCTGGAAGGTATGTCACTAACGATGCTGCTATCATTCTTGGATACTGAATCTCAGCACTTCTAGTCTTTTACCTAAAGTATGGACCACTCTCATCCTTCTATACTTGAGTATTTCATACGTTGTTCACCTTTACCTTTACTTACTTTAAAATATCACCTCACATTCTTCTATCTCTCGTTCATAACCTCCCTCCCACACATGTGTAAATCACATCCACTATTTGAAGCTCTATTATAAAACTTGCACCTCTGGTGCCTATACAATCTGGTGGGAGCTCCATACAGAATTCATATGAGGCAGGTAGTTTTCTAACTGGCTGTATCGTAGAGCCATTATAGAATATGGTTGTTGTGCTATCTCTCTTGCACCTCTAATATTAAGAGTGATTCTGCTATGTTCTCAATCGTGATTCCTATAACTTTTGGGTCCAATTATTGGATTCTTGATTTACTTCGTTGATGTAACTCTTTAGTTTCCTCCTTCTTCTGATCAGCCTTTATGTCGGCTTAAGTTATCTCCGGATTTGTGGTTCATGGTATTAGTTATTCTGTTTAGCCTTCATGGGCACTAAGGAATATGCATGATACAATCCTTTAACAATTTAATCCTTTGTTTATGACCTGGGTTCAATTCTTTCTTTTAGCGTATACCAGAATCTTCTATGGATGTATATGCTGCATGCATAAAATTCCGAACCGTTATGAGCATTCATAACATAACCAACTTTGGATCATTGATCGAATAATTTTTTTCGTTCCATCTTTGCTTTCTTTCAACATAACCTATTACTTTTCCTGGTTTTTCTACCCCCTTGTTGCATCCATACATAGCTTATCTTAGTGCCCACACGTGCCATAGTTTTCGTGCAACTCATATGATCTCAAATATTACTTTTAATTTTACTTCCCGTTCATTAGCAATGGTAGGTGCCACTTTCCTTTAGAGTGCTTACAATGTTGTTGTGAGACTGTTGTTACAAGACCATTTCCTCGTTAGGTCGTTGTGCTTAGGTTGAAGCCTTCTTCCTTATTTTCTCAGGTAGTCTTTCGTTGTAGTACTTTGGGAGAACCCTTGACTCTCGTAAAGTTGTGAGCTTACTATGGACTGTTTGATGTCCTTCCTTTGCCTAAAATTATCTGTAGTTGCTTACCTCTGTGCCCTTGTGCTTGTAGGGTTGCTTCTGAACTGATATTTTGACTGCCTCCCCAATGGCACTTTCTTTATCCCCGTAATACTCATACAGTACCTTTAACTATCTCAACTCCTATTTGAATATATCTCAAGTATTATAATGACATTACTGTGAGGCTGAATTCTCTATGTCGGGGTTTACTACATTTATCTTGGATGATCTGCTGATTTGTCTATAACTTCTTGTCTATTCATGATTAGGCTTTTCCTGAATCAACTACTAACTACTCGTTGTCCCATTCTCATATCCATATTTCGCGTAAACTTTCTTGGGTTATTTCCTTTGTCTTAACTTACCTTACGTACTAGCTCCTTATCTATCAACAACATCCCGGGCAGGAACCCTTACTTCCTTTTCTTGCGCTCGTGCTTATATAATGTTCTGGAATCATAGCATATCTGTAACATTTTATCATCTCATCCCTTTTTCATTTTTATTGCATTCTTCCTTTATCATTCCATAGTTACTAGATCCACTTAATTCTGACTTAATGCTACATTATTCCATATTCACCCCTTTTTTGGGGAGTACTAAGAGTTGGAACCACGATGATCTACCTATAGATGTGTCACAATTTCATATTTGGCATCTTTTCACATCATCGATGACCCTTAATCACCTTGCGGTAATCCTTCTGTACCAAGGATAACAAAAATCCTTACTCGTGATTATGACACTTAGTATAGCTGGCACATACAGTCCCTTAAGCTTAACTTTTCTCACATCGCTTGAATTAGGGAAGCATTTTCCTAAATGACCATTCTCTGAATTTCTCATGAATCTTCTTTTTTTGTCCATTCTATTATCACCGGAATGGAATCTGAAATTCTGGTGATGTCGACCATTTTCAAATCACCCAATCCCTAGTCATGTTTAGTTTATCTTGTTCACCAGCCTATACTAATTTCTATTATTTTGGGGTCTAACTTTTTCTTCTAGTAATCATGTTAGTGTCACGAACTTACTTCTTGAATTGAGGATGTGACTTTATGGCCTATACTCTTTTGTTGTCTCAAGGCTTGTAACCTCACATCCTTTCCTTCACTTGACTATAGACTCTGTAATATTGCCATTTATTTGATCTATCATCCATATATCACATCTTACTCATAAAGCTTCAGTGACTCCCTTCTTATTTCCCAGTAACATTTATGTCTATCACTTTATTCTAAAAACGTGAACAAAACATTCTTTTGCTTTTCGCGCTCCTTGCTCCACCCATTTGCTCTTCGGGTTGCCTATCATTATAATTTTTTTGAACACTCTAGTATTCATATTTAGCTGCATTGTTTTAGAGTTCACTATCTGAGTGTCTCACAAAGAGATCTATTATCTAATTTGCGATACCCTTCGAAAATGCCAACTAACACAAACATTCCATTCATCATTTTGGGTTACTCTAACCCTAGCCGGTTCCTGATATCCCGTTCTTCTCTTAAACTACACCTGTTAGCCCCTATAGGGTATAACTAAGATTGGTGTGGCCAATTATACATACCTTTGTTACCGTTGAAGGTAACTCAAAAGGGTTATATTCCTCTACCTGAATTGTAAATACTGATAATCTTCATTAACTGGACGCCTTGTACCATTCTTCATCTTGCTTCTTTCACTTATTGAAACTTGTATCTATCTTATAAATCTCTCATTCCTTTTTATTGTAAGAGTGGATAGACATTCTTTCCTTAAGGATCCATATCAAGAAGCTTACACATCTTAGTACACACATGATCTGCTGAATACCTCATATTTATCTAGCATGATGCAAAAATCGAGTTCCTCCGACATAACTCTTCCATAGCTATATATCTTACCATCCTCTTCTAGATGTAGGAATAATTGTATTATGAATAAGATAGAGTTTAGGAAATGGAGTTCTTACAACTGAGCTTTACCACACGATCTAGAGTAAGAAGACATAGTGACAGTCCTAATTGCCCTGTAGCCTCCTGCTTACAAGTGTGGTGCATGACGCACCCATAAACAAGACTCTACTAGACACGGCTTGTAGATTTCCAAACCAATGGGCCGCGACGGGCATCCGGTACCTTACTCAACCGAGTACCAATATAACGTATCTTTCATATCATTGTATCGTAGGTAAATGAACCAGAGTAAAGCATGAGGGAATACAAACTTATACATATGAAGTACGAGCCTATAAGACCAAAATAACCACTTATGTACTAAACAAGGGCCGACAAGGCCATACAATCTTTTATACACATGACATCTATCTACAAGCCTCTAAGAATACATAATTTTCATAAAAGTCTGGACAGAGTCCCGCCATACCAAAAAATACACGTCTAAATCATACTAACCAAACAAGACTCTCCGAAGCAAATGGAGTGCACCAGTATCTTCAGCTGAGCTGATAGCCTACTTGGAAGGCTCTCGACCTGTCTATCGGGACCTGCAGGCATGAAACATAGCGTCCCCAGGCAAAAGGGACGTCAGTACGAATAATATACTGAGTATGTAAAGCACATCAATAAGTACATAACAAACATGGAAGAAATATAGAATAAATGACTCAACCTGTAGGTATGGATAACTTTTTAAATCATGAAATACTTATAGTGTCATACATATGCGTATGAATGTCATGTCGTGCATAGGTACATGTGTTCATAACATCATCAAGCCTTTGAGGGCATCCCATCATATCATCTCGGCCACTGTCGGCAAATCATCAATGTATACCAGCTGATCAGGTGGTGGTGGGTATATAACGCCGTAACCTTTTCCCATATCCCATATACATATAATATACATATATACGCATATATAAGGACATCTGGTCATGGGTCAATGTACATGTATAAATGAGTGCAATGTATGAGAAGTACATCAATAAAATGTTTTAGAGCGTCATAAGACCATTATACCTCTGATTAATATCATGAAACAAACTTTATCAACTTACATATTTTTTGGGACCCATGAACATATGATAGAATAATAATACATATGGGGATTCAAGAATATGGACATCTCTAATACTTTTATGAATACAGTTATTTATGGAATTTGTGCATTTGCTAGTTTTGTTTGTATCGTATAGATCAAGCCAAAAAGAAAGAAGGGATAGCCTTAACATACCCAGGGTAGGGTAAAATACGTATAGTATTCTTGGAAAAGGTTGCACCGTACTCCTTTAGAACCACAAAATTTTACGTTGCTACGGTTCTAACAATTCTCATTGGAATTATTTGGTTGCAAAAAGTTTGGTTGAGATCTTGTAAGAATTGCTTGAAGGAATCACGTTGTTAAGGTAATGTTTTAGAATCTCATTGTAGAGTTTTGGTAAGGAATTTTGTAGGAATCTGATGTAGTTTCTTGAGAATGAAAATGTTGTTTTTGTTATTCAAAATCCAAGAACTTTGCTGAAGCTTTCCTTGTGATTGTAGAGGTTTAAAATGATTTTAGATAGTCTTTTTAAGTCCTTGGGTGTGGGTCCCACTTATGTGGTGACTAAACCACTGTTCTTTCTTCATTTGCCACCTTATAACACAAATTTAAGAGTCATCAAATGGACTTTGACGTGCTGCCACATTGGGAGATTTAACTCCTTATCCAAAATGTTAATTTACTCAATTAGCTTAGTTACATAATTAATCTCCCACTAAAAGTCCATAATTACCCAATTATCCATATAATTAAGAATTATCTTAAATTACTCAAAATACTACTCACTTTAAATACACCTTATACACCTTACTATCATAGTCTTTTGGTACCTTGTATGGCACTTGTATATGGTGAAATTGGAGGGACCAATTTCTCTCCACTAAGGTGCGTTCGGGGAGTCATATCGGTATCTCGAGGCTGCAGGGCTACGATCAAGCTCCCTCCCCCAAGGTTCGCCCACGACCCAATAAAGATTCTGGGGGTAGGGAGCTCCTGAGGCGAGCAACTAGCATCAGCAGAGTCTAGTATCGTGCCTAGCCATCATATCCCCGTGTCTTTACATTTAATGCATTCTGTACTATATTGTGTTCTCTATCCTATATAAAGGGAATCCACTCCACTTTGTAAGGGGCTGTTGTTGCTCCAACTATTCTACACAAGATCAATAATCTCTCTCTCTCTCTCTCTCTCTCTCTTGCTCTCTCTCTCTCCTTTCTCTCTAACCCATTTGCCCAAGGCCACTCTTTGCATTTATTATTTTCATACTTGTTCTTCATTTATTGCTTGGTATTGGCCATAAAGTGCCTTCTTTAATTATATTCTAACTATTATCCCTTCCCCGGCTTCCCTTGATAGCTCGAGCTCGAGTCGGATATCGACCCTGAGGCCCCTCATTGACTAGTCCGAAGCACGAGCGGCAAGCCCCTCAGTTTGATTACTATCCCGTTTTAGCTTGTGTCTCTTCGTTAAACTTTATATTCTCAGCATCAATGGCTCTTACAACTAGAATAAAAATAGATCACGTATTTGTAGAGTCCTATTTAAAAATTTAATTGTTGTTACCATTTTCACGGCAAATAGTTTGGCGCCCACCGTGGGGCTAAAAATAATAATGATTATTTTCTTGCTGGTTTCATTACACAAACGCAAGTTATCTTTCACACTTTTTCTTGTCCAAGATCTCTTGATTTCAGGTGGAAATATCTGGCTCGATAAACAGGGTTGAGAACGACTACCTCGAAAATCATGGCAAAAATAGTGTGGTTGTTCCAGTCGTTGGCGCGCCACTGCAGAACCTCGATAATGCACTCGGACCGATTTCAGCGGACACGGGTTCGAAAGACACGCAGCAGGTCGACAAAACCTCAGACACCAATGGAAATACACGGCTTGGCGACCGACAGGAAGCCCAAAAAACCCCAGCCCTGGAAGAACAGGAAGTTAGTCTTTATGTTATTTTTGAAATGTTGCAGGCACAACAATTGGCTATCACTCAGTTGCAAAGCCACCAGAAGACTCCCAGTACAGTAGCCCCAGAAACTGCTTCCCCAGCCGAACGAGTACTAGAGAGGTCAAGCGACGATGGATCAGTAGCCGATCCTGCCATCGTGAAAATGCTGGAGGACCTCACCAAAAGGATCAAGTCAGGCAAGAAAATGATAGCAGCCAATGATAAGAAGGTCGAAACTTATAACTTCAGAGTTGACCAAATCTGGGGCGCGCCTTCGGTCCTGAAAGTTGTAGATTCGAGAAAGTTTGTGCAATGGCCGTTCCTAGAGGAAGCGACTCTGAAACCCATTCCAAAGAAGTTTAGAATGCCAGAACTCCCAAAATACAATGGGACCTCAGATCCCCATGAACACGTCACTGCCTATACGTGTGTGGTGAAAAGCAATGACCCAAAGAATGATGAGATCGAGTCAGTCATGCTGAAGAATTTGGAGAAACGCTCTCGAAGGAGGCCATGATGTGGTACCACAACCTAGCTCCCAACTCCATAGATTCATTCGCCATGCTAGAAGACTCCTTCGTAAGGGCGCACGCCGATACCATCAAGGTGGCAACAAGGAAGTCCGACGTATTTAAGATTAAGCAGAGGGAGAAAGAAATGCTGCAAGGATTCGTGTCTCATTTCCAGACAGAATGAATGGAACTACCCCCGGTCTCCGATGATTGGGTAGTGCAGGCCTTCATGCAAGGCCTGTATGAACGAAGCTCGGTGGCCTCAAGGCAGTTGAAAGAGAACCTGATCGAGTATCCCGCCATAACCTGGTCGAACGTTCACAACCGATACTAGTCAACGATCAGGGTCGAGGACGACCAGCTGGGAGCCCCTTCGGGCTTAGTATACCCGAGCAGACTCTTAGCGAAATAGTCAAAATCAAATAAAGAGAGGTACCGGCCGTTCCCCGGTTATAGGAGAAACGCTCCTAAACGTAATCCACCTCGTAACGACCGATTGGTAAACCGAGGACAGAACTATCGGGGACCCCCCAACAGAGGTGGGTTTGACAGGGACACGGGGCCAACAGGGGCGCCCCACCTATCAAAGTACAACTTCAGCATCGATGTATCGACATCGTGTTAGCCATTAGCAAAATCAGGGATGCTAGGTGTCCCTCTCAAAGGAACTACAACATGATTTGCGAGTTTCACAACTCGCACGGGCACCAAACTGAGGATTGCAGGCAGCTCCTAGAGGAAGTGGCCCGACTGTTCAAGAACGGGCAACTTTGGGAATTTCTCACAAACCGGGTTAAAAATCAGTCCCGAGAAAGAGAAGTAGCCAAAAAGAACAATGCAGACGAGCCCAAACACGTCATCCACACATTTTTTTGATACTCTCCCCAGACGTATTCAAATAGAGGACTGCACAACAACTGCCAAACGAGTGCCAGAACCCGAAACCACCATCGCCACCAAGGTATAATCACCTCTCCCTTTTTCCATCTTTTACTTCACGATAACTCTTGCGTAGGCCAGCGACCAAGGCAATCGGACGCCGCTCCGACTCGAGGACCTTGATGTTTCAAAGAGTCTGTTTCACTCTTTTCCTTTAATCGGGGTTTTATCCCAAAACGGGTTTTTGCTGGCAAGGTTTTTAACGAGCCAACGTCCACGCACTTCCCGAGAAGTACTCAATGAGCATACCAGACCTTTTTTGCAATCAGCCCTATCCCGGGAAATGACAAACAATACTCCAATAGGAAATCATGTATAGGGCCAAACTGTCAAAGGAACCATGCCTGCGTGGGCCGAGCTCATAACAACAAAGTAACATGTATTTTTTCCAAGCAATTAAAGAATATCTTTCAGCATCTCGTACTCCAAAAAAGAAAATTTTGGCATGCTCACCACAAGGATTCCCTCCACAGAATATGTCCTGAAATACTTAGAGACTTAGCATCCACAATTTGGCACCTGCACGACCTCAAGGTCGAAACTCCGGGCTCATAAGGCCCCGTCGAGGCAATTTCGAGCTTACAAATAACGACCTTCTAGCCTATGCAAACTCGATGACTCGGAGACCGATATCAATCGCCATACATTGGAAAACCCGAGGTTGTAAGACCCCGAGCGGGCAGACTCGGTCTAGACAGATCTATTTTACATAGCAACAAAAACTATAAGACCTTAATAGGCATGACAAACTGTAAGACCTCAACAGGAATGACAAACTGTAAGACCACAATAGGCATGACAAACTGTAAGACCTCAACAGGCATGAAAATTTTGTAAGACCTTACTACAGGCATAAAACCCAATCCCGAAGTTTAGGCTATATGTCGCATTTGTAAGACTCCCGAAAGGGTATACCCTCGATGTAAACACCTAAACTATCACTCATGATCAAAATGGCTCCAGCCAAATACATATGACTACGGTCAAAATGGCTGCACCAGCCAAATTAACGTGACTCGAGGATGCTCGACCGCAGCTAAAAACATCGCAGGCCATTACTTCGAATCTACTTTGAAAAGAACCAGTTAAAACAGGCTTCTCTCAACAGGCAAATGAGCTTAGACCATGTCATATCTAAATCACAAGGCTTCGAGCTACTCAGCCTACGAGCTAAGAACCTTCCGAGGTGCTCGAACATCGCCGCTAACGACTTGAAATCGAGGTTCTTCCCGATCCGATGACGGGTCAGGCAAAATTATTTAAAAAAGATATTAACGAGAGGAAACAAAGCCTACAATATTCCCACGGGCAAAAGAGTAAGAGCTATTGTCGCCAGCCAAATGAGCCTCAAGGCCGCACACTAAAAGGTCGCAATGACCAATAGCGTAAGAGCCACTGTCGCCATCTTAAAAATTGAAAACTTGAGGATTAAAATGAGCTCGAGTCGTAACACGATTCGGAGACTGGATCCAAAATAGTTAACTACAAATGCCTAAGGGCACAACATAAGTTCCATCATTGCCAGCTCCACAAACCTCAGGGCCACATACATAAAAGGTCGCTCCAACCCAAGCCATAAGAGCCATTGTCACCAGCCTGTGTAGACGTAAAACTTGAGGATGAATTGAATTCGAGTCGGAGCCCAGCTCAGAGACTAAACCCCAAAATGGTTAAAGTGCATATGCCCAAGGGCAAAAAATAAAAGCTGTTGTTACCGGCCTAATGAACATCAGAGCCATATTACAGGTTCGGATTTTTCTACCGATCCAAAGGTCGAATCAACCCGATTGAGATCTTGACGAACAAGAGTACAGAAGATACAAATTGCTGGTTCCCCCTCATATTTTTCATACTGGAGGTGAAGAACAATCTCAATCTATGATATATTATGAAAGCTATATGCACAAAGAAGAAGGCAGGAAATAAACGTTCCCCCCTTCGACAACTACGGCCCAGTGGCCCCATCCTCACCATCTTCAGCATCTGACAGAAGGAACTTGGCATCATACTCCTCCCCTTTGGCTTGCTCGATCTCCCCCGAGAGATCGAAGCCCCTGGAATGAATCTCCTCGATGATTTCTCTCCGGGATCTGCACCTCGCATACTCCTTGCTATTGCTTGCACGATCAAGGGCCCTCTTCAACTCAGCTTTAGCAATGGCAACGCTCCTCGAATAGACTGCCACTTTCTGTCCCGCGCTGGTATTACTCATTAAAACCTCGGTCCGGACATTCACCACCTCAGTTTCGCTTTTGAAAGCTTGAACAAAAGCCTTGCAATCATTTTTTCCCGAGCAGAATCGTTCGCACGAATGGTCTGGATTTGTGCCTCAAGAGCAGAAACCCCGGCTTGAGCCCCCTTTTTGGCTGCAAAATGAGCACTCCCATGTGCCTGCAGCTCGATGAATTCACGTTTGACTCGGCCAACCTCGCCCCAGAGTTGTCCCAACTCATCCGCCTTGTCCTTCAACTGAAACATCGAAACATCAAGATGCCAAGATAGAAAGGGAGTGCAAGCTAGCATAAAATGCAGGGTACTTGTTTCTCTAGGCGGATCTCACGGATCAGGTTCCAGTCCATCTCAAACCGTAAGGAAACGAGCTCGCTTTCCTTTGCCGTACAAAGAAGCTTGAGGGATTTCTGCCTATCCAGAGCTTCCCCCAATGGGGCCTCGCAACGAAGCAGCTCGGATTTAAGCCTGTCGAAGGCCTATGAAAGAAATCTAGGTAAAGAAAGAGAAGAGGGGAAAAGGAAAAGTGCGGGGCAAGAACGACCTTACAACAGTCAAAACTCACCGTAAGGCCAAAACGCCGAGCCTCGCCAAAGGCCGAAGCAACGTCCGACGGCGTACCGCTTCCAGAAGGTTTCCGATCGACCGAATCGCTTCTCCTTAATTATTGAGAGGGAGTCGCCTCATTGCAAGCCCTTTCACACCCCGGAACGTCTTTGCTTTTATCAACACTCCTTGATCCCGAGGCCATCAATCTCTCCTCCTCCTCCGGAGGACACGACCTCACTTCAAAAGGACCCTCGACACCTGCGATAGTTAAGTCAAATAAACTGGCAAGAAAATTGCCATTTTTAGGAGGAAGAGTGTTGGGCACCTACCATGATGCTTTCCCTCCCATCTCCCTTTGGAAAGATCTCACCATCGGCGCCTATCATAAATAAAGCAAGCTGCCAGCTTACGAGACCACCTAGCTAAATCAGGGACCTCACTAGACGACCAATGAGTTGCTACAAATAAATAACAGAAAGATATTGTTACGGAGCTAGCCTCCGGTCGAAACGAAGAAAGTTCATATGAGGCACTTAAGTGTGAAGTTCCATTTCTTAAGAAATGGCAAAAATTCTCCAGGAATGACATCGGTCGTTTGGATCCAAACAAACCAATTCATCCATTTCCAATCCTCATCCTCCTCACTGTTGACTATAGGAGCTCGAGTGGATCGACGCTGAAGAGCAATCAGGCCCCGGTAGCGCAATGGTTGATACAACCTCACGAGATGGCTGAGGGTAAAATCTATCCCAGCCTTATCGACAAAATATCTCATCGCTTGCACTATTCTCCAAAGGGAGGCCTGCACCAGTGTTACTTGATAACTCTGACAAAAATCGAGCATGACCCAGTCGGGGGAACCCGGCACGAAAATATGAGTGTATACGCTCAAAAATCCCTCAACATGTGTCATAACGCTCTCCTCGGGGGAAGGTACTTGTAAAATCACGCCTTCCCCCCCATCTGCAATCTTTTCTGATAACCTTGAGGTTTTCCTCCCCCAATGATGAAATGATCCTTGACACGTGCTCCCTATGGCCCAGAAAACTGGGAGGTTTCCCCGGCATGACGGCTCTCCTTGAGGCAAGCATCCCAAGCCTTGCTCACCTGACATCAGAGGCAAGCTGCTGTCTCCAACCGAACGTGGAACACAGGAGCGACTCCCCTCCACTCAATGATCGGGCATCAACATAGAAGCTATGACTGCGGCAAAGTAGGGAGGAAAAAAATAAGGATCTGAGCAACATTTTCTGAAATAGGGAAGCGGAAGGACTGTCTCAAAGAGCTAGGCTCTATAGAAGAGACAACTTTTTTAAAACAACAAATTCGCCACTTGAGAGACAGATGAACAAATATATAGGGGAAAAACAATAACTGCCCGCCTACTCAAGAGGGCCAATTAATTCTGGATGCGTTAACGTGACCCTCTCCTAGGGAAGTGTACTGGTGGAGTCACCCCGGTCTCTTTTTTTTATCGGATCATACGAATATTGTTACCCCACGTAACTCATAAACAAAACTGCGGGACCTTGGGGAGCCCCCCGACATCATGAGCATCAGTCCGAGAGGAACTGTCGATTTAACCCCGAGACATGGCCAGTTTTAGGGTCCCGATTTATCCAAGAGTGGGCTCCGAAGGGCCAGCGACGAGAGGCAAAAGCTAAAACGTGAAAGCAAAGGGGCAAGGAAACTAAAGCAAAAAAGGGCAGACAAAATGAAAACCTTTTTTTTACATTGTCAAAAAAAAAATCTTTACACGATCCATTCCCTCGGGGGCCACATACAAGGGGAAAATGAGGGGATATAAAATGACTCAGAGACTACTCCTCATCGTGATTATCTTAGCCCTCATCAGGGGTAACTAAAAGTGCAAGTTCTTCCTCCACTTCACGGGCCTCCTTGAGATCAGCTGACAGGTCGATACCTCTGGCTCCGATTTCCTCCAGGGTCTCTTGCCTCGCCTCTGCCTTACCATGCTTAATAGCTTGGGTTAGTTTCTGCCCAGCTGCTATTAATATGTCACGAGCTATTCTATGCACTGTGGTCGCATCCTCCTGATAAGTGACAGCGTTTCATTGGACCTCGAACTTAGCCGTGGCCAAAGCAGCAATCTTCCTGCGAGCATCCTTGAGAAGATCCTGGGATGTCGCCAACTCCCTAGCCGCTATTTCATTTGCTCTCTCAGCTTGGAGATCTCCGCATTTAGTTAATTAATATGTGAGCCACTCTAATCGACCTACGTAAGAAAGGTAAGCCAATATATATGGGAATATAGAATAAAACTCAGGTACGAGCAAGGCAAACTACCTGAGCAGCAAGATTGGCTTTCTCCCAGAGCGCCGTTTCCAAAACGGCCCAAAGTTCTTCCTATTCTTTCCCTCCCCAGGCAGAACGAGCCTCCGAATCCCGAAGCTTCGAGGTAGCTTCCTTACACTCCTTTTAATGATAAGAAAGCTCCTCGCAGAGCCAAAGGATGGCATGATCGTATATCTCCTTGCACTACGACATAGCGGAAAAGTTATAAAGATGAAGAATGACATTCGAGGACGAAAGAAATGCACGAGAAATGGCTATCACCTGTTGCATGAGCTTCTTTGCCGCTTTGACGGCACCGGGAATGTCAAGATCATCACTATCACTAACACCATCAAAGATGTTGGCAATAGAGCCTCCCTTTGGAGAGGAATACCCGTTGTGGCGCTGATCATCCCTTGAGCATCCCGTAGTTCCCCTGATGAGACCAGGAAGCACAAAAGAAAGTCATTTAGATCGCCGACTTTTCCAAGTGGCAACCTACGTTCCTGAAAGGCTTAGAATACCGACCCATCAGGATCAATGGCGGTGGTCTCCCAGGCGAAAACTGCATCAAATCTAGTTGCATGATTTGAAGCTGCATCAACATCCTCTTCAAGGGTCCCCGGCTCACGAGGCCAACTAGAGCCAGCCATTTCAGACTCAGCAGCCCCTGGCAGAGGCACCTTCAAGGCTCTCACACTCGACCTCATTCTCCTCTCTAGCGGGCATTCGTCGTCATCCTTTCCCTCAGCGTAAGGATTCGCCATTGAGGTTGAAGCAGCAGTCCCAGCAACGACTATATGCTCGAGTGACCTAGTTTTCTTTGCCGTAGTACAGACAACAGCTACCCTACTTTTCCTCTTCTTACTCATGCCGGGCTCCAAAGCCCCTATTCTGCCACTAGGGGGGGCTTCATTTGCATATTTTTGCCATGACCTGCACCAACGTAGTAACCACAAGACGCTTTCACTAAGGGCTCAAAAAGAAACACGAAGTACAAGGCGTAGATGGTAAAGGAACCTCACCATGATTCTTAGCTACCCAATGCTTCTTGGCCAGGACGGTCCAAGACTGAACACGATATGGGAACTTCTCGTCCAACCACCTGATTCATCCCAATAAATTTGGAACTACCTCCTGGTACCAAGCAATGGCTGCAGGGAGCACAAAGAGATCATTATTTCGAAAGGAAGAATAGTTGAAAAACAGCTAAGGGAAAAATTGCTTACGTCAGGTATTCCACCTCTCCGGAAAGGGTATCTTCTGGGCCGGGATGATGTCCGAGGTCTTCACCCGGATAAATTTGCTCATCCATCCTCCATCCTTTCCCTCGTCAACTCTTGAGAAAAAATATTTTTTGGACCGATGGCAGAGCCTGATTAAACCTCGGTAAAATCAAGGGCTGTACATCCTAATCAGATAATTGAGGGTAAAGATCTCACCCTCAACCCTTTCGGTGAAATGGCAAAGCATCAACACTGTCCTCTAAAAAGAAGGGTAGATTTGACAAAGCGTCACCTGGTATCAGTCGTAGAAATCAAGGATAACCGGGTCTATCTCTAGGGGAGAGGACTTGGTAGAATTATTGGGACCCAGGGTGAATGGGTTGGTGTACATGTGAAGGAAGCCAGCCTTATGGTCTGTTATATTATCATTGGGAGCGCGAACCTCCACCTCCACTGCCTCGCTCCATCGGCAGTCCGTCCTCATCTTGCTAATATCGGTCACGATGCTAACATATCGGGACACCTACTCGCACAGACCCGGTGTAGATGAAGTGGCATCGACACTAAAATACCCTGGCATATCTAGATCAGGTGGGGTACACTGTTCCAAAGAGGGAATTGCTCTAGTTTCTTCCTTAGGCGATCGGGATGATGAAGCAGTGTCGTTCTGCCGGGGAACCGTCCTAGAAGTCCTAGCCATGTCAATGGTAAAAATTCTTCTATAAAAAGATGAAAAAGTGTCAAATACAAAAGATTCTGACTTGTGTGCTTGGAAATGGGGTGAAAGTGGGAAGTGTTAAGCAACCGATACATTTATAGGAACCGCTTGGGGAGCGAAAAGGATGAGCCAATGGCAGTTCGTGGGTTTCTCGATTATCGCATCTGACGGCGGCCTTGCACAGTTCTCTGGAGCATGGAATTTAATGCTTTTAAATGGTTGACGTAACGACAATGATGACCTCGAGATGACAGTTCTAAATTGTTTTCTATTATTTCGTTCTAGGAAATACGGAGACTATCAGTATACGATAAAATCTGAGGGACCGATTTCTCGCCACTAAGGTGCATTCGGGGAGTCATATCGGTATCTCGAGGCTGCAGGGCTACGATCAAGCTCCCTCCCGTAAGGTTTTCCCACTACCCAACAAAGATTCCGGGGGTGGGGAGCTCTCGAGGCGAGCAACTAGCATCAGCAGAGTCTAGTATCATGCCTAGACGTCCCATCCCCGTGTCTTTACATTTAATGCATTCTGTATTATATTGTGTTCCCTCTCATATATAAAGGGAATCCACACAACTTTGTAAGGGGTTGTTGTTGCTCCAACTATTCTATACAAGATCAATAATATCTCTCTTTCTCTCTTTTCTCTCGAACACATTTGCCCGAGGCAACACTTTGCCTTTATTGTTTTCATACTTGTTCTTCATTTATTTCTTGGTATTTGCCATAAAGTGCCTTCTTTAATTATATTCTAACTGTTATCCCTTCCCTGGCTTCCCTCTATAGCTCGAGCTCGAGTCGGATATTGACCCCGAGGCCCCTCATCGACCATTCCAAAGCCCGGGCGACAAGCCCCTCGGTTTGATTATTGTCCCATCTTAGCTTGTGTCTCTTCGTTAAATTTCATACTCTTAGCATCAACTGCTCTTACAACTAGCATAAAAATAGATCATGTATTTTTAGACTCCTATTTACAAATTCAACTATTGTTACCATTTTCACGGTAAACAACACTAGTCCATAAATACCGGGTATTTTATCTTGAGCCGTATTTTATCCCAACATGTCAAACTTGAATGAAAATTCATTTTCTTTGACTTGCATCCCCTTTCCCTTCACGAATTTACTCAACACGTGCTTGAAATAGCATAATGCTTATAATCTCCAAATAATCTTGTCCTTGAACCGAGGTCAATTATCTTACGACAATTTCATGTATAATACCGCAGGGTGTGACATCGTCGTAATATAATACTGTGAAGCATAACGTTATCGTAATGTAATACTGCAAGGCGTAATATCGTCGTATTATAATACTGCAGGATGTAACATCATCATAATATTGCGGGGCGTAACTTCCGGAAATTGGAGAAGGTTTGTTGTGTCATTTGGGACGTGTGTACAAAATTTAAAGTCATTCGAATGAGGTATGATAGACTTTTTAATCGAAAGTAGAATTTGGAAGTTTTTGAATTCTTAGGCTTGAATCCGAGGGCGATTTGATGTTGTTTTGAGTGTTTCGAAGGTTGGAACAAGTTTGAATGATGTTATGGGATTTGTCAGCATGTTTGGTTGAGGTCCCGAGGGCCTCGGGTGTGTTTCGGGTGGATAACGGATCAAATTCTTGTTTTGGGAAGTTGTAGATTTTTTGTTATTTTTGTTGCAGAGTTTTGTTCTTACTGCTCGCAAGAGGGCCCTCGTATTCACGAAGAGATGTTGAGTGAGGTAGGTGAGTTTCCCTTCACATTCACGATGTTGGTCCCGCGTTCGCGAAGGTTGAGACAGAAGGTGCATCGCGAACGTGTGGCATAGTTCGCGTTCTCGTAGAAGGGTGAAGCAGACTTGGGCATCAGGCCCTATGGCGTCACGTTCGTGACAAGAGGAACGTGTTCGCGTAGGAAAAGCAGTAAGGCATTGCATTTTGCGAGGTGGTGATCGCATTCACATAAGAGGAAAATTTGAGCTGTGATTATTTGTGCTTCGCGAATGCCAGGCTTTGACTGTGTTCACGAAGAAGGAATTATTGCCTGGGCATAATGTTTAAATAGTTGCCTTCACGATTTTTGGTCTATTTTCCTTCATTGTTGAGCGGTTTTGAAGCTTTTTGAGAGGGATTGAAGAGGAAATCGAAGGGAAACACTTGGAGGTAAGATTTTTGAACTCAATACTCGATTCTATGGTGATTTCTTACTAATTAGGCGTGAAATTAGTAGGATTTAAAGCCTAAAATTGGGAAATTAGGGTTTGAAATTGGAGACATTGATTTAAGGATTTGAGGGGTCGTTTGTGGTCGGATTTTGTTGTATTTGGTATGTTTGAACTCGTGAGAGTGTAAGGATTCTAGTTTTGTGATTTTTATCGGAATCCGAGACATGGGCCCGGGGATCAGATTTGTCCAATTTCGAGTTTGTTGAGTTAATTTGATTATTTTTGCTAGGGCTTTGTTCCTTTAGCGCGTATAAATGGTATGATACTGATTTTGGATAGATTTGGAGCAATTGGAGGCCGATTCGAGGGGATAAGGCATCGCGGGCTAGAGTTTGGACCGGCTTGAGGTAAGTAATGATTGTAAATATTGTCCTGAGTGTATGAAACCTCGGATTGTGGTGGCACACACATTAGATGACGAGCATGGTGTCATGCACCGTTGGGGGTTGTGACTTGGTCCGTCCCGTACGATTATTAAGTTGCGTATTTGATTAAACACTATTTGATATCATTGTGTTTTGGAATGCATTACTATATTTTGGGCTGATCGCCATATTTGGGCCTCGTGTGTCATGATCCAAAATCCACTAAGGGCCGTGATGGCTCCAGACACCATTGTCAGGCAAGACAACACTAAATAACTAGTAATTTCTCGTTTTAGATATTTCTAAAATCACTTCTTTTATACGTTTAGACAATACATAATAAATTCCACTAAATAAATAATGAAACATTTTACAATTTTAAATTTATGAATAAACCCATAAACATCCTAGAACCCGGTGTCACAAGTGCATGAGCATTTACTAGGGAACGAAATAAAATACAGTAACTGTCCGGTATACAAAGTGGACAGAAATGAAAATACAGTACAATACTCTGAAGGAGACTCTACTGGCTGCGGGTCATCCCGATAAGTGCAGCTTACCTAAGTCTCCGTATCAACCATGCCACTATGTCACTAAGCCACTAGTCACACATAAACCTGTGCAACAAAAATGCACAGCAAGTGTAGTATGAGTACGAAAACAACGTGTACTTAGTAAGTATACCGTCTAATCTCGAAGAAGTAGAGACGAGAGGTCGACTTCGACACTTACTAGTGGTCCAATAATGTTATATCAATAATATATTAAATCATGGATTTTTATAAACATGATTGTAATTCAGTAGAATGAAGCAAGTAAACAATTCTTTCTTTTATAGGAAATTTCCAAATTCCTTTTCGTCATTTCTATATTTATTCTCAAGTCAAGGAGTGCAAATATCAACATCTATAAATCCCAAGGCAAGCAATGCAAGCATGCGCAAATCATGCCAAGGACGTACGACCCGATCCAACAATATTTAAACTGCGCACTGCCAGAGGGTCGAATGGCGCGAACCATAGATGCATCTATTTAATCTACCGAGGCGTTCGACCCGTTCCACAATAGATAAACACATTCAAACAATCAAATCAATAGTTCATCAAGGAGCAAATATTCAGGAAAAGGCAAGTTTCTCTTTTAAAAGTCAAAAAATGATATCTAGCCCTTTTTTGAAATTTATTTACACGTTCGATATGTTTTAAGCATTTTAAGTTTGTTAACAAGGTTGCAAGTATTAAGAAAGCATGCTTTTGGGCCCTAAACTGCCCGAACTTATGCAAAAGAGTAGCTACGCATGGACTCATCACCTTGTGTGTACGTAGCCCCCGCAAATAGGAGCACATAACCAATTAACTCACATACGGGGACAATTCCCTCTTACAAGGTTAGAAAGGAGACTCACCTCGCTCTGAAATTTCCATAACCGGCTTCCAAGCCCTTCCAACAACTCCAATTGATGCACAACGCCCCAAAACTATTCAAATAACGGGCAAACCAATAAAAATTCACTCTAATACTTGCAACAATTCAAATTATATAGATTCCCAACTCCGCTCGAAAAGTTGACCAAAATGGCCTCGGGCCCACATGTACGAATTCCGAAATTTCGAAGATAAATTCTACCCATAGCTCTACCAACTCAAATATACAATTTGCTCTATTTTCATGCTCAAATTCAAGGTAAAAGTCCAAAATTCCAAATTCTAGGTCTTCCCCAAAAATCTCAAATTTATACTAATTTTCCATGTCTGAATCCATGTAAGATCACATATTTAACTCAAAATAGGAAGAAATCACTAACCTAGTGTTGCTTGGTGAAAATCCCTCCTTGACCTCTCCAAAATCGTCCAAGCCAAATGAAAGAAATGGTCCAAAACTCGTGTTTAAAACAATCTGCCCAGGCTTCATCGAGTTGTACCTTGCGTTGTGTAGGTTGTACATCCTATTACAATTTTCCCCTGCTGTACACATTCTGTTAAAATGCCCATAACTCCTTGTGAAAATATCCAAATGATAAACGGTTTGATGATTTAGAAACTAGAGTCAATGATCTTTCATTTGATAGGTTGCACAATATATAACACTTTATATATTCCGAGATATGAGCTTCTAAATTCGGCTCCATGCTTCCGAAAATTCTGTCAAAACTGCTCCACCAGCCATCTTCAATCGATCATAACTTTCTGACAAAATGTCCAAATTATGAATGGTTTAATATTATGGAAACTAGAATGCAAGGGAAACAACTTTTATGTTTTACAAATTTTCATATTCCTTATAGATTTTGTGATATAAGCTTCCAAATTCAACACCGCGATGGGACTAGTTGCTTTCAAGACAGCTTTCTGCAGAAAATTTCAGCAACTCTTTGGTCTGAAATTCATTCCGTTAACCTTCCGAAATCCATCTGAGGCCCTCGGGACCTTAACCAATTATACCAACATGTCCCAAAACATGATACGAACTCGCTCGAGGCCTCAAATCACATCAAACAATGTCGAAATCATGAATCGTACTCCAATCCAAACTTTATGAACTTTGAAATTTCAAACTTCTACATTCGACGCCGAAATATATCAAATCACGTCCGATTGACCTCAAATTTTGTACACAAGTCACATTTGACATTACGGACCTACTCCAACTTCTGGAATTTGAATCCTACCCCTATATCAAAAAGTCCACTTCCGGTCAAACTTCTCAAAAACCTTCAAATTTCTATCTTTAGACAAGTGACTCCAAAATGACCTACAGACCTCCGAATTCACTTCTGATCGTGTTCCCAACACCAGAATCACCATACTGACCTACTCCTATACTTAGAATCCCAAACAGACATTGATAACACTGAAATGCACTTCAACCAAATCTTATGAAGTTTCTTCCAAAATGCTAACTTCCACAATAGGCGCCAAAATGCTCTCGGGTTATCCAAAACCAAATCCGGGGATACGCCTATGTCCGAAATCATTATAAGAACCTGTTGGAACCTTCAAATCTCGATTATAAGGTCGTTTACTCTGAAATCCAATCTTAGCCAATTCTTTCAACTCAAAGCTTTCGAAATGAGAATTCCCTTTCCAAATTAACTTCGAATTCCCCGGAATTCAATTCTGACCATGCGTACACGTTATAATACCTAAAGTGAAGCTGCTCATGGATCCAAATAGCTGAACGATGCGCTAGAGCTCAAAAAGACCGGTCGGGTCGTTACATTCTCTCCCACTTAAACGTACGTTCGTCCTCGAACGTGCTAAGAACTATGTTGGGGTTGTCCTAAACCACTGTTTAACACCTCGAGCACCTACTCGCGCTACCACAACTTAGCTGGGCACCCTAGCCCGATCAATCTGAAGATATCCTTTTTCACTTGAGCAAATAAGCCTTAGAGCCCAATTCCATCATCCGGAATTCTCTGCCAGACATGTTCCAACATACATTCACCGTATCAATAACTACAAGAAGCACCAAAACATGACTGCATACCTTTAGTCGAATTCGCACCTTGCACCACTTTACTCACAAGACCACAATAACATTCTCTGATCAAATTAATCGAAATTCCATGAATCTGATGCTCCCATTGCACCTCATGACCTACATAGGTCTTGGTCTAACTATTACAATACCTCCACGATGGAAGAGATGTGTAGAAATTCATAACCGATTACCAAATCAACAAATCATTGGGTCTATACTCCTGACAAGAATAATCACTTCATTCTGAACAAAATAATGGTCTTAGCTCATTAATATACTTCATATAATCAGATTGTACTGATCCTAAATCCAATGATCTCATCTCACCCAGTACGAACTGCTCACTCAATAAGCTACCCCGGACATGATCAAAAGTTTCATATGATGCCACAATGTGCCAATAGGCTATGAACTCGAATGTGACAAAAGGAAAACGAACTCTGGAAGGAACTACTCAACTCACGTACTAATATGGACTTTCCTTAGAAAATGGGAAACAAGGCATACAAAAATAGCATATAGAAAACTATACTCAACATCATACTGTTGTGGCGTGCAACCCGATCCAAATAACATACCCATGGCGGCGTGCCACCCGATCCACACATAAAATTCACATAAGGAGATATACATTGAGCTAAATTGCTCATTACAACAAAATACCGGATATCGGTCACAAGCACGCTAAGTGCATAATACCATCCCTTGGGAGACATATAGTGCCATAAGCTACAAAACTCAAGCACAACTGAGGTGCGATATACGATCTTAATCTCGAGAGCCATCCTTCTCATATAACTCATCTCTACGCAGAACCTCAACACATAAGAAATTCACCAAGCTGTGTCACAACTCATACAGTGCAATATATCATTGGGCATGGGCATGGATTGGCTATCTCCATGTTGTGCTATATTGGACTATAATGCTAAGATAGTGACATTGGCTATGCCGAGTGTGCCATAGATTGATTGGCGAGGTTCGACTGATTTTGTCCCCAGTAGGGTGATTTCGTTCTTGAAGGCCAAACGGATGGTTGGGAAAGGTTGTATTTCATATTTAGTCTTTGTGAGGGATGTTAGTGCAAAGACTCCTAGTATTGATTTTGTTCCTGTAGTTAGGGATTTTCCCGATGTGTTTCCTGCAGACCTACCGGGTATGCCACTAGACAGGGATATTGATTTTGTTATTGATCTGGTGCCGAGAACTCAGCCCATTTCTATTCCACCGTATCATATGGCACTAGAAGAGTTGAAGGAGTTGAAGGAACAACTTTAGGAACTCCTTAATAAGGGGTTTATTCGGCCTAGTGTGTCGCCTTGGGGTGAGCCTATTCTATTTGTGAATAAGAAGGATGGCACAATGAGGATGTGCATTGGCTACATGCAGTTGAACAAATTTACAATCAAGAACAACTATCCTTTGCCTCGTATCGATGATTTATTTGACCAGCTTTAGGGAGCGAGAGTGTTCTCCAAGATTGATCTCTGTTCAAGTTATCACTAGTTGAAGATCAAAGACTCAGATATTTTTAAGACAGGTTTTAGGACCTGCTATGGTCATTATAAGTTCCTTGTAATGTCTTTTGCGCTGACCAATTCCCCAGCAACATTCATGCATTTGATGAACAACGTGTTTCATCCTTATCTCGACTCATTCGTGATTGTTTTCATTGATGATATTCTTGTGTACTCGCGTAGTCAGGAGGAGCACGTGGAGCATTTGAGAGTTGTGTTGCAGAGGTTGAGGGAGGAGAAGCTTTATGCAAAGTTCTCCAAATGTGAGTTTTAGCTCAGTTCAATGTTTTCTTGGGACACGTGGTGTCCAGTGAGGGTATTCAGGTTGATCCGAAGAAGATAGAGGCAGTGCAGAGTTGGCCTAGACCATCCTCAGCTAGCGAGATTCACAACTTTCTTGGTTTGGCGGGTTATTACTGTTGGTTCATTCAGGGGTTTTCATCTATAGTATCACCCTTGACCAAATTGACTCATAAGGGTGCTCCATTCAGGTGGCCGGATGAGTGTGCGATGAGCTTTTAGAAGCTCAAGACTGCCTTGACCACAACTCCTCTGTTAGTTTTTCCATCAACTTCAGGTTCATATACAGTGTATTGTGTTGCTTCGAGAGTTGGTATTGGGTGTGTGTTGATGCAGGTGGGTAGAGTGATTGCTTATGCTTCTCGTCAGTTGAAGCCCCATGAGAAGAACTACCTTGTTCACGATTTGGAGTTGGCTACCATTGTTCACGCGTTGAAGATTTCGAGGCATTATCTCTATAGTGTGTCTTGTGAGGTGTTTACTGATCATCATAGCCTACAACACTTGTTCAGCCAGAAGTATCTCAATTTTCGGAAACGGAGATGGTTGGAGCTGCTAAAGTACTATGATATTACCATCTTGTACCATCCGGGGAAGGCCAATATAGTGGTCGATAGCTTGCGTAGAAAGACGGTAAGTATGGGTAGTCTTGCATTTATTCCTGTCTGGGAGAGACCTCTTGCAGTTGATGTTCAGACCTTGGCCATTCGGTTTGTGAGGTTGGATATTTCAGAGCCCAGTCGGGTCTTAACTTGTGTGGTTTCTTGGTCTTTCTTATCTGATCGCATCAAAGAGCGCCAGTATGATGATCATCATTTGCTTGTCCTTAAGGACAGAGTTCAGCACGACGATGATAGAGATGTGACTGTTGGTGATGATGGGGTGTTGAGGATGCAGGGTCGGATATTTGTGCCTAGTGTAGACGGGCTTCGAGAGTTGATCCTAGAGGAGGCTCATAGCTCGCGGTATTCCATCCATCCGGGTGCCGCGACGATGTATCAGGATCTGAGACAACATTATTGGTGGAGGAGAATGAAGAAGGACATTGTGGGGTTTGTAGCTCGGTATCTCAATTGTTAGCAGGTGAAATATGATTACCATAGACTGGGTGGCTTGCTTCAACAGATTGATATTCCATAGTGGAAGTGAGAGTGTATCACCATGGATTATGTAGTTGGACTCTCACAGACTTTGAAGAAGTTCGATGCTATTTGGGTGATTGTGGATAGGCTGACCAAGGTCGCACACTTCATTCCTGTGTGTACTACCTATTCTTCAGAACAGTTTGCAGAGATCTATGTTAAAGAGATTGTTCGCTTGCATGGTGTCCCAGTTTCCATTATTTCAAATAGAGGTACTCAGTTTACTTCATAGTTTTGGAGGGTCGTGCAGAGAGAGTTGGGTACTCAGGCTGATTTGAGCACAACTTTTCACCCTCAAATGGATGGGTAGTCTAAGTGCACTATTCATATATTGGAGAACATGTTGCACGTTTGTGTCATTGATTTTGGTGGTTCATGGGATCAATTTCTATCGCTTATGAAGTTTTCTTATAACACTAGTTATCAGTCGAGTATTCAGATGGCTCCATATGAGGCTTTGTATAGGAGACGGTGTAGATCTCCAGTTTGTTGGTTTGAGTCGGGTGAGGCTAGGCTTTTGGGTACAGACATAGTGTAGGATGCTTTGGACAAGGTGAAGGTGATCCAGGAGCGGCTTCGTACAGCGCAGTCGAGACAAAAGAGTTATGCTAACAGGAAGGTTTGTGATGTGTCCTACATGGCTGGGAGAAAGTTCTATTGAAGGTTTCACCCATGAAAGGTGTTATGAGATTTGGGATGAAGGGTAAATTGAGTCCTTGATTTATTGGGCCTTTGGAGGAGCTTCAGAGGATTGGCGAGGTGGCTTATGAGCTCGCTTTGCCACCCAGCTTGTCGAGTGTGTATCCGGTATTTCATGTTTCTATGCTTCAGAAGTATATTGGTGATCCGTCTCATGTCTTGGATTTCAGCACGGTTCAGTTAGATGATGATTTGACTTATGATGTGAATCCAATAGCTATTTTGGGGCGGCAGGTCCAAAAGTTGAGGTCAAAGGATTTAGCTTCAGCGAAAGTGCAGTGGAGAGGTCGGCCCATGGAGGAGGCTACTTGGGAGACCGAGCGGGAGATGCGGAGCAGATATCCTCACCTATTTGTGGCTTCAGGTATGTTTCTTGACTCGTTCGAATACGAACGTTTGTTTAAGAGGGGGATAATGTAACGACCCGACCGTTTATTTCATGAGTTATCACTCCGTTTCCCTCATTTTTGCTTTTTTACATCTTGTTTGGCTATATTATGTGGTATTGGAGTGGTTGGTTTGGGTTCGGAGTAGTTTTGTATAGAAATGAGACACTTAGTCTCTTTTGAATAAGCTTGAGTTGAAAAAGTCAACCGAATGTTGACTTATGTGAAAAAGGTATCGGATGTGAATTTCGATGGTTCGGATAGCTTCGTTAGGTGATTTGGGACTTAATAGCATGATCAGAATGTATTTTGGAGGTCTGTGGAATATTTAGGCTTGAATTGGCGAAATTAGAATTTTGGCATTTTCCGGTTGGTAGTAGAAATTTTGATATAGGGGTCGGAATGGAATTTCGGAAATTGGAGTAGGTCAGTTGTGTCATTTGGGACGTGTATGCAGAATTTTACGTCATTCGGATGAGGCTTGATAGACATTTTAATAGAAAGCAAAATTTGGAAGTTTTGGAATTCTTAGGCTTGAATCCGAGGGTGATTTGATGTTTTGATGTTGTTTTGAGTATTGCGAAGGCTGGAACAAGTTTGAATGATGTTATGGGATGTGTCGACATGTTTGGTTGAGGTACTAAGGGCCTCAAGTGTGTTTCAGGTGGTTAATGGATCAAATTCTTGTTTTGGGAAGTTGCAGATTTTTTGGTGCTTTTGTTGTAGAGTTTTGTTCTTCGCGTCCGCAAGAGGGTCCTCGTGTTCGTGAAGAGATGTTGAGTGAGGAAGGAGAGTTTCCCTTCGCATTCGTGATGTTGGTCCTGTATTCGTGAAGGTTGAGTCAGAAGGTGCATCGAGAACGCGTGGCATAGTTCGTGTTCGCGTAGAAGGGTGAAGCAGACTTGGGCATCAGGCCCTAAGGTCGCGTTCGCGATAGGAGGAACGCGTTCGCATAGGCTAAGCTGGGTAAGGCATCATGTTCGCGAAGTGGTGTTCGCGTTTGCGTAAGAGGAAAATTTGAGTTGTGATTATTCGTGTTTTGCGAACGCGAAGCTTTAACTGAGTTCGCGAAGAAGGAATTATATCCTGGGCAGAATGTTTAAATAGTTGCCTTCACGATTTTTGGTACATTTTCCTGCATTTTTGAGCGGTTTTGAAGCTTTTTGAGAGGTATTGAAGAGGGAATGGAAGGGAAACACTTGGTGGTAATAATTTTGAACTCAATACTCGATTCATTAGTGATTTCTACCTAATAAAACGTGAAATTAGTGGGATTTAAAGCCTAAAATAGGGGAGTTAGGGCTTGAAATATGAGACTTTGATTTAAGGATTTGAGGGATCATTTGTGGTCGGATTGTGATATATATGGTATGTATGAACTCGTGAGAGTGTAATTATTCTAGTTTTGTGATTTTTATCGGAATCCGAGATGTGGGCTCGGGGGTCAGGTTTTGCCAATTTCGGGATTGTTGAGTTAATTTGATTATTATCTCTTGGGCTTTGTTCCTTTAGCACGTATTTGGAGCAATTGGAGGCCGATTCGAGGGGCTATGGCATCGCGGGCAAGAGTTTGGACCAGATTGAGGTAAGTAATGATTGTAAATGTTGTCCTGAGGGTATGAAGCCCTGAATTTCAAATCGTTGTGCTACTTTGTGGTGGCACAAACGTTAGATGATGAGCGTGGGGTAGTCCACCATTGGGGATTGTGACTTGGTTCGTCCCGTACGACTATTAAGTTGCGTATTTGATTGAAAACTGTTTGATATCATTGTGTTTTGGAAAGTATTACTATGTTTTGGGCTGAATGCCATATTCGGGCCTCGTGCCAACTGTTTTGGACCCTTAGGGGATATTTACTACTATTCCTCACTCTTTTGACTTTATATTTGTACTCAGTCATGTTGTATTCTACTATTTTCATAACTTAGCCGTATTTACTCCGTTTTCATATTTTAAATGATATCTTGGGCTGGGCATCATGTTTTACTATTGCCCGAGTGGCTTGATAGGTTTCTGACTGAGTGAGGCTGAGGGCTAGTGTTGTGAGGATTATTATGGGATCGAGCTGTGCGCCGCAACACGTGTACTGATTTGTGATATATGAGAGGCCGAGGGCCGGATTTGTTATGCCACGAGATGGCTTGTGATAGCCTTGGGCTGTAGGAGACCCTCGGGAGTCTGAAAACCCCCAATAAGTGCGTGTACCCAGTGGGAGAGATGTGATATTGCCCGAGGGGCTGATTACGAGTGATTGCGAGGTAGCCCGAGGGGTTGGATCTGTTGATACTTTGCCCGAGGCGCAGTTGTGGTACATGTTTTGCCCGAGGGGGTGTTTATGCTTCTATTCTTTTGTTACTATTTGCATCACTCGTTTGAAACTATTGAAAGATGTTTTAAAAGTATTTTACTTAATTGTGTTGTTTTTACAAGTTTTATTCATTTACTGTACTATTCTGCACATATACTGTTTTACTATAGTGCTATGACGAGAAATTACATGTTTTCTTACTGCTCAGCTGCTTTTACTTTTATTACTTACTGAGTTGGCGTACTCACGTTACTTCATGCACCTTATATGCAGATACAAGAGTGGGGCACAATTTTAAGTGTTGATTAGTCTTCCAGCAGGTCTCCAGAGTTATCTAGGTAGCTGCTTGGCATTCACAGCCTAGTGCTTCTCCTTCCTATCTTATTTAGATTGTCTTAGTGTTTTATTTTCGGATTATATTGTCTTTTATTGTTCCTAGACGAGTTGTAGTTGCTCATGACTGGTGACACCCCGATGTCGGGCTTGAGTTATATTTCCGCACTGCTTATTCTAACTTATGTTATGGGATTTTAGAAAATTATAGACTTAAAATGACTTATTATGAATTTCTGATTGGTTTTGGGGTTCACGCCGGCTGACCTAGTTTCACGTTAGGCGCCATCACGACTGGGTCAGTTTTAGGGTCGTGACACCCTCTCCGATTCCGACTCAAACATGGAATCAATCCATGATCTACTTACCTATTTTGTGATACTCTCCCCTATTCTCAAGAGCAGGCTTATTTACTTTGATTCTTTGAAGATCTGGATGATCTTTCGTCTCTATACATGTTATATTGAACAATCCTTGCTTTTTTGGTCCGATTCAAGTCGTCAATCTCAACTAGGGTTGAGATTTTCCCTCATTCTTTACTGATTTGCGATTGATATTCTTCCTTTTGTGTTTGAATGATATTTTCCTTATTTTGTTTAACCCACTGTATTTCCCTATTTTTAATTTAATTTTCCCTAAGACTGACTCTAATTGATTTCGTATGTTCTCTATTCAACCTATTTCCCTTATTTTGAGTTCTATTTGATTCTTGCATGTTATTTTTCCTTATTCTTTGTTGAATTTATTGAACTTCCTTATTCTATGTGCTATTTTCCCTAAAATTCATTCTAATTGATTCTGGCATATTTTTCCTTATTATTTGTTTAATTTTTACCGTGTTTCCTATTTCATGTATGAAATATGCTACTATATAAACCCCTCTCATGAAACCCCCTTAACAAGATTTGAATATTTGAATCCTAGCTATTATTTTCACTACTCTCCTCTCTTACTCACTTACCAGCACACTCGAACACTCTCTAAATAATTGAACAACCTCCTCCGGTGCAAGAACTGCTTGGAGCCCATTCTCTAGGCTGTTGTGAACTCTGAAGCATCAGGTATTTGGGGTTTTTGTTATTACACTCTTCACTCTTTTGATTCTACTACTGGTTAGTGTTTAAACCCTTGCAATGCTGAATTTCTTTCTTCTTTCTTTCTGTATATGTATTTGAACTTGTATTAGCATGATTCAATTACCATAATGTTCAATTTTAATGTCATTCTGTTTTTGTTGTATGCATGAGAACAATCTATTGTTTGTATTATGCTTCACCATGACTTGCACTCTGTGATCTCTTATCTCCTGAGATTGGTTCTGTACCCTGTAGCATCTTAACATGTTTAATTTTGGACTTCAATAGCAGCTTATTCCAATATGAGCCTGACTATTGTGGTTGTGTGCTGTTAAGTTGCCAATTTCTGCATATATTATGTTTAGATACTACCCCAACTCTATTAAAACCCCTTTTACTCGAATGAACCTTTTGGTACGAAGTCCTGTGTATATTGGAATGCTCTTTAATGCTGCCCTAAAGTCTATTTAAAACTTGTTTCATACTATCCTGGATTTTTAAAAGATAAACACTCTATTTTCTAGGACTCTTATGCTAACATGTTTCTAGTATGCCTTGGTTCATCTGCTATTCTCTCCTTTTTGTGGTTATCAATATGTGTATCCCTCCATTTTGTTCAATTGTTGATTAATATGACATTATGTTAGATTTAACTTAATTTAGACCCTTAGATGTTCACTAGTGCAACCTATGTATGCTTCCAAACCTGTTTCTTCTCCTAATTCCTATGATGGTTGTTTATATGATACTTTGACGTGTGAACCTTGCTATACCTACTATCCTGCTTGACCATTTGTGTTTTATGCTTAGTTCAGTGATCTCTGTCTACCCTCATTACTTGTCATTCTAAATTTCTATTCTTAGCCGGCTGAAAGCCAAGGCTATCTAGGTTCTATTGTGGGCCTCCCTAGTGTGAGCACTGCTCGGGGTCCAATTGAGGCCTTTTTGAACTCTGACATACAAGGGCTAGCTTCTAGTCAATTCCTTAACCTCCAAAACTATCCCTAATACTCTACTTCCCTATCATCTATTGTGTTCTATACTGGTTGTTCCAAGTGGTGTGGTGTTGTGGCTTATTGAGAGGGGTCTGGGCTTCCCTATGGAACTGTGATCATGTGGTTCTTTGTTGAAGGTGTAAGTACACTATGTCAGAAGTATTGAAGGCCCAGCAAGGCTGGGTAATTAGTTGTTTTATTTGGGGACTACTATATGCCTGTTTATTATCATGTAATATTACTACTTTACTTATTAATTTGGGTATATAATACTATCTCTGTATAAACTATTGGGGTGCTAGTAAAAGTGTGATGGGGTAGATTCAAATATTAATATGTGAGGGGTATATAACATGCCTATAAGATAGAATGATGCACTTGCTTTCTGTTATTCATTCTCTATGCACATTATAGAAAGAATGCTATTAGGAAAAGCACACACTTGCACTACTTGTTTATTAGAAAAGAATGACCTCAAATGCATCAATATCTTTGTTGTTATATTTTTTTAGAGAAGCTGCCCGTAGGAAATAAATATCCTAGAACTCCCTTATAATTTTCATTACTACAGTGTGTCCACTAGAGATCATGCCTATAGAACTCTAATCCTTTTATCTGTCATTACATTGCATTATTCACCTAGAAAACCTGCCTATAAGGTTTAACAACAAAATCAGGTTCCCAAATGTTAATCGTTAGAAATCCTGCGTATAGGATGCCACTATTTGCCTTAATAACTAGTAATGACACCTTTTTAACATTGTTCATCGCTCACTTAGGCCGTTATAAAAAGCATTAGTAATTCTGAGTTTCTACTCTCATTATCGTAAATTACCTAGGCGCAACAGCTGCAGGACTAATAACTGGGAATTTGCCTTCTTAATAATCAGTGTGTAACAATCTATGCAATCCTGTCTATGAACGACGCTTGTTCCTAAAACCGCTTGCATGCC
Source organism: Nicotiana tabacum (assembly GCF_000715075.1). NCBI lineage: Eukaryota > Viridiplantae > Streptophyta > Magnoliopsida > Solanales > Solanaceae > Nicotiana > Nicotiana tabacum. The sequence goes on from NC_134099.1 coordinate 121,441,668, forward strand.
TTGATGCCTATCACATAGAAATCATGTCTATAGGGATTTAAGTTCCTTAATCTTGAACTACCTAACATAAAAATTTGTTTCGCATGCATTTGCTGTTAATTGTGGAGGCTAACTTGAGACTTTAATTGCTCATATGTTAAGTCCAATGTGTTTTGTATGTCCCCTAGTTTTGACATTTTTGAGCAACCTAAGTAAAGTCTAGAACAACCCAAATACAGGTCCAACGCCTCCTAGACCATAGGCATGGGACGGGTAGTGCACGCATAAGGTACGACTTATAATTGAACTAGTGCGTTTTAGGTAACAACTTAAAGATAGTAATCGGGTAGCATGAGATGATAGTCTGTGCCCGCTGAATAATATGAGTAACACTCCGCCAAGAGGGAGTTACGAAGTATTATTTATATTGCACGGTGTGATCCTTTGGGCTAAAAAACTTAGGACCCCCATCATATTTCCCTTTTACCTTATCAAGTGTTTGTATTCATTTACTCAAAGTCTTTTGTAATAATACAATTCCCAAACTATGTGCCCTCTCTCTCTTTGTTTATTTGATTATTCCATATAATTTAAGTTCGGCCGGGACCCACAGATGTGGACCTCGAAGAGTGCCAAACACCTTCTCTTCGAGGTAATTTTTAGCCCTTACCCGATCTTTGGTGATGCAAACTAGTTGAACCCGAGTCATTTGCAAATATGTTCCCTAACACACCTTAAAAATCATTAGGTGATGACTCTTCTCTTTTAACCCTTTCTTAAAAAGAGTTGTCACACTTTAAAACACATTTTTGCGAGAAAATGGGGTGCGACACCAGTCCCCAAATCGGGTTCGACCGCCTTCAAGCTTTGAGATTTAGACTATATTTAATCTATATTCACTCACTATCAGGCTATATGGTCCAGTTCATTGAGATTTTCGACCATCTGTGCTTTCCTTTTAAACTAGAGTTTGCTTGATTCTCTCTTAAATTGATTCTAAATGATTTTGCATGATTATATTTCCTTATTTATGTTCGATTAATTATGTTTGCTTGTTTGGATGTTGATTTTGGCTACTATATAAACCCTTCCCGATTTCCCTTTTAAAAGGACCTAATTTTGACAGCTATTACTCTCAATATACTCTTCTCTTCTTCTGAATCACTTGAATATTTTCTAAAATTGTTGAATTCTTGGTCGACTGAAAGCCAAGGCTATAATACTGTTAAAACGACCTCCTCCGGTGCAAGTACTCCTCGGAGCCCTTCTCGATGCCCTTGTAAACTTTGAAGCATCGGGGATCTGGGGTTCTCTTGCTACCAATATTCTAAGCTCCTCACTCTTTTGCTCGTTTAACTTTGCTACTGGTTGGTGTCCTTGAGTCTTATAATGTTAACTATTTTCATTTATGTTCGTCTACGACGTGTGTGTTTTATGTTGTGTTGATTATATAAAACATATTTCCATGCCATTTAAGTTCTATTATATGTTTGGTTTGTCAATTTTGTGTCTTTAGAATGGCCTCTAGGGCAAATTGCTATGTCAGTTTCCCTTTTGTCTGGGCAATTGGTACGAATGCTTATGCTTGTCTGTCTCATTTCCCTTAAGTACTATATATTCTCATGAGTTAGGACACTGTTGAGGTTTATGGTAATCCATGCTATTCGTTTTGTTTCTATGCTTCTTGCGGTCATCTGCATGTGGAATTGCATATCCCTCTAACTATAATTAATTTGAATAAGACTCACCTGTTTAAAGTCTTTTCTAACCTACTTTAGTTGATGTCTTGTGCTAAACTTAATTTCTAGGAATTTAGCATGTGTGTGTGTTTGTCCTGTTAACTCAATAGACATGCTTCAGCATGCTATACCCTTTATGTTGTATAATTTCTCAATATGGTATAAGTTTTTCTATTTCAAACTTGTTATGTCAGAGTTGTCCTACTAGTTGGTATGTTCAAGCCCTCTTATTTGACCAATCTTGTCCCCTTAGCTTCTAAGAATTATGATCACTACTAATAGACATTAGGACTGCCAATTGGTTACCATATATGGTTTCTTTCTTTTAAGCCTGGTATGAGTTCGTGTATGGACATGGAGTGGAATTGATACATTATCATGCTTAAGATGTGCTGGGTTCTGGGTTTACTGTTCATGTGAAAGGTGAAGCTTGGTGAAGGCCTAGGTGTTACAAGGTTATTTTTCTTTTGGGTCGGCTCTGTGTATTGGTCTTGTAGTCTTTTAATATGTAATATTCACACCTGTATTCATTATTCTAGGGTCTGTAATAATTTATAAACAAAGAGAGCTGGGGAAATTAGTAAAAAAAGGGGGTAGGGTACTCTAATTCTCACACAAATGGGTAGAAAGTATGCCTATAAGATCTATGTGGTATGTTTGCTATTTGCTCTAAATATTTTTAATTTCATGTGTAGAAAGCCTGCCTCTATAAGTCACACACACATACATTAGTTAACTCGCCAACACATGTTGTTTTCAAATGTTTGCTGTACCTGTTTCCATTACTGTGCTTTCTTAGATGGCATGTCTATAGGGCGTAGCAGTGCAATATTCTACGTACCTAGATGCAATGCCTGTAAAACTTCGAATGACTAATCTATTAGTTGCCTCAATTATCGTTGCACTGCTCATCTAGATAGCATGCATATAGGGATAAAACTATATAAAATCAATTGTAATTGCCAACTATTTGATACCATGCTTTTAGGACACTATCACCTGCCTAAGAAACTCGTTTATAAAATCAGCGTTGGTAATTCATGATTTTGGGGTCGTTTCACTGCTTTTTTCTCAAACAATCTAGAAATCATGCCTATAGTTTTGTAATCTACAAATCCATTGCCTATACATCTCTAAAAAATTAGAATCACTTTGAAACCATGTCTATAGGACTCATAATGACTTAATTTGTCCAACGTTGGGCTAAAAATGCTGCATTACCTGTTTAATACATGGAATCATATAGAGATCATGCATATAGGACCAACTGGGCTCTAAGTCTTAAGTTCGAAATGTTCTACTACTTAATCAGAAACTCAGTCTGCGTGCTTCTTTGTTTATGTGTGGAGGCTAACATGAGCCATTCTTTCCTATTATGTGCAGTCCTCTTTGTTTTGAATGCGCGATTAGTTTTATCAATTTGAGCAACCTAAGTATGTCTAGAACCACCCAAATACAGGTCCAAAGCCTCCTAGACCATAGGCATGGGACAAGTAGTGCATGCATAGGACACGACTTAAAATTGAATTAGAAAGCTTTAGGTAAAAAACTTTAACATAGTAATCAGGTAGCAGGAGATGATAGTTTGTGCCCGCTGAATAATATGCACAACTCCTATCTAAAAGGAGTTGCAAAATATAATTTATATTGCACAGGATAATCCTTTACGCTAAAAAATATAGGACCCCCTCCTTTATATACTTTCTATTTACACCTATTCATTTAACATATACCATTGTAGTTGTATCCTTGTAGTCCTTAAAGATTTGTACCAATTCTCATTGTGTTATAGTGAAACTCTTCGACTTTTAATATTCTCTTTGTTTATTTAATCACCTAGGCTAATTACATAATCTACATAGCCTAAAGTTTGGCAGGGACCCACAGTTGTAGACCTCGAAGAGTTCGTAACACCTTTTCTTTGAGGTAATTTGAGCCCTTACCTAATCTTTGGTTGCGTTGACTAGTAAAACAGAGTTATTTGCGAACAGGTGCCCTAACACACCTTAGAAATTGTTAGATGGCGACTCTCCTCTTTTAACCTTCCTCCTATAAAAGAGTTGTCATGCGTTGAAACCCGCTTTCGCGAGAAAATGGGGCGCGACACCATGGCGACTCTGCTAGAGATTTACACTTAGGCTCTTGCCATAATGTCCTTGGCTTATGTGGATTGTTTCCTTTGTTACATGTACATCCCTTCCCTTCTTCACCTTTATTTTTTTAAATATGATGTGACATGCACATCCCTTCGCTTCCTTACATTTATTTGTTCAAATATGCAATGATATACATATTCCTTCCCCTACTCACCTTTATTTGCTACGACATGCACATCCTTTCCCATATTTACCTTTATTTGCTATGATCGCTCTTCATCTTGTCAAAACTACTATATCATACCTACTTCCTTACCTGCTTTATTACATTCCTGCGTATATTCAACAAGCTACACTAACTTCTACTTTTTTGTCTTTCTTTTAGATTCTTTCCATGATTACTTTTGCTATCTTATTTACAACTTTTACATATTCTATCATGCAAATAACTGGCAAAATATTATTATCTTTGCATAAAGCATGATCCACATCATACTCCACTCGTGCCAATTATCAACATAGAGATGCTTGATTAATGTCCACGCTCTTCCAAAATTACCCTTTTTAAAACGGAAAGGCTTATTTGTGGTAGACTAGTCGATCGGCGGTGCAATCGACGATCCTGTGCCTTTCCCTCTCAAGTTACCCACTTGGGAGTACCAATCTAGACCATTTTAGAAACCCTACTCCAACATGAAATGTACATGCATCATGCTAAACCTAGTACGGGTTAGAGCATTATTAACGTAACAACCCACTTAGATAAACCTTGTCCAAAGTCCGACGAGATTTCCACAATCCCAATGGACACTATCATATTATGTGCATTACATGGAGAAAATGTGCCAATGTTTTGATCATTATTGCGTAAGTAGTTGTTTACCGTGAAAATGGTAACAACAATTAAATTTGTAAACGGGACTCTAAAAATACGTGATCTATTTTTATGCTAGTTGTTACAACAGTTGAATGCTAGGAGTAGGAAGTTTAATGAAGAGATAAAGCTAAAACGGGACTGTAATCAAACCGAGGGGCTTGTCGCCCGGGCTCTGGACAGGTCGATGAGGGGCCTCGAGGTCCATATCCGGCTCGAGCTCGATCTATCGAGGGTAGCCAGGGAATGGATAACAGTTAGAATATAATTGTACAAGTCTCTCTATGGCCAATGGCAAGCAATAAATGAAGAAGATGTATGAAAACAATAAATGTTGAGAGTGGCCTTGAGCGAGTAAGGGCGAGCAAATTAGAGAGAAGAAATAGAGAGAGATATTATTGATCTTGTGTAGAATAGATGGAGAAATAGCCGCCTACAAGGTGGTGAGGGTTCCCTTTATATAGGAGGGAACCCGGTTATGGTAGAACATACATTAATTATAAAAGCATGGAGATGGGACAGTTAGATGTGACGCCGCGACATAGGCTCTGGGTAGGCCGCCTCTGTTAGACTTAGCCGCATGTCTTGGGAATTCCCCCTTTTGTTCCAGCCTCGATCTTCATCTTCTTTGAGGCAGGCTTTGACAAGCCCCGAGGGAGGGGACTCGGTCGCAACTCCATGTCCTCGGGGTCACGAGGTGTTCTCCCGGAGTGGCTTGGTAACAAGAAATTAAGCCCTCTGATTTCTCCGCATACAGATACTCTCCGCGTTTCCCAGAACGAAGCGATGGGAAATGATTCTGACTGTCACGACCCAAACTGGAGGGCCATGACTAGCACCCAACCATACTTTCCGAGCACCAACGTACATTTTATCTAACCTTCTTTATTATCTTTTAGGGCTGACGAGATCAATATAAATGGTAGACCTGGATCATGGACAACCAACAATAAAATATGACGGCATGAACATACATAGCAGGGGATGACCAGACAATCAAGAAACTACATATAAGGTATGAGCTACCACGCTACTATGAAAGACTATACAACAAAAACTAGCCGACAAGGCATACCAAACTATACATGAGTCGACACCTGTCTATGAGCCTCTAAAGGAACATAAGTGCTGCAACATAGCCAGAACAGGGCCCCGACATACCCATAATGTCTATAACAAAAATGCATACCAAGACCAAGGCAAGTCTAGAGAAGGGATCTCGCCAATCACCATTGAACTGGACAGCCTACTGTGGTGGGGGAACTGCACCTACCTGTCTATCAGGACCTGCAACACGACATGTAGCGTCCACAAATAAAAGGACGTTAGTACGAATAAAGTACTGAGTATGTAAGGCATGGAACCATAAATACAATCAGTAATGTAAGCAAGGATAGAGAATATACAACCTGTAACATCTTAGTACCTCTGAGGGCTACTGACATGAAATACATGATACATATGTATAAATACATAAACCTTTAAAATATTCGTCTTTATGGGCATCATCATCATCATATCGTACCCGACCATAATAGGCTCGGTAAAAAATGTACCCGGCCATCATAAGGCTTTGTAGAATCGTACCCGGCCACGTGGAGCTCGGTAAAACCCAACTGATCAGTGGTTGCACAATAGGTGCCGTACCCGGCCAACTATAGAGTGGCTCGGTATAGTAAACTAGATACATATATATAATGCATGCTTGACTCATGCAATCACATTCTAAACCTTTCAAAGTGACGTAAGGTCGGTATCCTCTATACACGTTATTAGGACTAACTTTTCACTATGAACCTTATAAGAATCAGGAAGTAACAACAACATTGATAACATAAGAATAAGATAAGCAACATTAACATCAATTGTTCCATAAGAGGGAAAACAATGTAAGTACTGCTAGCTTCTAAGAGTGGAGTATCTTGGAAGCTCGTTCATTACATTATGTACAATCGGAGTCGTGCAAAAGAAGGAAAGGGATAGCCTCACATACCTTGTATATACTTCCCCAATCTCAAGCTATGCAATTGTCAAAACTCCTTAGTCTACAATAAGAGAAACGATACTATCATTATCATTTAAGTGTCATAACTATTATGTATCGACCACAACCTATTTTACGATGAAACGGACAACACCTCCCCTATATATATGACTTCACACCATTCAACACAATCACCAAACAGCCCAAACAACATCAATAATAAACATATTGAGCATCCTAAAGTAGTCCACGCACAGCCTAATCACTCCATACATACGACGACCATCGTAGTCGTGTCAAACGACCCAGAAATGTTACGAATAACTATCATCCCACAACCCTACATATATATGGTGTTTATCCACACCCTTCCTCCTCCAAAACTCCACAAAACAGTAGTAAAATACACAGCCCAACAGCAACGCAAAACAGTCCACAAAACAATAACATTACTACCAAGCCTTTCGATATATATTTCACAAGTTGTAGCTTCAATGGCTTAGACAAAACTTGGATAATCTTAAATACATATAGAGTAAGAGGTTCATTACCTTTATACAGAAAGAACAACTCCAATTTTACCTTAAATTTTCATGAAATATCCCTCCAATGCTGCCACAACAACAAAAAAGCGAAACTAGCGATCAATTAGTGTGTTTCGGCACTAGAATCACTTTAGAAGGCTTAAAATCCCCTAGGATTGATATTAAGAACATGAGGGAGTATTTATAGAGTATAAACCCTTTAAAACAACCTCCCACACGAGCTGAACGACACAAAAATGAGCAACAACAAGAAGAACAAGAGACTTACTAGCGCCACGGAATTCCCGACACTTGATTTGTGTTGTTTGCCCTTTTTTGGGTCTTGAATCTTGAGAGAACCTTGAGAGGATGTTCCTAGGGTTCTAATGTCTGAAAATAGTGAGAAGAAACGACTTAAAATGGGTTGGAGGCATCCTATATAGGTCCAAATATCTTAAACCGCCTTAGTGGGCCCCATAGAGAGGTGTTTGGCGCAGTCTTGCGAAAATGTGAATATCTCTCTACTCCGAGATCGTATCGATGAACGGTTTAATGAGTTGGAAACTAGACTCATAGATATTTAATTTTTTGGTATATAACCCCATAATTCCTTGTAAATTATGATAAAATATTAGAAACATTTGACCTAATGTTTAAGTAAAATTATGAACCTAACTTGCGACAACTTTTGTCTCCTTTTGTTTCATAACTCGGTTGACTTCACGACTTATGATACAGATATTATATGATTAAAATAATTTAATACATGACCTCTTGAGTGTATTAAACACCACTATATTACCTGAAAATACGAGTTACAACATCCTTAATTCATTTAACTTCTAATACTTGTTAATCACCCTTATAAACTCTTGTATCACTTAAGACCAATAGGATTGACTTCTTATCATCTCAAAGATAATTCCTTCTTGGATTTATGTTAACTAATATATGGCATGAACTAACACATGTGGATATGGGTTGTAACACTATGTCTACTTGTCGGTTTGAATCATACTGATGATGCGACCTGTGGCACTAGTTTTTGCAACAACTGGTATGTCCCATGGACTTGTGTTTTCGACATCATTCAATACACTGTCGATTCCCGTTCTCCAAGGTGAAAGTACTGTTGTCGATTTGTCTCTTCAAGAAAGTAGTAATTGCATCTGCCAGTTAGTCTTCCAAAGCCTCGATGACCATATTGTTACCCCTTATAAATAGGGGTGCTCTGGCATTGTTTTTCTATCCAAGTACCTTCATCTGCTCATTCGCCCATTTCTCCTTATCATCTTCCTCCACCATTATACATCATGTTTGGGATTTATGGCCTTAAGGCCATTTGGCAGAGCTCCCGTAGGCTATGTCGCGGCCTCTTGCCGGAGATTCCCTTTATCGAGCACGACCATGCCATTTTGTCGCTGCTGTGGTTGTTGTTAGGTCTGCTATCGCTTCCCTTGTTTGCTCGGGATGATGACATACGGGGGTCAGCTTTCCTTGCTCGTGAAAAGCTCTACGGATTACATACCGCTGCTCAAAAGGGGGCTCGGATTATACACCACTGCTCACCTTCATACCCCAGCTCGACATTGCGCTCTTACCTAAGCTGGCAGCTTGCACGGCTAAGTGTTCCATGAAATGGATTCTAAGTAGCCGTGCAAGCGAGGCCGAGGCTCGACCGGTCCGCTGCCTCTTCGAGGTTCTTATGGCCAGCGAGGGTCTTCGATCTTCGGCGAGCTATGGCATTTTTTATTCCTTACATGCTTCTCGCTCTATCCTTTGGGGATATCAGTATGGAAGGCTGGGATGAGGCTTCTAAGGATGCTTGCCAGGAGGCGCTTGTCACAAGAGATGGACCCTCGAGAGTAGACCAGTTTCTACGCTTTTATCACTTGTGTGCACCCTTTTGTTTCTTCCTTTCTGCGCAAGAACCCCTTGCGGGCTATTGTAATTGCATGTAAAGACCCTTCGAGGGCCGTTGTAGCTGATATTTACCAAATATGAAGATGTTTCCTTTACTTCTACTTTTGATTTTTGGCGTGTTCTTGTATACTCTTGTGCGTTCGCCAAGATTTTTAATGTATGCATGTGTTGACGATTGCCGATATTTTTCTAGCCATTGGTCGATAGAAATGGCTCCTTTTTGAGCTCATCGTTGTTCCCGGAATCAAGCCCAAAGTGGTCTGATAAACCTGGATCATCGGGGCCCTTGACTCCCATGGAGATAGAGCACCGAAACGAAAGTCGACTTTGGGTGCCCGTAGCTTTTACTTTTAGCTTGGCGTAGATAACTTTTTGAGGTGTTGTAGGCAGGCTTATGAGGAAGGGGCTATTTGTGTTTTGGCGATTTTCTGAGGGCGAGCCCTCGTGGGCGGAGCTTGAAGTGCTTATTTTTCTTTTCAGAAAGGAGAACCATGAGATCGGATAAAGCCTGGAGCTCTATGATGGCACTAAATGCTTTCCGAAGCCTGACTTCTTTTTAATGGAGGTCCTCGAGGTCGGGCACCACCTCGGGACTGTAGATGATATAGTTGTCTTCTTGAATTCTAACTTCTTGTCGATGGAGGTCTCTGGGGTCGTGTACCACCCCAGGATCTACACCAAGGCCGTTGGCCTCTAGGGGCTTACCCTGGATAGGCGAATCGTTGTTGCTTCCCACATATATGTGGGGTGGCACTTGCTTCTTTGGAAGATCTCATTATTTCAGATAGCTATCCTTCTGCCTTGGCATCGGCTCCTTCGTTTCCTTAAGTGCAAAAGTGTTGGTGTAGGCCCCTGCTTCAGTCTGCCAATTCTACCATAGACATGGCAACTACTTCAGGGTCAACCTGATGGGGAGGGGAGAGTTTCACTCCCAGTGTTCAAGATCTGCGAAAGTTTACTCTGAAGACTATGTGTTTGATACGAGAGGAACATCTGGAGATGGTAAGGAGATACTGCAAATGGGGCGAGTGGGTAGCGTTGCAGGCGCGTTCCTCGGATGAGAGTATTGTGGAATCCGCCGATGTATTCCTGAACGTATACTTTTAGCCTTTTCGCACTAAGCCCCCTTGAAAGGGTTGTTCTTGACTTCTGCCTGAAGTATCAGGTTACTTTGGTGCAGATACATCCGTCATTTTGGCGAGTGATGCTGATGATGAGATTTTTTGCGGAGAAGGCTGGGCTTGAATTCACTCTTAGTCACCTCGTCAGGCTATACCAACCCTTCCACCATTGAGGACTGCTATTCCTGCAGTTCCGTTTGCCCACGCCTTTCATTGTTGATGATGAGGAAGATGAGGGTCAATAGTGGTTTAGTCGATACGTCCGGGTTCGGACGACCGATATTATCCCCATGGAGCTCATGCCATTTCACGAGGGATGGAATTACGCGCGTGAGTGGAGTGTTTCGTGCCTTCTTAGACTTGGTTATAGCGAAAACCAGTTGGGTAATTGGTTTTCCTCTTTTTCTGTAGCAACTTCATGGATGCCGAGCGAAGTTCCCGATTTTCCCGGCTGGGTTTTGGAGGTTGGCGACCCATTCGACTTGCAACGAGCATAGGTGGCAAGTTTTATCCTGGGGCAAATGGGAAGCGAAGCATCAAGGTATGTGCGTATGCTGCTTTTATCTTGGTCTTCATATGTTTGAGATGACATCTTTATCTTTCTTCTGTACTGGCTTAGCCGTTGCAGGTATCAAGCGGTTTCTTGGGGCGAGGATGTGTCCCTCCAGAGAGGGGGAGGAGTCGTCGACCTTCGAGCTAAGGGACGACGGTGATAAACGGGATTTGCACTAGTAGTGTGATGGAGATTTTAGCGAGGCTAGACAGGCCCGTGTCTTCGAGGGGAGAGCATTACCCGAGCCTACTATTCTCAAAGCCTTTGGTTCCAGAGCGGTGGTTCCTCTGAGTGATCATGCCTCGATCGAGGTTGGCTCTTCCAGGGTCGGAGGGGCTGGACCAACAGGAGTGTGCTCGGCCTTCGAGAAAGTCTACCGTCTTCACTTTGCGGTGAGTTTTGGTGTAGTCCTTCTGCATATTGCGTCTTCCTTTTCTTACCGAGGTTTCTTTTACAGTCCTTTGATAGGCTTAGGTCTGAGCTGCTCTGTCATGGGGCTAGGCTTCGGAAAGCTCTAGATGAGGGTGAGTCCCTTAGGCTCCTCAGCAAGGAGAAGGAGGTTGAGTTGATGCACTGGCGATATGAGGCGTACCAGAGCTCGAATTACGAGAGCCATTTGATGGAGCAAGTAACCTATCGTAGTACACGTTTCACCTTTTTGACCCTCAAGGTTAATCCTTTTGCTTATCTTAATTGCAGAAAAAGATGGAGGCTCTGGAGTACCTTAGGGGTGAAACCGACCTAGTTAGGAATGCTTGTGGTGAACTGAGGACTCAGGTGTAGGCTCAAGCTTTAGAGGAGAAGGGTGCCTTGGCTAAAGTTCCTATCTTCAAGGCCCAACTCCGCTTGGCTCGTGACAACGCTTCAGTTCAAGTGGATATGATCACGAAGCTCGAGTCCAATCTCTCGAAAGTCGGGGCTGAGATAATCAATGCTCGGGCTAAACCAGAGTTGAGTTAGACTAAGGATGATCAGGAGATGGTGATTCATTTGAAGGACGCTACTGATGCCCAAGACGAGTTGAAGCGGGACCTCGATCATGAAAAGAGGATCGAGGAATATGTTCGTTGCAGATCCCAAAGAGATTGGTGCCAGGGGCTTCGTTCTCTTGGAGGAGTTGGTTCGAGCGAGGGCGGAGGAGCGTGATGCTCGGTCAATTCTTGTCGATGTTACGGAGAGCGAAACTGGGGATGGTAGGTCGTAGCCTTCTGGAGCGAAGTGTAGACTTCACCATTTTGTATTTGATATTCGCAGAGTATGTTTGTAAATGTAGTGTGCATCTTTTGCGTATGTGAAAAAGCAAACTTGGAGCTTTATCTCTTTTGTATCTCTTTCTGCATTGCTTTCGACCAGGAGGGTTGGTTTCGACGTTTGGCGCGAGCCCTACAGATTCAGAGCTCATTAGACAAGTTCAAAGGCTTTCGACCGGAATGCTCGGTATAGTGCGATTTTTAGCACAAGTAGGCGTGAGAGATTTTGTGCTTTACCCAGCTGTTTTGGGTTTAGTCTCTGAGTTAGGCTTTGACTCGAGTTTACCTGACCTTCGATCCCCTGTGCCTGCACGGGCGGACAATAACGGCTCCTCGGCCTTGCCCTTGAGCATTTGCATTTTAACTATTTCGGTTTCAGTCTCTGAGTCGTGTTGCGACTCGAGCTTTAATTGACTATCAAGTTTTGTGCCTGCATGGGTGGATGAAAATGGCTTTCATATGCCTTGGGTCGATACGATCTTTTAGGTATGTGGCCCTGAGGGTGGTGAAGCTAGTGACGGTGGCTCTTACGCTCTGCCCTTAGGCATGTATAGTTAACTATTTTGGATCCACTCTCCGAATCGGGTTATGATTCGAGCTCATTTTAATCCTCAAGTTTTCAATTTTCTTTAGCTGGCAGTAATGGCTCTTACGCTTTTGGTCATTGAGACCTTTTAGTGTGTGGCCCTGAGGCTCATTTGGTTGGCAAAAATGGTTCTTACGCTTTTGCCTTTGGGCATTTTGTAGGCTTTGTTTTCCTCTCGTTAAGATCTTTTTAAAAATAATTTTGCCTAACCCGTCGTTGGTTCGAGAAGAACCTTGATTTCAAGTCGTTAGCGGCGATGTTCGAGCACCTCGAAAGGTTTAGCTCATAGGCTGAGTAGCTCGAAGCCTTGTGATTTGGAGCTGACATGGTCGAAGCTCGTTTGCCTGTTGATGGTACCTATTTTAACCGGTTCTTTTCCAAGTAGATTCGAAGTAATGGCCTGCGATTTTGTTAGCGATGGTCGGGCATCCCCGAGTTGCATTAATTTGGCTGGTGCAGCCATTTTGACCGTAGTCATATGTGTTTGGACGGAGCAATTTTTGATCTCGAGTGATAGTTTCGGCATCTACATCGAGTGTATGCCCTTTCAGGAGTCTTACAAATGCAATATATAGCCTAAACTTCGGGATTGAGTTTTATGCCTGTAGTAAGGTCTTACAAAATTTTCATGCCTATTGAGGTCTTACAGTTTTTGTTACTATGAAGAATCGATCTGGCTTGACCGAGTCTGCCCGCTCGGGGTCTTACGACATCGGGTTTCCAAGTGTATGGTAATTGACGACAGTCTACGAGTCATCGAGTTTGCTTAGGCTTGAAGGCCGTTATTCGTAAGCTCGAAATTGCCTTGTTGAGGCCTTTTGAGCTCGGAGTTCCGACCCTGGGGTCGTACGGGTGCCAAATTGTCGATGCTAAGTTTCTGAGTATTTCGGGACATATTCCGTGGAGGGAGTGCTTGACGTGAGCATGCCAAAATTTTCTTTTTTGGAGTACGAGATGCTGAAAGATATTCTTTAATTGCTTGGCAAACATTCATGTTGTTTCGTTGTTGTGAGCTCGGCCCGCGCGGGCACGATTCCTTTGACTGTTCGGCCCCGTACATGATTTCCCATTGGTACCTCGGTTGTCCTTTTCTGTTACGGGGTTGATTGAGAAGAAATTCTGGTAGGCTTGTTGAATCCTTCCTAGGAGGCATGTTGCTCCGCTAAGAACCTCGCTGACAAGACCTTCTTCGGGGAGGAAGTTTGGCCAAGGGGAAAGAGTGCGACGGGTGGTGTTAAGGCCTTGGGATCTTCGGGTAGAGTTTACACTTCCGGACGCCCAGGTCGGGTGTCTGCATGCAGGTTAGTGTAAAATAACGGTGGAGGGGGGTAATTTTATCTTACCGCAGGGTGCATAGGTGATGTTCTGAGGTCCGATATGTCCCTTCCGTTTTGGAGCGAGGAATCTAGTACATCCCTATACTGTGTTCGACCGGGCTAGGCCGAAAACATGGTTCACTTACCCTTTGACTCTTTCGAGAGTGGAGATATTGGTGTCGGCGATGCGTTATGTGATGCGGACTTTTCCTCTTGCCACATGTTGCTTTCTGCCGACGGTTTTAATTTCCGTCCCCTGCATGGAATTTCATCCTTTTGTCAAAGGGGGGACGATACTGCCCTCGCACGGTGCATCCGCGGTCGTCAGAATAAGGCATCCATGTCTTGCGACTCCTTTGATGATACGAAACTCGGCATTCCGGTCGGGGCTAGCCGCGCTGAACTGAGAGAACGATCTTTCTCCTTGTCATTGCGACCGCCATTTGGAATCTGCCAAAGATTCGAGAGGCGAGAGTGATTTGACCCGGTGGTCCGAGCTGCCCTATTACCCTCGACCCGACAACATTGATCGAGCCACCTGAATTCATGAGCACATGTTTTATTTAAAATGGATCGAGTGAGGAAGAAAGTAACCAGTGCATCAGTGTGAGGTCGAGACAAGGTCTCGGTGCCCTCTCTACTGATTGTGAGGGCGTCATTGGGGATATATTCCCAGATTTACCTTTATCTAGTGACGAGTATTTTTGCTCTCCCTTTTACGAGTTCTTGGGAAGTGTCGTCATCCCTCCACTATCGTGGTAATACTTTGTGGCCTGTTTGCTTCGTTCTTCTTGGCCGCCTTCCCTACTCGGGACTGAACTTAAATTCGGTTGCTCGTCAGTTCTCGGCGGTGATTTTTGTTGAGTGACTTGGCTTTTTTCCTTCGGAGCTGGTGGCCATCCTCGGCCCTGCTGCTGCACTTGTTGTATAGTTCACACACCAAGTTGTGATTCCTCTGAGAAGGATTCTGCTGAATAGGTTTGGGCCATTTGGTATCACTGATTTTGCTAATGGCGAACATGATGTCTGATACATCGACGTTGAAGTTGTACTCCGATAGGTGGGGCGCCCCCATTGGCCCCGTGTCCCCGTCTAAGCCACCTCTATTTAGGGGTCCCTAAGGGTTCTATCCTCGGTTTACCAATCGGTCTTTGCGAGGCGGATTGCGTTTTGGAGCATTTCTACTATCATTGGGGTACGGCTGGTACCTTTCTTTATTTGGCATTGGTTTCTTTTACCAGGAGCCTATTTGGGCACACTAAGCTCGAGGGGGCTCCTGGATGGTCATCCACGACCTTGGTTTGCGACTGGTGCCGGATATGGTCATCCGAATGGATCTCGGCTAGGTACCCGATCAAGTTTTGTTTTAACTGCCTTGAAAAAGTCAGGCTTGGATTGTTAGGCTTTGAGTGAAGGCCTGTACTGCCCAGTCATCTGAGACCTTTGGTAATCCCGTTCGTTCCACCTGGGGAAGAGATGCGAATTCTCGCAACATTTCATTTTCCCTTTGCTCGGTCCTAGATGTGTCGGGCATTCTCGCCGTTTCTTTGATGGCACCGGTGTGTGCCTTTACAAAGGAATTTGTCGGTATGGTAAGTGAGTTTATGGGGTTGGGTTCTAGGTTATGATGCCACATCATGGCCCCTTTCAAGAGTGTTTTCCTGATCCTCTTCAATAAGACGGACTCGATCTCGTCGTCTTTTAGGTCATTGCCTTTTACCGCGCATGTATAGGTAGTGATGTGTTCATTGGGATCTGATGTCCCATTGTATTTAGGTAGTTCCGGAATTCTGATCTTTATTGGAATAGGCTTCGGGGCCGCTTCCTCGGGGAATGACCTTTGTATGAACTTCTTCGATTCCATGCCCTTGAGGACCGGGGGAGCACCCGGGATCTGGTCGACCCTAGAGTTGTAGATTTTGACCTTCTTATCGTTGGCTGCTTTCATTTTCTCACGCAACTCGATCCTTTTGGTGAGGTCCTCCAGCATTTTCACAATGGCAGGATCGACTACCGATCCGTTATTGCTCAATCTCTCGGGTACTTGTTCGGTAGGGGGAGCTGTTTCTGGCGCTGCTGTGCTGGGATTCTTCAGATGGCTTTGTCACTGAGCGATGGCCAACTGTTGCGATTTCGAATATAACATGAAGACTAACTTCCTGTTCTTCCCGGGCTAGGGTTTTTTGGGCTTCCTATCGGTCGCCATACCGTGTGCTTCCGTCGATGTGTGGGGTTTCGTCGACCTTCTACGTGTCTTGCAAACCCGCGTCTGCTGAAATCGGTTCGAGTGCATTATCGGGGTTCTATGGCGGCGCGCCAATGACTGGAACAACCACACTATTTTTGCCATGATTTTTGAGGTAGTCGTTCTCAGCCCTGTTTATCGAGTCAGATATTTTGACCTGAAATCAAGAGATCTTGGACCAAAAAAAGTGTGAAAGATAACTTGCGTTTGTGTAATGAAACCAGCAAGTAAATAATCACTATTATTTTTAGCCCCACGGTTGGCGCCAAACTATTTAGCGTGAAAATGGTAACAATAATTAAATTTGTAAATGGGATTCTAAAAATACGTGATCTATTTTTATGCTAGTTGTTAGACATTTGATGCTAGGAATATGAAGTTTAACAAAGAGACACAAGTTCAAACGGGACAATAATCAAACTGAGGGGCTTGCCACCCGGGCTCCGGACTGGTCGATGAGGGGCCTCGGGGTCGATATCCGGCTTGAGCTCGAGCTATCAAGGGTAGCCGGGGAAAGGATAACAGTTAGACTATAATCGTAGAAGGCTCTCTATGGCCAATGCAAAGCAATAAATGAAGAACAAGTATGAAAATAATAAATGCTGAGAGTGGCCTCGAGCGAGGAGATTAGAGAGAAGAAAGAGAGAGAGATATATTATAGATCTTGTGGAGAATAGTTGGAACAATAGCCGCCTACAAGGTTGTGAGGGTTACCTTTATATAAGAGGGGAACTCAGTTATGGTACAACATACATTAATTATAAAAGCATGGAGATGGGACGGTTAGACGTGACGCCTTGACACAGGCTCTTGGTAGGCCGGTTCTGTCAGAATTAGCCGCGTGTCCTGGGAATTCCCCCTTTTGCTCTAGCCTAGATCTTCATATTCTTTGAGTCGGTCCTTGACGAGCCCCGATGGAGGGGACTCAGTTGCAACTCCACGTCCTCGGGGTCTCGAGGTGTTCTCCCAAAGTGGCTTGGTAACAAGAAATTAAGCCCTCTGATTTTGCCGCATACAATAGTCAAATCTGGAGGGGGAAAGGGCTAACCTTTGTTTGTTTACAGAAAATGAAGCACAAAGTCCCTAGGTTTGGACTTGCACTTTGCGACAAGAGTCACGTGAGAAGAGTACTTGGTGACCTTCCATCCTTGCTTAATATTTGACCAAATAGGGCATTAATTGAGGCTGTTACCATGTTCTAGGGCTAGAAAAGAGTTTTCTTTCAATTTGGTGACATATAAATGACTCCTCTCCTAGAAGAAATAGGAGGCTTCGCTATGTTGCCATGGGAATGTCCAGGATTACTAGTACCAGAGACTCGCACCCCTCGTGGTTTTCTAAAGATGTTGGGTTTTAAGAAAAATGATTAACTACTCTATTTAAAGAAATCATACATCCCTTTTGAATTTCTTTATGAATTTTATGGGCATAGTAAGTCATATCATCTTCATCATGATGAACTTGCCATTACTTCCTTGTGTTGGACGCACCACCGGGTTTATATTTTCATCGTCTGCTTCGTAGGATTGTTTATATTTCCAATTAAACGAGGAAGGATTCATACTCGCTTAGCCATGGTTGCCAGGACCTTGATGGAATGCATCGAGGGACAAACTTATACCATCATCCCTACGATTTTAGGTGAAATGCACCGCACTCTAGATCGATGCAAGCATGGATTTAGACACACTGAATGTTGTAATATGTTACTACAAGTCTGGATGTTGGACCACTTTCAGAGGGGAGAATATCATCAAGAGCTTATGTGATGGCCGTTGAATGACTACATAGCCTACCATCACCCAAAGAAAATGACATTTATCCCGACCCTGAGTTTCCAACATGTTCTAGTACAAGGCAAATTTCAAAGGGGGCGTTATTCCTTTCAAGTTCGAGGCATAACATATGTGGAACCAAAAGATCATTGTGGAAAGAGAAACCATAGAGCCAAACAAGTATCATGCCGATCATGTGTACTTCTATCCATCGTGGTTGGTGGATAATATAGCAGGAGACGTCAAGCCAGGAGTCAATCTAAAAGACAAGATCATAAATAATGTTGCTAAGGCACATGTTAAGTATAGAAGGCTACGCAAAAGGGTTTTCGAGTTTGAAGCAACACAAATTGAACATGGAGGCAATAAAACAATGGAAAAATATTGCCACTAAGTCAACAGCGATATTGGAATACTTGGAACAAGGATTGATGGAGCTCGAGGGAAAGATGAGGAAGAGACTCTCAGATTGTCAAGGCACGGATGGCAGTGAAGGGGGGTATGTGGCAAAAGCTTACTTACTGTTGGATATGCGCGATCTGGGGAACCTGATTGGTGGAGTCCAAAAAGTCAAGCACGGAGAAGTCCTTTAGGGACCAAGTAGATTAGGAAATGATGTTCTTTACTGCTTTCTAGCTTATCTTTAGATTTCGATTGTAACAAGGCTAAATGCCATTAGAAACTTTATGATTATTGTCAATTTTATAAAGGTTTGACTCATTTTTTGCATTAATGAAATGATGCAATTATTGGCATCAATTTTCTCCAAGTCTATATGTCGCTTCGGCCTACCTCAAGCACAACGAGGTCCCCAAATTGAGACGTGAATCAGGCACAACAAGTTTAAATATTGCAAACACTCTTCAATATTCCTTACTAATTTGGTTACCTTTTATTTTTTCTTTTCTTTTGTTTATTCCCATTCTCGAAGGTTAGTTCATGCATACTAGTATCGTCAGCATATCACAATTGTTCCAGAGGTCCTCCACCTACTCCTCCATCAAGAGATACTAATGGTAAATGCAAAGGAAAGGGACAATGGATGCTTTGAGTGGAATCAGAAAGGATAATCCTACCACGGTAGAAAACATTAAAACCTCGGATGGTCAAAGTACTCCGGCACAGAATGAATTAATCTTTCATCTACAACAGAAAATCCTGGAACCACAAGGCAAGCTTGAGCAGGTTCGGAACTTTGCAAACCTTTCCCTTACTCTCAATGTCCTGAACATTAACCAGCAAAATCCGACTACCCATAACCAAACACCACCACAAAACACACAAAACCAAAACCCACCACCAAATCCTCCTGTATCACACCAGTACCCCATACCTCCTCCGAACCATAACCCTCCCCCAGTACCAACTTCTCAACAACAACACCATCATCCAAATCAATACCCCACAAACCACTACTTATCACACTTCCCGAAATGCACCACAACTTACTCCTGATCCCCAAAAATCAACCAATGACAACCTTTATGCCTAGATTCCCAGAGTTCAACAAAGCAATCCAATATATGTGGAAAGTTTACCCCACACCCCGCAGCAAATCCTATACATACCCAGATCAACTGAGAAAAACCAGCTCATTAAGAACATGGCAGAGGAACTCAAGAAGCTCACTGGTAGAGTTCAGAGTGTTGAAGGTGGTAAAGGAATTGAAGGTTTAAACTATAAGGACTTGTATATTCAGCCGGATGTGGAACTTCCAGAGGGTTACAAACCTCCCAAGTTCGAAATGTTCGAAGGAACTGGTGATTCAAAAATGCATCTGAAAATGTGCTGTGACAAACTTGTAGGAGTGGGCAAAAATGAACAAATCTGCATGAAAGTGTTCATGCTAAGCCTCATAGGAGATTCTTGTATTGGTATATCAGTCAAAACCCAAAGAAGTGGGTTAGTTGTAAAGCATGGCGTCATACTTCATGGACATATTCAAGTTCAACTCGAAAAATGCGCCAGACATTTTCTACATTCAAAACCTCAAGAAGAAGCCGACAAAAAACTTCAGCAAGGAAGCTACTAGTTTGGGATGGGAAGCTGCAAACGTAAGCCATCTCTTGAATAAGAACAAATGAACAATTTCTTCGTCAGAGCTCAAGACATGCAGTATTATGAAAGGTTGATGGTTAATGAAAATACAATTTCTCCGACATCATCAAGCTAGGAAAAAGAATATAGGAAGGAATTAAGAATAGGATGATGACCAATTTTAAGGCACTGTAGGCCACGAATAAAGCTTTGCAATCGGGAGGCATTTCGAAGAAGAAAGAAGTAGGTGCCGTAATGGTAGCCCAGGGTCCTAAGTCTTCTCTTACATAACAAACACCTCTACCCACATACCAGCCTTCACCCCCAGATACCAACAGCCTACTACTATCTACCATGCCTATAATACTCAACCTGCATATTACCATTCACCACCACCTGCCTGCTAAAACTACCAAAAACAACGACCAAACTTTGACCACAGACTGCTTAGACAATACACCCTAATTGCTAAACCCATAGACAAATTGTACGAAAGACTGAAGGATGCCGGTTATGTTACTCCCATTCCTGTTGTTGCTATGGAGAATTCTTCCCAGTGGATCAACCCCAACAAAACATGTGCCTATCATTCAGGCATGAAGGATCATACCATTGATGATTTTCGCACATTGAAAGACAAGATCTAGGCATTGATCGACACTAAGGTCATACAGGCAAAGGAAGATGCACCAAATGTTTGTAACAATCCTCTCCCAGATCATAGAGATGAAGGAGTAAATGTGATAGAGACTGATGAAGAATGGGATTCAGAGGGGTCAATCAGACTCATTCGAGAGGGAGATGATCCTAAAAGGTCTCCAGTCACCCTCACACTAGTTGTGGTACAAACGCAGGAACCGTTTGTAGTTGAAGTATCTACACCCTTCACCGTGATGTTATCTCTCACGCCATCCTACAAGTCTGATGCTATCCCATGGGACTATGTTGCGGAAGCAAGAATAACAAGGAAAACAAAAATGGAGGAAACAAATGCAGCACAAGGCATGACTAGAACTGGCAGAATCTATACACCTGAGAACCTGGGAGGAACAAGTAAGGAAGCTTCATCTAAGCCGCCTATTGTTGAAACTGACACTCTTGTTCTTTGGAGAAAGATACAAGGAAGATACTACTCTATTGTCGACCACTTGAACAAAACTCCCGCTGAGATATCCATCTTGTCTCTACTACGAAATTTGGACATACACAGAAATGCTTTGATGAAGATGTTAAGTGAAGCTTATGTACTCACCAACATCACTAGTGTGGAGATTGCTAACATGGTTGGGCAGGTGTTGGAAGGCCACAAAATCACCTTTCATGAAGATGAATTACCACCAGAAGGACTGATTCACAATAGGGCACTACACATCACGGTGCAATTTGAGGATAAGTTCATCACCAGAGTCTTGATAGATGGGGATTCAAGTCACAACATATGGCCGCTGACTACTTTGAAGAGAATAGGTAAAGTCCTGCACGAGATACGAATGGGAAGCATGAATGTGAAGGCATTTGATGGATCTCAAAGAGCCACCATCAGAGAAATCATCCTCACCCTACAGATGGGCCCGACTTGGTTTGATGTCGAGTTCCAAGTGCTAGATATATCTGCTACTTACAACCTATTATTGGGACGACCATGGATACATGCTGTCAGAGTCGTGGCTTCAACCCTGCATCAGGCTGTGAAGTTTGAATGGAATTATCAGGAGGTGATTATTCATGGGGATGGAAGTAACCCTATCTACACCAATCAGACTGTTCATGTTATCGAAAACATGAAGAAGCCGGGTGGAGAAACATACCATCGCATTGAGCGAGTCAACTCTATTGAAAAAGACCAATGGTAGAGCAACAAGATAGAAAGCAAAATGCTATGGACAGAGTATGAACCTGGCAAAGGACTCGACAAAAACATTCAATAGATCACCAAAACAGTACAACCACAGAGTCATGGCACGACTTTTGGACTCGAATATAAATACACTTGGGAATACCAGAATGGGTCGCCACCATGGTGTGGTCCTTATTATCCACTGGAATAGCCAGTACCACCTCTGCATCAGACATTCCATCAAGCTGACATGATGTGGGGATTTAAGGAAGATGAAGTATTAGCTGGCATGAGAAAGTTGTGTCTACATGAAGAAGATATGGACTGCAGTGCAATAGTTGATGAGGAGGAGGAGAAGGAGGAGGAGAAAGACCTTAGCATTCAGACCTGGAGAAAGGAGATGTTCTAAAAAATTGGACCGCTGCACCATCCCAGGCCCGTCAAGTTCCTGGGTAGCATGGCAAATTTGCATGAATTACTTTTTTTTTAAATTAGTTTTGAGCATTTGAGACATTTTTTCAGTATTTTGTTTTGAAGTAATTGCTCGAGTCATCGAGTTGCACTTGTTGACGTTTTTAAGATTTTATTAATGCACTAATGCTTTTCGTTTTTTTACTATTCTTTACATTTTCTTTTCAGCATTATTATTACCTATCCAGATGAACCTACGACTATGACATGTAATGAGATAACACAACATAAGTATTGTGATTCAGAGGTTCTGGAATATGATATAATACCCGAGGATATCGTCAAAGAAGTGGAAAACATTGAAAATAAACCAAATTATAATTTGGAGGAAACTGGGGTAGTTAACTTAGGGGATTCCAAAACAGTCAAGGAAACACGCATAAGCATTCACCTATCACCGTTAGAGAAGGAAGAGTACATTAGATTCCTAAAAGATTATGAAGATAAATTTGCATGGTCTTACGACGATATGACTGGTTTGAGCATATCCATAGTGGCTCACAAGCTACTCACTAATCTCATGTGTCCACCGGTAAAGCAGAAGCTCAAAAAGTTCAAGTCGGATATGAGTTTGAAGATAAAAGAGGAGGTCACCAAGAAAATCAAAGCCAAGGTTCTTAGAGTGGTCGAATACCCATCTTAGTTGGTCAACATTTTGCCAGTTTTGAAGAAAGATGGGAAGGTTAGATTATGTGTCGGTTACCGAGATTTGAATAGAGAAAGTCCCAAAGATGATTTCTCGTTTCCCAACATACACATACGTATTGACAACTGTGCTACGCATGATCTCCAATCCTTTGTAGATTTCTTCGCAGGATACCATTAGGATTGGATAGATGAAGATGATGCCAAAAAAACAGCCTTCATCACACCGTGGGGGATATATTGTTACAAAATGATGCCATTTGGTCTGAAGAACGCTGGAGCCACCTACATGAGATCCACGACAAGCATCTTCCATGACATGATACACAAGGAAATAAAGGTGTACGGGGATGAAGTTATCATCAAATCTAAAAGAAGTTCGGATCACATAACATACTTGAAGAAATTCTTCGATCGGCTTCGAAAGTACAATTTGAAACTGAATCCTGCAAAAGGTGCCTTAGGAGTCCTTGCTGGAAAATTATTAGGATTCATCGTTAGTCGCCGAGAGATTGAATTAGACCCATCAAAAGTCAAAGCTATCCAGGACTTGCCACCTCCGAAGATTAAGAAAGATTTGATGAGATTTTTAGGGCATCTGAATTACTTTAGCCACTTCATAGCACAATCAACCGTGATATGTGAGCCAGTCTTCAGGATGCTGAGAAAAGATGCTGCAACAAGCTGGATTGAAGAATGCCAGAAAGCCTTCGACAAAATGAAGGAGTATTTGTCTAAACCACCCGTTCTGGTCCCATCAAAACCATAAAGACCTCTACTTCTTTATTGTCCGTATTGGATGGAGCTTTTGGTTGTGTGTTGAGACAACATGATGAAACTGGAAGAAAGAAGCAAGCGATATATTATCTGAGCAAGAAATTCACGCCTTACAAAACCCGGTACTCTTTGCTGGAACGCACCTACCGTGCTTTGATGTGGATAGCTCAGAAGGTGAGGCATTATTTCTATACATACACTATATATCTTTTATCAAGGATGGATCTACTAAAATACATCTTTCAGAAACCCATGCCTACTAGTAAGTTAGAAAATTGGCAAATATTGTTGAGCGAGTTCGACAATATCTATGTAACTCAAAAGTTAGTCAAAAGGAAAGCATTGGCGGATCACCTGGCAAAAAATCCCGTAGACGGAGAATGCGAACCATTGAAAACATATTTTCCGGATGAGGAGGTGTAATTTGTAGGAAAAGATATAACCGAAGCATATGATGGTTGGAGGATGTTCTTTGACAGAGTAGCAATCTTCTAAGGAGTAGGTATTAGAGTTGTTTTAGTATCAAAAACTAGAAAACACCATCCGGTATCCGCAAAACGTAGGTTTCCATGCACCAACAACATGGAAGAATTTGAGGCTTACATCTGGGACTCAGGTTGGCCATTGACATGAACATTCAGGAGCTGCTCGTAATCGGAGATTCAATCTTTTGGTGCACCAGGTTATAGGGTAATGGGCTACGAAGAACACCAAAATATTGCCATATTTGCACTGTGTACAAGAGCTGATACAAAGGTTCACAAAGATAGAATTCAAACATGTTTCGAGGATTCAGTATGAGTTTGTAGATGCGGTAGCCACTTTATCATTCATGATACAACACCCAGACAAGAATTTCATTAATCGTATCCTAATAGGAATCCATAAACACCCGACTTATTGCGCTCATGTTGAAGAAGAGATTGGCGAAAATCTGTGGTTCCACAATATCAAGAAGTACCTGAAAAAAAGAGAATACCCAGAGACTGCTACCAATACTCAGAAGCGCACGCTTCGAAGGTTAGCCGACCATTTATTTCTAAGTGGGGGAATTTTGTATAAGAAGGACTCTAGACCTGGTATTACCATGGTGTGTCGATGCCAAGGAGTCATCCAGATTGCTCGAACAAATACATGTTGGAACCTGCGGACCGCACATAAATGGTTTCACCTTAGCCAAGAAGCTATTAAGAGTAGGGTATTTCTAGATGACTATGGAAACATACTGTATCAAGTATGTTCATAAGTCTCACCAATGCCAGATACATGCTGACATGATACAAGCACCACCCAACGAACTTAACGTAACAAGATCACCCTAGCCTTTCTCATTTTGAGGTATGGATTTATTCCGCTCAATCGAACCCGTTGCTTCAGGAGGTCATAGGTTCATTCTGGTGGCCATAGACTACTTCACAAAATGGGTTGAAGCTATATCTTATAAAACTGTAACTAAGATGAATGTGGCAGATTTTGTTCGGGACCACATTGTTTGTCGATTTGGAGTGTCGGAGTTAATCATTACTGACAATGCTGCCAATCTCAATAGTGATTTGATGAAAGCCATGTGTGAATCATTGAAGATCAAGCATAGGAACTTCACATCATATAGGCTGCAAATGAACAGAGTCGTAGAAGCCGCCAACAAGAACATCAAAAAGATATTGAGGAAAATGGTGGACAATTACAAACAATGGCACGAGAAGCTGCCATTTTCTTTGCTTGGATATCGTACCACAGTTCGGACATCAACTGGGGAAACTACCTACCTATTGGTTTATGCTACTGAATCCATTATTCATGCCGAAGTAGAAATCCCTTCTCTAAGTATCATACAAGAAGCAATGTACAATGGGTACAAAGCCTGTATGAACAACTAGCTCTCATTGACAAGAAAAGAATGAATGCAGTATGTCACGGTCAACTCTACCAGAACAGAATGGAAAGAGCATTCAACAAAAAGGTCAGGCTAAGACAATTCACACCGGGGCAATTGGTACTAAAGCAAATCTTCCCGCATTAGGATAAAGCCAAGGGGAACTTCTCACCCAACCGGCAAGGTCACTACATGGTTCATCAAATACTAACAGGAGGAGCACTTATACTTACAGAAATGCACGGAGAGATTTGATCGAAATCTTTCAATTTAGATGCAGTCATGAGATACTATGTTTTAAGATTGCATTTTTCTATTTGATATAACTGAACTACGCTTGACCTGATCGCCGTTTAAGAGGGAATACGTAGGCAGCCCTGTTGGTTCGGTCACATACTAATAAAATCTTCACTTCCCCCCATGACCAGAAACTAGGGCAAGATCTCGAGTTTGTCCAATTTCATCATGTTTGGAACAACTAAGGAATGTGTTGTAAGAAGTATTCACTTAAACTGGGGCAGAATTTTGAGGAGGACCCTCAAAATTCTAAAACAAGGAGGTTGCAATGTCTCTAAATGCATCACAGTCACCAGTTCATCTAAATTATTTGATCTCGCACATTACCATATATTTCAAAAAACTACATTTCTACAAATAACTTGTCAAATATATGCATGTTTTTCAAAAACTTTATTTCTATGACAGTCGGATGTTACCCAGGGTGACTCAAGCAAGACATCAAGACAAGACTAAAGGCGAAGCAAGGAATCAATACCACGAACCCACCCCCCCCCTCCCCCAAAACTCATGATTTTTCTTTGAATGCTGGTACAATTAAAACAACATGAATAGTCGCAAATATATACACGCAGCAAAATCACTATCTTCATACGACAAGTTGCCAAACACAACACATCAAGCTAAGAAATACTTTATTCTCTCACAGCTATTCATTGCTTTTTTTTTTGCATAAGGCTAAGCACTGCCTTTATTCGCATGAGATTATGCATTATATCCATTTCTTGCATGAGGCTAAGCATTGGCTCTGTAATTGCATAAAGCTAAGCATTGCCTTCCTTTGCATGAGACTAAGCATTGTCTCCATTTCTTGTATGAGGCTAAGCATTGCCTCCATAATTGAATAAGTCTAAGCATTGTCTTTCTTTGCATGAAACTAAGCATTGTCTCCATTTCTTGCATGAGGATAAGCATTGCTTCCGTAATTGCATAAGGCTCAGCACTGCCTTCGTTTGCATAGGACTAAAAGATCTCTCCATTTCTTGCATGAGGCTACGAATTGCCTCCATAATTGCATAAGGCTAGGCATTGCCTTCCTTTGCATGAGACTAAGCACTGTCTCCATTTCTAGCATGAAGCTATGCATTTCCTCCATAATTGCATAAGGCTAAACAATGCCTTTCTTTGCATGAGACTAAGCACAGTCTCCATTTCTTGCATGAGGCTAAGCATTGCCTCCATAAGTACATACGGCTAAGTACTGCCATCTTTTGTATGAGACTAAGTATTTTCTCCACTTTTTACATAGGGCTAAACAACGCCCTCACCATTGCATGAGGCTAAGCATTGCCTTTCCTTGTCAGAGACCAAGCATTGCCTCCTTTCCATACATGAGACTAAACACTATCTTCACTACACTGCATAAGACTAAGCACTATTCCCTTCCTTCCCATAGGGTTAAGCACTGCCCTTATCTCATTAAGACTCAGCCTTGTTTTGTCTCGTCCTCGAATACAACTAAGCATCATATCTTTGCATTGTATAGGCTGAAACATTGCCATTTAGTTCGAAGGCGTCATAGTCTGAAGGCACTATCATCATAGCCGAAAGACACCATTCCTTGGCGTGAGGATCTCTCGAAACTGCACATCATTATTCAAAGGCGTCATATTCTAGAGGCATCATACTCATCGCCCAAGGACACCATTTCATTGCCTGTGAATCCCTTATCATAGGTTTCATGACTCAGGATGTCATGGTCTAAGGACATCATCCTCATCTTCCAAAGACAACCTTCATGGTCAAAAGGAAATTTGCATCATGTTTAAATTATCGCAATGACCCATATATATACGCATGCACTGTGTTTCGAGTTTTGCAAGTAATTCGGAAGGTAACGGTTCTACAAACGGGAGAAATCTTAACTCCAATTTCCATTCACAACATTCACATCCTTTGACTACCTCAAACGTAACCGAGTACTAGTAATTGACTACCTTTTACTCTATGCTCGTTCGAATATCTGCCTCATAAACCCGTAAAGTTAATTTTGCATTCATGAATCCACCTAAATTCATCTGTTACTTGTGATAATATTCTACCCAAAAAGAGCCTTTTCGAAACATACTACCACGCTTATGACAACTCCGTCGGTTTTGTTCGTTGTTGGATCCAGAACTACACATGGCTCCATTCCCGTAACACCATGGATATGTAGGCAAATCAGGAACCAGCGTTCGACCCCCCTTTTTCAAATCACATCATTCCGCACTCAATTTGACCAAAATTAGTCATTATTTTCTTTATCCAACAACACTTTCATCTTTCCCGAGTAAAGAGGGACAGTTGTTAATACCCAATTTCCCCCTCACATTTTTCCAAATAGTATATATATTTTCAAAATATCATTTTGCATCATTATTTAATTTACAATAATTATACAAATATTTTCCATAATTTTCCGCAATTTGTAGATTTTTAAAATTAATTTTCTTGCATTTAAATTACTTAAATATTATCCCTTTAAATTATTTATGATGACTTAATCATCTAAATTTGTTATTTATACCCACATATATGTTTTAAATATTTTTACTATATTTTAAATAATTGCATTTATATTTTTAAGCTATGTACATAATTTTGCAGTAATAACCTATATTTTATACGTAATTGTATTCATTATATTATTTATACTAAAATATCATTTCTTATTTTTACAATATAAGCTATTATTTTTAAGTATTTTACTGCATAAATAACATTTTTATCATTTTTTTATAATTTATAAATTTCGTGTATTTAAATTATAGCCCATTTTCAAGTCAATTTCGGACCAATTTTGGCCCAAATCCTTAGCCCAACAGCCCAAGCCAAATGATCCTTTACTAAACAAGGTCAATACCCATCTTCATAACCCGCCCCGTTAAATTTTTTAATCATGGTCGTTGATCTCTCAAAATCAACGGCCCTCGTTCATTCCTCCCTTTTAATTAGCCCAACCCTGAAACCCTAACCCCATTTCCCTATGACCGCCCTAAAATCCTCTCTACTCTCGTCTCTCAAACCCTAGCCACCTCACTTAAATCTCTTCCAAATCCGATCAAATCATTGATTCTTACTATGATTGTCTTGCCTTTTATGGATCATCTCACTGTTTCCTACAAGACTATGATGTTACATAGTACGTGCCTCAGTTTTGGCAAGTACAAGTTCCCAAATCGGGTTCCACCGCCTTCAACCTTTGAGTTATAAACGATATTTTGTCTATATGCACTCAATATCAGGCTATATAGTCCAATTCAGTGAGATTTTTGACGATATGTGCTTTCCTTTTGAACAAGGGTTTGCTTGATTCTCTCTTAAATTGATTCTGAATGATTTTGCATGCTTCTATTTCTTTGTTCATGTTCGATTAATTATGTTTCCTTATTTGGATATTTATTTTGGATACTATATAAACTCTTCCCGATTTTTCCTTTAAAGGACCTAAGTTTGACTGCTATTACTCTCAATATACACTTCTCTCACTCGTTCACTTCTTCCAAAACACTTGAATATTTTCTAAAATTGTTGAATTCTTGGCCGGCTGAAAGCCAATGCCATAATAATGTTAAGACGACCTCTTCTAATGCAAGCACTGCTCGGAGCCCTTTTTGAGGCTCTTGTGAACTCTGAAACATCGGGGATCTGGGGTTCTCTTGCTACCAATATTCTAAACTCCTCACTCTTTTGATCGTTTAACTTTGCGACTGGTTAGTATCCTTAACTTTTACAAAGTTAACTATTTTCCTTTCTGTTTGTCTACGACGTGCAAGTTCTATGTGCTAATGTTGTTTAAATTTTTAAAGCATGATTCCATTTTACTGTTATTTCTGAATCCCTGATATTGTGTTCTTTACTTCCATTATATTGCTTTTAACAATCCCATGCAGTTCTATGTTCTTTATTAGTTCAATTCAATAGGTTTCAATATATGTAATACGCTTTTCATTATCAAAATGGATTCCAAGTTTCTTAGGTGCTTCTAGACTAATATGTGTTCCCAACCTTGTATTGTATTTCTATATTTGTATTCTAGACTTTGTTGAGTCTTCTTTCCCAGTATGATAGATATCTAAGGTTGTGTTCATTATCTAAAACATGTTTCCATGCCATTTAAGTTTCATTATATGTTTGGTTTGTCAATTTTGTGTCATTACAATAGCCTCTAAGGCAAATTGTTATGTCTGTTTTCCTTCTGTCGAGCAAATTGGTATGAATTGTAATACTTGCCTGTCTCATTTCCCTTTAGTATTGTATATTCTCATGGGATACGATACAGTTGAGGTTTATGGTAATCCATGCTATTCGTTTTGTTGCTATATTGTTTGTGGTCATCTTCATGTGGAATTGCATATACCTCTAACTATAATTGTTTTGAATAAGGCTCACTTGTTTATAGTCTTTTCTGACCTACTTGTGTTGATGTGTTGTGCTAAACTTAATTTATGGCAAATTAGCATGTGTGTGTTTGTCATATTAACTCAATAGACTTGCTTCAGCATGCTATACCCTTTTTGTTGTATAATTGCTCAACATGGTGTCAAGTTTTCTATGTCAAACTTGCTATGTTAGAGTTGTCTACTAGTTGATATGTTCAAGCCATCTTGTTTGACCAATCTTATCCCTTTAGTTTCTAAGAATTATGATTACTGCTAATAGATTTTAGGACTGTCAATTGGCTACCATATATGGTTTCTCCCTTCTAAGCTTAGTATGAGTTCGTGTATGGCCCTGGGGATAATTGATACATTTTCACGCTTGAGATGTGTTGGGTTCTGGGTTTACTATTCGTGTGAAAGGTGAAGCTTGCTGAAGGCCCAGATGTTATTAGGTTAATTTTCTTTTAGGCCTACTCTGTGTATTGGACCTGTAGTATTTTAATATGTAATATTCGCACTTGTATTCATCATTCTTGGTTCTATAATCATTTATAAACAAACACAGAAGGGGAGATTAGTAAAAAAAAGGGTATGGTACAATTCTCACACAAATGGGTAGAAAGCATGCCTATAGGATCTCTAAATATTTTTGATTTCATGTGTAGAAATCTGCATGTATGAGTCACACGCACACACATCACTTAACTTGCCAACACATGTTATTTTCAAATGTTTGATGTACCTGTTTCCATTACTGTTCTTTCTTAGATGGCATGTCTATAGGGCATAATAATGCAATATTCTACTTACCTAGATGCCATGCCTACAGGACTTCAAATAACTAATCTATCAGTTGCCTCAATAATCATTGTACTGCTCATCTATATAGCATACATATATGGATAAAACTCTATAAAATCAATTTCAATTTCCAACTATTAGATATCATGCTTCTATGACACTGTCACCTGCATAAAAAAATCATTTATAAAATCAGCATTGGTAATTCATAATTCTAGGGTCGTTTCACTGCCTTTTGCGCAAACAATCTAGAAATCATGCCTATAGTTTTGTAATCTACAAATTTGTTGGCTATACATTGCTAAAAATTAGAATCACTTAGAAACCATGTCTATAGGACTCATAATGACTTAATATGTCCAACGTTAGCCTAAAAATGCAGCATTACCTGTTTGATACATGGAATCATATAGAGATCATGCCTATAGGACCAAAGGGGATGTAAGTCTTAAGTTCTAAATGTTCTATTGCTTAATCTTAAACTCAGTCTGTGTACTTCTTTGTTTATGTGTGGAGGCTAACATGAGTCACCCTTTGCTATTATGTGCAATCCTATTTGTTTTGAATGCGTGATCAGTTTAATCATTTTTGAGCAATCTATGTAAGTCTAGAACCACTCAAATAGAGGTCGAAAGCCTCCTAGACCATAGGCATGAGATGGATAGTGCACGCATAGGATACGACTCAGAATTGAATAGAACACTTTAGGTAAACAAATTCAACATAGTAATCGAGTAGCAGGAGATGATAGTCTGTGTCCGCTGAATAATTTCAGCAACTCCTATCTGAAAGGAGTTGCGAAGTATTATTGATATGGCACGGGGTTATCCTTTAGGCTAAAAAACTTAGGACTCCCTCCTTTATATACTTGCAATTTACACCTAGTCATTTAACATGGACCATTGTAGTTGTATTCTTGTAGTCCTTAAAGATTTGTACCAATTATGATTGTGTTATAATGAAACTCTTCAACTTTTTATATTTTCTTTGTTTGTTTGATCATCTAGCCTAATTATATAATCCACATAGCCTAAAGTTCGGCCGGGACCCACAATTGTGGTCCTCGAAGAGTGCCTAACACCTTCTCTTTGAAGTAATTTGAGCCCTTACCCGATCTTTGGTGGCGATGACTAGTCAAACAGAGTTATTTGCAAACAGGTGCCCTAACGCACCTTAAAAATTGTTAGGTGGTGACTCTCCTTTTTAATCCTCCTCCTTTAAAAGAGTTGTCACACGTCGAAACCCATTTTTGCGAGAAAAAGGGAAACGATAGTAAACATAGTATGACTCATAAAAAGTATGGCATAGTTATGACAGTGTCAATAGTGACCAAAAAAACCTTCCCAAAAGAAAAAGAAAAAGACTTCCTTGATCATCCGAAAAGGGAATGCTACAAAATAAGAGAGATGACCCTAAATTATACTAGATATCGGATTTCCTTTGAGCATGATAGGTTATCTTCATGATTGTGTCATATGTAATAGAAGTGACACACAAGAAATAAAGTGCCACATGTAAGTACGACTTGAAGATAGATGAAGCATGCCATGTCTAAAAGATGGGCGTGACAACCTTGAGTCCCTCCAGATGATGAATGTAATACAAATAAAAGTGAATCTCTAATTATGCATACCAAGGCATGCGAGGATAAAGTTTATGGACTTAAATGGGTAAGCGTGATAATATTAAGGCATTAGATGCACACAAGGCGTAATCTTGGAGATAATAAGAGGCAATATATATGATAATCATGAGTTTTTCTAATCGAGGAATGTCTTATTTTATTCTATTGAAATGATGAAAAATTGAGAATTTTCTATCAAAGCAACTATATATGTGGCTAATATTGAAAGAGCAGTTAACTTGTGAGTGAGCAGATCCTTATGATTTAAGAAGAATAAATATTGAAATGGTTCATGAGTTAAGTTAAAGTTGTTGGAAAGTTATACATATAGTGTATACGTATAAGGCTCAAAAAAAATTGAAAATGGTTATGGTACGGATTTGGAGATTGAGAAGTTACAAAAATTCTAAGTCTACATGATAATGTGTCATAAATCCCTAACATGATATGTATGGACGAGGTCAATAATACCATGAAGAATGGAAAATTATGCATGTATATATTTATCATATGAAACGTTTTGATGTAAATATGTGTTATTAGCTATGTCCAAAAGAGTTCACGTTATGGTGAAGACATGAGGTAATAAGACCCTACAGGCATGACATCTTTATCATAAGTATTAGCCTACTCGGTGGGATACCATCAAAATAAAGTTTTATGAAAGGACTTAATAGCAAGAAATATAATTTCAGAGATATACTACGGAATCTCATATATATATGCAGTTTGAGAACATGAGGATGACATAGAGATAAAATGTGTAATTCTTACATTTAGCATTGTGATATATATATATATATATATATATATATGCGTGCTTGAGAACATGATGGTGGCATAAAGATAGAATGTGTAATTCTTACATTTAGCATTGTGAAGATGGTATATGTTGTGAAAAGTTTTATGTGAGATAGAAGTTTAATAAGGGAGTCACACTTGTTCAACATATTTAAGCATGAGATGAGAAGCGCAAGGTAGTCATACATGCTAGAACTTTAGTTAAGCATGGATTGAAGGGTGAAATGTTAGAAGAAATTTCGACGGTAGAATGAACATGAAAGAGTGAAGTGCTAACTATATTGATGTCGTAAGGGCGGAAAATAATAGAACTTAGCAATATATATTGCAGCTAGTAGCGACATGATACATGGATACAAAAATGAACAAAGAAAGTTCCTATAAGTATAACCAATCTATCCTATTGTTAGAATATTCATCATATCAACATAATGATGAAATAAAATTCAACGTGTGATGAAAGATTGAAACGGTAAACTAAAGATTTCTAGTTGGGGAATAAGGAGCCTATTGTAGTGGGTGGTCATGTAGATGGTCAACTGTAAGTTTCCTATGAGATGACAGTTTAATAAAGACTTCGAGTAATAGGTAAGAGTTTGAATTGGGCTTACTGTTAAGTGAGGGAGCATCAGAACAGTAGAACTTCACCTTAAAGGTGATGGTTTTGGAAATAAGATTTCTTATTCGCAAGTCAAGATGAAGAGGAAATTTTCGGTAATTTCGTGATGAAATGGGTAAAAATATCATAAAGTATTTGTAGGGAATTAAAGACTCATTATAAGCAACAGTCAGGATATTATGCATCTAGGATATTAAAAATATATGCCGAAAATTTACATATTTAATGGGAACCTTAAATGTATACTTATAACTTAGAGACATGCATGATTTGAATTAAATTCAAGTGTTGCTAGGAACGAGGGAGTACTTTGAATTATACGTGGATTGTATGGAATAAGGGAGTCCTTTTAATATGTGCACACTTTGCATGAAATAAAATTAAAAAGGGTAATGCAATGCTTATTATTATATGAAAAATGACTCTTGTATACCAAAAATGACGTATGCCAGTAAAAAGCATGGGTTTAATAAAGGGCACTAATCTTAAAAGGTGTACGTGTCATCGTGATAGCATAGATACGCGAGTGTTGGAAGCTTACGGGCTATGGTAGTATACCTATGGTGAACCCATAATTAGATAAAATCTTAAACTTTTGTAAGAGAACCATTACAAGGAACTCAATAGAGTTAATGAGTTGGTTAAAGCTATGAAATGGAAAGTTGAACCCCGGTATACGAGAATGGATGGAAAAGATGGAAAAGTAGTATCTTAAACTGGATTAAACCGGGATAAATATTTTTTTTCCTAGAGAAAACTTGTAAGCAATAATAGTTATCAAGTTGGGATCTTCGGGAACTCCAAAGTCACGAGTGAAAGTGGGGCTATTAATTGTTATATGTTGGATGAATCTGGGACAAATGTTTTATTAGTCTTTAAAAGGAATAGAAGAACATTCCAGAATAGTTTTAACAATTATAGGACATCAAGAGTCCTAAGTGGAAAAAAAATCATGTCTGGAAACAAGAATCGTGAAAGGAAACAAATTTAATTGAAAGTATTGTTTATAAAAAAAAGAATGAATGCAGTATGTCACAGTCAATTTTATCAGAACAGAATGTCCAGAGCTTTCAACAAAAAGGTCAAACCGAGGTAGTTTGCACCAGGACAGTTGGTACTGAAGAAAATCTTCCTGCATCAAGATGAAGCCAAAGGGAAATTCTCTCATAACTGGCAAGGTCCCTACATGGTTCACAGTGTGCTAACAGGATGAGCACTCATACTTGTAGAAATTGATGGAGAAGCTTGGCCAAATCTAATCAATTCTAACGCAATCAAGAGATACTATGTTTAGACTATTTACATTTCTTCATCAGATATATTTAAACTAAACTTGACTTGATTCCCGTTTAAGAGGGGATATGTTGGCAGCCCTGTGGGTTTTGTCATATCATAATTAAATTTCCATTTTCCCCTCGGAATCAGAAATTGGGGCAGAATTTTGAGGAGGACCCTCAAAATTCCAAAGCAAGTCCAGCCAACGCCATAACATGCCAAAAAGTCAGAAATTGGTTAAGAAACTGGGGCAAAATTTTGATAAGAGTTCTCAAAATTCCGAAGAAGGTTCAACAAGTTCGTTGCTCGTAAATGGCTGAAGGATCATCTACCAAACTAGGGCAGAATTTTGAGGATGACCCTCAAATTCCTAACACGAGAAAGCTACGATGCCACTGAAATGTGTTACAGTCACTAGTTCATCTAAAATTATTTGATATTTCACCATGTTTCTAAAATAACTCTATTTAGCTCAATAATTTCACATTTTCGAAAACTCTATTTCCGTAACAGCCATGTGTTACATAGGGAAACTCAAACAAGGCATCCAGAATGGAGAAGCAAGGTCTGCAAACAAAGCCATGAACCAACCTCCCCTTATGAAACTTACAATTTTTCTTGGAGCGCAAGCACATCTGACGTAGCAGTAGCATTCACAAATATATATATATACATGAACCAAAATAACTATCAAACGGGCTACCAGACACTGAACGTATCTCCAGCTAAGAAACATTCTACTCTTATTTGCTATCTGTCTTTTTTCATGGGACTCAGCCCTGTCCCGAAACTTGCATGAGGCTAAGCCCTGCCTCTATATTTGCATAAGGCTAAGCTATGCCTTCCATTTTCATGGGACTAAGCCCTATCCCGCATCCTGCATGAGGCTAAGCCATGCCTCTATATTTACATAAGGCTAAGCTCTGCCTTCCATTTTGCATGGGACTAGCCCTGTCCCGCATCCTATATGGTACTAAGCCATGTCCTGAACCTTGTATGAGGCTAAGCCTTGCCTCCATATTTGCATAAGTCTAAGCTCTGCCTTCCATTTACATGGGACTAAGCCCTGTCCCGCCTCCTGCATGAGGCTAAGCCCTGCCTCCATATTTGTATAAAGCTAAGATCTGCCTTCCATTTTGCATGGTACTCTGTCTTGTCCCATATCGTGCATGAGACTAAGCTTTGTCTTAATGTTGCATGAGGCTAAGCCCGGCCTCCATATCTACATAAGGCGAAGCTCTGCGTTCCATTTTCATCGGAATAAGGCATGTCCCGCATCCTGCATGAGACTAAGCTCTGTCTCCATCTTGCATGAGGCTAAGCTATGCCTCTATATTTGCATAAGGCTAAGCTCTACCTTCCATTTGCATGGGACTAAGCCCGATCCCGCATCCTGCATGAGGCTAAGCCCTGCTTCCACGATTGCATAAGTCTAAGCTCTGCCTTTCATTTGCATGGGACTAAGCCATGTCCCGCATCGGTGTTGATATATTGCATATATACCTTCAAAATCATGCATTAATAGCAATTGGTATTTTTCTATAATTTTCTAGATTTTTATTAATTTATCTTGCATTTTATTCCCAATAAATAATTACAAAATGACATTACAAATGATTTCAAAAGCATCTCTTGATTAAATTTATTATTTATGTTCCTATTTAAACGAAAGTATTTCATAATTAGCCAAATTAGCATCTTTTGGCAATAATTGCAATATCTTTGCCATTATAGCCCAATCATATGATTTTATACTATTTTTTGATCAGAAAATAGACATTTGTATTTTTAAATACTAACTAATTATTTTTAACTATTTTCTATGCATGAAATTCATTTGGTACAATTATCAGCTATATTTATAAATTATTTCATTCAATTTAATTGGGTATTTAACAAATAGCCCCATTTTATTTCAATTATAACCCAATTAAACCAGCCCCAAAACCACAATTAAATCAGCCCAACACCCAGGCCTAAACCTAAATCCTACCCAACCCAATCCCTGGTCCAATCTGGACCGTTGATCAATTCTAATCAACGGTCCAAATCCCCCATACCATATTTAAACTAATAGACTACCCCAACCCTCATTTCCTCCCTTCACTCCGCCGATACACTCTGTCATTCTCTCTAAAGCTCTCTGCACAACCATGGCTCCTATTCATCGGCCATTGGCTCGCTGGTATCAATGGTGGTTTCACCACCACCCCTAGCCTTCATGGCCTCTCACATGTCAGATCCTTGCTACCTGGAGGCCCTCAAGGGAACCAGAAGACGGTTCACTCTCCTCCCATGATTTCTAACTCATTCTCAGGCCGTTCATGGCTGTCCGAGTAAGATCATTCTTTTTCCGGCTAGATCCATGGCTTCTAAGCCGGAATCTCTCTATATCTAGGTTATCTCTCTCTGAAACCCTAATTTTAGCTCTTGACTTCTTAGATCTGTAACAAATGTAAGAGTTTTCGAAGTTGTCTTTATTGTTTTCTTAAGAATCTCTCCGATTTTTCAAAAAACGCCTTTAATTCTATACTTAAGTGTTCCTACAACTATGTGATCTATGTATCCCCAAATCCCACTACCCCTGTTTGTGGTTGCTGAACCTGCCTTGGTCCTATACTCCTTGGTTATGTGTGAACCTGTTTTGGGTGTTGTGTTTGGACTGTTTCTTGTTACTCTACCTTCTTTTCGAAATTGCCCTATTGAACAAATTCCCCTGTTGTTTTACAAAACTATTTCAAACAAGTCTCCTTTCAACTATTTTCCTGCTTAAATCTTTTCAAAACTATGTCAAGCACTCTCACTCTACTCTTAGACCACTAAGTTCTGCCCCTTTTGTGTAAGCCTTTCCTTGGGACCATTGAGCTCCCTCTAAACTTGGACACATGAAATCTGGCTTTTCCACACTGCAGTTAGTCTATCTTAGCTATGAAATCTGGGAGTGAGCACTGTCCGGGATCTCTTGAGGTCTTTAGGGAACTCTGACACACCCGAATATGAGAAAGGCTATGAAACAATCTTAGCGTTTGAGGTTCTGGAAATCTGGGCCTGTTTTCAGGCTCTCTATAGTGTAACTTCTTATTTTTCTACTTATGTAATTATTTTTAATATTGGTCTATAATAACTTATTGTAAATGAATATTGGGGTTGGCTAGTGAAAAAGGGAGGGTAGTTATATATGTTATCGACGTCAACGGGTAGAAACCATACCTTAGGTTTACATTTTCTCTATGCGCATTAGAATCCATGTGTAGGACCAACACATTCAAAGCATGTCATGCATTAGATACCACGTTCTTGGGTTTACTATTT
Source organism: Nicotiana tabacum (assembly GCF_000715075.1). Lineage (NCBI taxonomy): Eukaryota > Viridiplantae > Streptophyta > Magnoliopsida > Solanales > Solanaceae > Nicotiana > Nicotiana tabacum. Next base: position 121,480,369 of record NC_134099.1, read on the forward strand.
CAGCATCTCATTTAACATAATTTTACCACTTGAAAATCCTACTTTAGGCTAAATAATAACATCAACATAAAACTGTTGCTCCTGCACATCTTGAAATCATGTTGTAACTCTTTGGGCATTTAGAAATCATGCTTTAGGACTTCTACATATCCTGAAAGCATTCTGCATTTTTATATGTGCATGTTAGATACCCTGTTTTAGGATCTTGTTCACACTTGCTCAGTGACACCTAGTTAAACTACTGATGCATGAAAAATGACATAAAATAGTCTCATGTTTGATTATCCTATTTAAGTGAAACTAGTTATAATCCATGTATGTCTTTGCAACATTTAGAACAACATGTTTTAGGTAAAATAACTTCTAAATTATTTTAACAATTCTGGTAACTGTTGCATGTTATTTTATGCTTAGGCAAGCCTTAGGTAATCAACTTTAAAATAAACCAGAACCATCTTTGTGATTAGTTTTTAACTGTCAGCATGTTAAAATCAGTAGGCAAGTCTGATTAGGACTTCCTCTCTGAGTTATGTAATAAATCGGACTCTGCTGTTATCACTTAGATACCATGCTTAGGATCTAAATTTAGACCTTTGTGTATGAGTCATGTTGTTTATGTGTACTATGTGTGGAGGTATATCTGAGCCTTTTATTTGTCTTACATGCTCCCCTTTAATTGAAGTCCTATCTGTTAATTATGTGTCGCCTTAGTATTTTACCTTTAAACTTGAGGGTCTGCCTAGAAACCCCTTTTTATAGGATAAGAGTCCTAAATTTATCCGAGGCTGAAAGGAAAGGGCGAATAACAGCATGCAATAGGGGTCGAGACCAATCCTCGCTTTAATTACCTTTATAGGGCGGAAAGGGGTAGATATGGATATGATGACCGGTGCGTTAATACCACGTGTAGCCCCTCTTTGAGGAGTGTCATACCGGGTCATGCAGTGATGTGATTGTCACGACCCAAACCGATGGGCGGCGACGGGCACCCGGTACCTTACTCAACCGAGTACCAACATAATGTATCTTTCTTATTACATCATCATATACACGTGACATACTTGCCTAATAGGCCAATATAACCATTTATAAACTTAAAACATAGGCCGACAAGGTCGTACAATCTTTCATGTACATGACATATGTCAGCAAGCCTCTAAGTATACATAAATATCATAAAGTAAACTCTTTTTAACTTTCATATTTTTCTGAGACCCATGAAAAAATGATAAAATATTATGACACACAGAAATTCAAGAACATAGATATCTCTAATACTTCTATGAATAGAGTCGTTCATGGAATTTGTGCATTTTCACGTTTCGTTCGTATCGCATTGATCATGCCAAAAGAAAGGATGGATAGCCTTAATATAACTGGAGTAGGGAAAACTCCGTATAATATTCTTGGAGAAGATTGCATCGTACTCTTTTAGAACAACAAAAATTTATGTTGCTATTATTCCAACAAATTCTCGTTGGAAGCTTTTGTGAATCGAAATTTGCTCTTGCCCCTAGCGTATTTGAACTGAGAAAGGATGATAGATGAACAATGATTACTGAACGTCCTAATTCTTTTGTCCAAATGAACAAATGAGTTCTGATCCTTCTTGTCCAAAATGAACAATGTGATAAGACTTAAAACAAGTCTTATTTTGTTTAAATTCCATGTTTACCTTAAGTTACCACATGTAATAAATGACTAGTAGTCATCTTTAGTCCTTGTGGATTTGTGACACACTGCTTTGGGGGTTAATTCATTAATTCTTTTTTTATCCACTTATTAGTTAACTGGGTAATGTCCTGTTACCCGGTAATTAATCAATTACCTGCATAATTTAAAAATTATCTCAAATTACTTAAAATTTTACTTATTTTTAATATACTTTATATATACTTTGTACATTATACTACCGTGGTCATATAGTACCTTGCATGATATTAGTCCATAAATATCGGGTATTAACGCTCGGCCCGTATTTTATCCCATCATGCAAAATTTGGACAAAAATTCATTTTCTTTAACTTGCTTCCCATATCACCTTCACGAAATTACTCATCACTTGTTTGAAATAGCCTATTCCTTATAATCTCCAAATAATATTTTTCTTAGACTGATGTCCATTACCTTACGACAAATTCGACGTACAATACTACAGGGCGCAACATTGTTGTAATTCAATATTGCGAAGTGTAACATCAACGTAATATAATAATGCGAGATGAAATATCGACGTAATATTACGGGGCATAACATCATCCTCCCCCCTTGGAACATTCGTCCTCGAATGTTGACTGATGCTCTTATCATTTTCATTACTTATAGGTCTTGTGAATACCTTAATACTCTCCTTGCCATTTAGGCTATTGTTCTGTGAATAAATCCAAAGTATAGGGTATTCCCCCTTTAGTCCTCTTACTCATACCATGACTTGTGGTTGAAATCTTTTCAATCGCGTAACTGTTGCTACCTCTTGTCATGCAACATATATGACTCGGACTTTGTAAGTGCGCCTTATGCGACTCTTCTTTCATTTTTCCTTTTATCGTTTAGTTAATCTCTAGACCTTACTTTGTATATACAAGGCATAATAGGATGTCTCTCTGGGCCTCTATAGGTATACTGAAGTCCTTTGCTCGATACTTTGTAGAACTTGTGAATATGGATATATCATATTTCATAGATCTGATTATCCATTCATATGACTTTACTGCATTTACATGGGTTATACTATACCATAACTTTTACTTCAATCTACCTCTACTAAGGTATGCTTACCAAGCTCCCAGTTACTTTGTTGCCAATCCTTTAGGTATAAATCTCAGTACTTCAATGCTCCTTCATTACCGTTCGTCTTAAGAATGACGGCTTAATCTCATCTCATACTTTGTGACTTTTGTCCATCCATTATTGATTCACCTCAATATTAATCTACAATATACCACTGATAACTTGAAACTCCTTACGTCATACCTTGCCACTAGGGCTTATGTTCCATCGAGGAATATTTGAAGTGATTTACCGATCCACTTATGAGTGATACTATACTTCAATGACCGTATTTTATAACATCCCAATGTGATTCACTTATGTGGGTATTTTAATCTCGTACAATCCATGAAAAACTCTTCAAATCATTACTCAATCGAAAGCCCAATACGTCATTCTTTATCTATCACAATTATACCCTTATTCTACTATTAGGGCAGCATTCCATCTCTTCTAAATGCTACTTATGAAGAGTAACTCCTTTGAGTCCATTCAGGCTATACTGAGCTTACTATAACATAGATAAACCATTATCACTCTTGTTTTCATAGACTTAATCCTGATGACTTATCCATTCTTGTCACTCTTTTTACTTACCTTTCCTCATTCTTACTAATGTTTTCTTAAAAATTTGTCGCTCTACCATACTTAAGCTTGTGACCTATAAATATCCATTTATAATACTCGCAACTTTCCTTCAACTTGCTTCCATTTCCTTGTATTATTTTAGAACATCAAGCGCGACATCACATCGTCTCTAACTCTTCTTTATTCTCTTAAATAGACCTCTCGATAACTAAAAATCATTGACTAGAAGATATGCTATTGACAATGACTCTATCATTCTTGGATATTGAATCTTCATGCTTCTGGCCCTTTAATCCGATGTATGGACCATTTATGATCTCCTGCCTTTGAGTTTTCGTACGTTGTTCACCTTTAGCTTACTTTCCTTAAAATCTAACATCACATCTTCTATCTCCTTCATGACCTCCCTTCCATATAGCTATAATTCACGTTCACAACTTGAAGCTCTATTATAATACTTGCACCTCTAGGTATACACAATTCGGTGGGAGCTTCATACTGACTTCTTATGTGGCGAGTACTTCTTCTTTCCTTTATTGTATTGCCGTGTAGAATATGGTTATTGTAATATCTCCCTTGTACCTTTGATAGTAAGAGTACTTCTACAATATTCTCACTCACGTTTTCTATAACTTTTGGGTCCAATAATCAGATTCCTGATTTACTTTGTTGATGTAACTCTTTAGTTTCCTCCTTATGATCGGACTTTTTGTCGGCATAAGTTATCTCCTGATCTGTGGTTCATGGTATTAGTTATCCTATTTAGCCTTTCGTGGTCATTGAGAAATATGTATGATACAATCCTTTAATAATCTAATCCTTCATTTATGACCTGGGCTCAATTCTTTCTTTAAACGTATACCAGAATATTCTATGGCTGAATATGCTGCATGTATAAAACTCCGAACCCTTAAGTGTGTTCATAACGTAACTAACTCTGGATCATTTATCGAATAATTTCTTTCGTTCTATTTTATCTTTCTTTCAATGTATGCTATTACTTTTCATGGTCTTTCTGCCCCCTTGTTGCGTCTATACTTAGCTTATCTTAGTGTCCACACATGCCAGAGTTTTGGTGCAACTTATATGATCTCGAATATTACTTTTATCTTTATTTCCCGTTCATTATCCATGGTAGGTGCCACTTTCCTTTGGAGTGCATACAATGTTGTTGCAAGACTGTTGTTACACGACTATTTTCTCTTTAGGTCATTGTGCTTAGGTTGAAGCCTTCTTCCTTATTTCCTCAGCTAGTCTTTCCTTGTAGTACTTAGGGAGAACCCTTGACTCTCCTAAAGTTGTGGGCTTATTACAGACCTTTTTGATGTTCCTACTTGCCTATAATCATCCATAGTTGCTTACTTCCATGCCCTTGTGCTTCTATAGTTGCTTCTGAACTGATATTTTGACTGCCTTCCTAGTGGCAATTTCTTTTATCCCTATAACACTCATACAATACCTTTAACTATCCTGACTCTTGTTTGAATATATCTCAAGTATTATAATGATATTCTTTGAGGTCGAATTCTCCATGTTGGGTTCTACTATGTTTATCTTACACGATCTGATGACTCATCTGTAACCTCCTGTTCATCCATAACTGGGATCTTCCTGACCAATTACTAACTATTCGTTGGCCCATTCACATATCAATATTCCTCATAATCTTTCTTGGGTTATTTACTTTGTCTTGACTTATGTCTCGCACTAGCTCCTTATTTAACAAAAACATCCCGGGCAGAAACCCTTACTTCCTTTTCTTGGTGTCGTGCTTACATAATATTCTGGAATATAGCATATTTTTAACATTTGAATAAGTACAATCTCACCCCTTTCTCATTCTTATCGCATTCTTCATTTATCATTCCATAGTTATTAGATCCACTTAATTCTAACTTAATATCATAACATTTCATATTTCCCCCTTTATGGGTGTACTAAGAGTTGGAGCTACGATGACCTGCCTATAGATGTTTTACCATTTTATCTTTGGCGTCCTCTTACATCATCGATGAACCTTACTCGCCTTGCGGTAATACTTATGTAACAAGGATAACAAAATTTCCTCCCTAGTTTCTATTATTATGGGGTCTAACTTTTCCTTCTGGTAGTCGTGTTAGAGTCACGAACTTATTTCTCAAAGTGATGATATGACTTTATGGCCTATACTCTTTTGTTGTCTCAAGGTTTGTCACCTCTTGTATTTCCCTTCACTTGACTATAAACTCTGCAATATTGTCATTTTTTTCTTTTGATCTACCGTTGTCATTCATGTATCACATCTTAATCAAAATGCTTTATTAACTCTATTCTTATTTTCTTGCTAACATTTTTGTCAATCACTTTATTCTGAAAACTCGAACAAGACATTCTTTTGCCTTTAGCTTCCCTTTGCTCCATCCATTGGCTCTTCAAGTTACTTAACGTTCTCGCTTTAATAGGGACGCGAGCCATACTAAGGTAATATGTATCCCTTCAAGGCTTATAGTGCAAGTCTTTGTAGTACTCATATATGCCTACACTATTTTAAAGTGAACCATCTGGGTGTCTTACAAGGAGATCTATTAGCACATTTGCAATATCCTTCGAAAATGTCAACTGACACAAACAATTCATCCATCCTATCTTGTTATACTACTTCTATTAACCCCCATATGGCATATCTGGAATGGGCGCAACCAATTGTATATACCTTTGTTACTGTTGAATATAACTCAAAAAGCTTATGTTTCTCAGCCTCAATTATAATCATTGTTAACCTTCAGTAACTGGGCGCCTCATACCCTTCTTCACCTTGCTTCTTTTAGTTGCTAAAACTTGTATCTATCGTCCAATTCTCTTGTTCCTTTTTACCGTAAGAGTGGATATGCATTCTAGCCTTTGGAATCTTTATCTAGAAACTTACACATCTTAGTATACATACAATTTGCCGAATACCTCATATTTATTCATCCTAAGCATGATGCAATAATGGAGTTCCTCTGACTCAACTCTTCCAAAACAATCTATCTTTCCAACCATCTTTCTGGATATATGTATCATCTTATTACGAATAGGATTTAGGAATTTGAATTCCTATGATTGATATCTACCACACGATCTAGAGTAATAAGAAAGAATGACAATCTTAAATGCCATGTAGCCTCCTGCTTATAAGTGTGGTGCATGACACACCCATAAACAAGACTCTACTAGACACGGCTTGTAGACTCCCTAGAACAGAACTGCTCTGATACCACTTTTGTCATGACCCAAACCGATGGGCCACGACGGGAACCCGGTACCTTACTCAACTAAGTACCAACATAACGTATATTTCTTATTACATCATCATATACACACGACATACGGGCCTAATAGGCCAACATAATCATTTAAAAACTCAAAACATAGGCCAACGGAGCCGTACAATCTTTCACGTACACGATATATGTCTACAAGTCTCTAAAATACATAAATATCATAAAGTAAACTCTTTTCTACTTTCATATTTTTCTGAGATCCATGAACATATGATAAAATATTATGACACACGTTTAAGAACATAAATATCTCTAATACCTTTATGAATAGAGTCATTCACAGAATTTGTGAATTTGCACATTTAGTTTGTATCGTATGGATTATGCAAAAAGAAAGGAGGGATAGCCTTAACATACCTAGAGTAGGGAAAACTCCGTATAATATTCTTGGAGAAGATTGTACCGTACTCTTTTAAAACAGCAAAATTTTACGTTGCTATTATTCCAACAAATTCTAGTTGGAAACTTTTGTGAATCGAAATTTGCTCCAGCCCCTAGCGTAATTGAACTGAGAAAGGACGATAGATGAACAATGACTACTGAACGTCCTAATCCTTTTATCGAAATGAACAAATGAGTTCTGATCCTTCTAGTCCAAAATGAAAAATGACATAAGACTTAAAACAAGTCTTATTTTGTTTATATTCCAATTTTACCTTAAGTAGCCACATGTAATAAATGACTAATAGTCATCTTTAGTCCTTGTGGATTTGTGACACATTTCTTTGGGGGTTAATTTATTAAAAAAAAAAATTATTCACTTATTAGTTAACTGGGTAATGTCCTGTTACCCGGTAATTAATCCGTTACCCGCATAATATAAAAATTATCTCAAATTACATAAAATTTTACTTATTTTTAATATACTTTATATATAGTTTGGACATTATACTACCATGGTCATATGGTACCTTGGATGATATTAGTTCATAAATATAGGGTATTAACACTCGGCCCGTATTTTATCCCAACATGCCAAATTTGGACCATTTTCTTTGACTAGCTTCCCATATCACCTTCACGAATTTACTCATCACTTATTTGAAATAGAATAATCCTTATAATCTCTAAATAATATTTTCCTTGGATTGATGTTCATTACCTTATGACAAATTCAACGTATAATACTAAAGGGTGCAACATTGTCGTAATTTAATAATGCGAAATGTAACATCATTGTAATATAATAATGCGGGATGAAATATCGACGTAATATTACGGGGCATAACAATGATCCATATTATAAATAAGCCTAGGATACCCCCTTTACATTCCCAAATATGCTTAGATTGTAATTCTTTTCAAAATCTAGTTTTTCATTAATTGTTTTTCAAACATCTGTATACTTAAACTTGAATTCAATATTATTTGAGCCACACTTGTTATTTGCTAATTGTACAAATTCATAAAAAGTTGTTTGGCCGGGAACCACACTAGTGGATCATGAGGGGTGCCTAACACCTTCCCCTTAGGATAATTTCAAGCCCTTACCCTATCTCTAGTTACCAAACATAGTTATAAATGAACCTTATAGGTGCCCTGACGCACCTTAAATCGTTATGTGGCAACTCTTCAAAAATTCAAACCCCCTTTCCAAAAGGAAAGAGTTGTCCCAACCAAAAATGTCATAAACCCAATTTCATAAGAAAAAGGGGGCGCAACAGCATGATGATTCTGATGGGGATATTCAGGCTTTTACCATTTCATGCCGTTTTTGTGAATTTGTACCCCCCCTATGTGCAATTATTTGTTTAATTCCTTTAAATGTTTAATTTCTTCTTCAGAACAAAACTGATATATCTTTCTTGTTTCCTTCCTTTATAACTGCTTTTAAATTATAAAACTGTTGTATTTATCGCTTTCTTAACATGCAAATACATGTCAACATGCTTTTAATTATTGCATAATCATGATCAACATCATACTCCACTCATGCCAAACAAATACTACAGCAACGCTTGATGAGTGGATGTGCCCTTCCTGTATTATTACTCCCCTAAATTCGGAAAGGCTTATTTGCAGTAAAACTAGTCGATCAGCGGTGCAGTCGACAGTTCCGTTCCTTCCCCCTTGAGTTGTCCGCTCAAGGGTACTAGTCTAAAACTCCACAAAAACCTTACTCTGTTTAAATTGTGCATGCATTATTGTCAAACCTAGCCGGGTCAGTTATGTTGTCCACATAATGATCCTTTAAGATAGCTTTGTCCAAAAGTCCACTGGGTTTCCCTAAACCCAAACGGACATCAAGTTGTTCTATGCATTTACTTGGAGAACTAAATGATTCTTGCTAATTGTTGATTTTAAATAGTCGAGTCTGGTGGGGGTACGGGCCTGACATTGTTTTCCTTGAAGAAATATGAGGCACGAAGTCCCCAGATTCGGCATGGTCACCAATATCAACCCAATATTGCTAAGTTTGTGGGAATATTTACATTCTAGTGACAAAACCCTCGTCAAAAAATATCTGGGTAATCTACCATCCATCCTGGAGATCCAGCCTAACAACATGATAATAGAAGCTGCTACCTTATTTTGGAATTGTGAAAGTGCCATGTTCCGCTTTGGGGACATCGCAATGACACCTTTGCTAGAGGAGATAGGAGGACTGGCTAGTCTAGTGTGGGAAACCCCGGGTTTGCTAATGCCTAAGAACCGCACAGGCAAGGGTTTCATAAAAATGATGGGTTTGAAGAAGAATGCAAAATTGGTATGCCTAAAGGAATCGTACATCCCTTGTGACTACTTGTATGAAAGGTACGGTCACATCAAATCATACCGTACCTACCATGACAAGTTTTCCATCACGTCCTTGGGACATATCCATTGTAGGGTATTCGTCTTCATGTTTTGCTTCCTGGGTCTGATCATGTTTCTAATGAAGAGAGGGAGAATGCATGTTAGGCTGGCTATGGTAACCAAGACCCTAATGGAGGGGATTTGTGGGCAGACATTCAGCATTGTACCCATGATCATCGCAGACATATACCAAGCCTTATAGAAGTGTCAACGAGGAGCGAGACACTTCGAAGGTTGAAATCTACTACTTCAGCTTTGGCTTATAGAACATCTCCAAAAGGGCGAATACCGACAGGAAATTCAGCGAAGGGCCTGGGATGATCACATCACTTTCCACCATCCAAAGCGAATGAATTACATCCCCAACATGTTCGCTCAGTCTGAGAATGCCAAAGAATGGGTTGAGCTCTTTGATAATCTGACTGAAGAGCAGGTTCAATGGATGTTCGGGTGGTTTCTGACAGAGGAGTTTATCGCCCGATCCAGAGATGCACCTTTCCTAATACTGATTGGCCTAAGAGGAACATACCCTTACGTCCCTCTTCCAGTTATGAGGCAAGCAGGTAGGAAGCAAGTCATACACAGGGTCGACAAGATGAGCCATCTTCGAGCTGACTTCCAAAATGATGATAGTCCCCACAAGTTCCAAGCCCAGCACATGTGGCACTGCAAGATCGTAATATAGAAAGACACTATTGTACCGGACAGATATCATGCCGGTTGTACACCTTTCTAATCTGGTTGGTTGGAAGACAATTGGGATGGTCTGGGCCAGCCGGGGTTCGTTTGAGGTCATAGAACTATGGATGAAAAGGCCAAGGCACAAGTCAAGTACAACCAGCTACGCAAAAGGATCTGTGAATGCGAGAGCGAACAATGCGAGATACAAGAGTCCAACAAGAAGCTGATTGAGGAATGGAAAGATATGTCTATCAGTGCCAACAAAGGGATAGGATACAATGGAGCAAGGCATAGTAGAACTAGAGGGAAAATTTCTCAAAATGGTTGAAGACTGTCAAAAGGATGAAGGGACCGAAGGTGGACATCTATCCAAAGCATACCTGTTGCTGGGACTTCGCGAATTGGGAAAGCTATTCGATGGAGCCAAGGATGTCGAATCTGGGGAAGGTCTTGGGACCAAATAGATAGGAATTTACTTTTTTGCTTTATGAATGTAATAAGGCCAATGGTCATTAGTGACTTTTATTTCTTGCTTATTTAGTATCGTTTTAGGATTCGCCTATATTTATCAATAAAATGAGGCATTTAGCATTAAAAGTTCTCCAAGTCTATTTGTCGCTAGGCCTACCTCGGGCGCAAAGAGGTTCCCAAATTAGGACACACTTTACATTCTTGTACTATGTGTTTAAATATTGCAATACTTTTTATAATCCTCACTAACTTGTTTACCTTTTGTTTTTATTATTTCCCTCCCCAAAGGTTAGTTCGTAGACTATGGCATCATCATCTTATTTCACAAGATACAGCGGCCCTCCACCCACTCCTCCTCTTAGTCCCTTTAAAGGAAAGAACAAAGGCAAGAATAAATTGGAAGATTTAAACAACATCAGGAAGGAAAACACAACTGAATGGGTAGAGGAAACTGATGGCCAAGGTATTCGGATTCCTAACGAGAATGTATCACAACTTGAACAAAAACTGTTGAAATTCCAGGAAGAGCTCAATCAGGTTCGAAATCTGGCAAACATGTCATTTTCCCTCAACACCCTAGATATCAACTTCCCCAATGCTCAAAACCCTGCACTTCCTCAAAATATCCCAAAACAGCAGAATCATCCCATGCCTCATCATCATGTTGCTCCACTAAAGAACCCATGTAACACCTTTCATATCCTAAACAACACTTCACTACTCATCCCAGAAACTCAGAACTCCACAAACGACCATTTACACACCCATACACCAGGCCACCATAACACTCCTATCTATGTAGAGACCATGCCACACTCCACCCAACCTATCTCATGCATACATGAGTCTAATAAAAAGGATCTGCTTATTAGGAACTTGGCCGAGGAACTTAAGAAACTGACTAGCCAGATTTAGGGCGTTGAGGGAAGTAAAGGAATTGAGGGGTTGAACTATGAGGACCTTTGCATACAGCCTGATGTCGAACTGCCGAAGGGGTACAAACCTCCTAAGTTCAAAATGTTTGATGGTACGGGTGATCAAAGGGTCCATCTGAGGACATGTTGCGACAAGCTGGTTAGAGTATGGAAGGATGAAAGGATCCGCATGAAGCTGTTCATGAGGAGTTTGAAAGGAGATGCATTATCTTGGTACATTAGCCAAGATCCCAAAAAGTGGTCAAGCTGGGTAGGCATGGCATCTGACTTTATGGACAGATTCAGGTTCAATATAGAGAATGCACCAGACGTGTTCTATATCCAGAATCTGAAAACGAAGCCCACGGAGACGCTTCGCGAGTATGCTACTCACTGGAGATCCGAAGTTGCTAAGATCAGACCCGCCTTAGAAGAAGAGCAAATGAACAAGTTATTTGTCCGGGCTCAAGATCCGCAATACTATGAACGACTGGTGATGATTGAGAACCCCAAGTTCTCCGACATAATCAAATTAGGTGAAAGAATGGAAGAAGGTATTGAAAGTGGTATGGTTACAAATTTCGAAGCCTTGCAAGCTACGAATAAGGCTTTACAGTCCGGTGGTGTGTCCAATAAAACGGAAGTAGGGGTCGCGATGGTTGCAAAAAGGACCAAGTCTCCCCTTAAATACCAAGCGTACCCAACACCTCCACTCACATACCAGCCAACCCCAAATTACCAAACAAACTGATACCAAGCTCCACCACCAACTTATCAGTCATCTCCACCTCCTACATATCAACCTACTTTACCCAAATACTCCCAACCTGCTCATGTATACCAAACTTATAATCCTCAACCATCCCATTATCAATCACCCTCTGCACGCCAAAATTTCCCTAGACCCCGACCTAATTTTGATCGCAGACCTCCAAAACATATACAACCATCACTAAACCCATCGACCAGCTATATGAGAGGCTCAAAGCTGCTGGTTATGTCACCCCCATCCCTGCTGCAACCTTTGAGAATCCTTCTCAGTAGGTTAACCCAAACAAGTCTTGTGCATACCACTCTGGCATGAAAGGGCACACCATCGATGAATGCCGCTCCTTGAAAGAGAAGTTACAGTCTTTGATTGATAACAAGATCATTGTGGCAAAGGAACCCGCTCCAAACGTCCGCAACAACCCTATGCTAGACCATAAGGGTGGAGGTATCCACATGATTGAAGTAGAAGATGACTTGGATCTTGAGGGATCAATTGGGTTGATCGCAGAAGGTGATGACCTGAAGAAACCGACAATTACTCTCAATCCAATCATAGTCTAGATCCAACCGTCTGAGGATGCTGAGGTGAATATGTCAATACCTCTTGAGTTTGAAGTAGTGCCACCCGCAAAGACACCAGCACCAATTGAGGTTGAATTTGTGTCTCCGGCAAATGCACCAACACCATTTGAGGTTGCAGTCTTGCCACTCAAGGCATATGTTCCATTCGAAGTGAGAATAGCCACACTGATCCTAGTATACAAATGTTGTACCCTGGGACTATACAGCCAAGGCGAGTAGATAGGGCAAGGCTAGGATTGAAGAAACTGTCATAGCCCAGGGTTTGACAAGAACTGGTAGAGTTTATACCCTTGAACATCTGGCTGAATCAAGCAAGCATACCTCCAATCGGCCGCCCCTAATTGAGGCAGGTCCGGACGACCTTTGGAGAATAATATACGCTAAGGAATATTTGGTCCGACCAGTTAAACAAGATGCCAGCATAAATATCCATTCTCTCTTTGCTGCAAAATTCTGAGACGCACAAGAATGCTTTGTTAAAGGTGCTAAATGAAGCATATGTACCAAGTAACATCACTAGTGGGGAAGTGGCTAATATGGTAGGACAAGTTCTGGAAATCCATAAGATCACCTTTTATGAGGACGAGCTGCCACCTGAAGGGCTGGGGCACAACAAAGCACTGCACATCACCGTACAATGCCAAGATTATTTCATCACTAGAATCCTGATCGATGGAGGTTCCAGTCTTAACATTTGTCCGCTAGTAACACTCAAGAAGTTGGGTAAAGGGCTGCATGAGATAAAGGATGGAGCAATCAACGTGAAAGCCTTCGATAGTTCTCAGAGGTCCACCATTAGTGAGATTAGTCTATGCCTATAAATCGGACCAACCTAGTTCGAGGTCGATTTTCAGGTAATAGATGTACCAGGGTCTTACAACTTGCTGCTGGGACGATCGTGGATTCATGCTACTGGGGCTGTAGCATTAACATTGTATCAGGCACTAAAGTTCAAACGGGATCACCAGGAAGTGATCATTCACGGCGACAACAACAACCCTATATATTGTCGCCAGACCATTCCGGTGATCGAGAGAGGAAGGAAACTGGATGGACAAACTTACCAGCACATTGAGCGGGTCAATGCTATCGACAAAGACAAAAGGTGGGATAGCAAAATCGAGAGTATACTGAGTTGGAGTGGGTACGAACCTGGCAAAGGGATCGGCAAGAACCTCCAAGGAATCTCTAAACCCATAAAACTCAAGAAACATGGCACTACCTTTGGTTTGGGATATGATTACACCTGAGAAGAATTCAATAGCTTGTCACCACCATGGAGCAGTCCTTACTATCCACTAGAGCAGCCAATACCACATCTGGAGCAGACCTTCTAACAGGTCGACATTATTTACGGGTCAGATGAAGAAGAAGCACTTGCATCATTGAAGAACTTGTTTCTAGAGGACAATGATATGGACTATTGTGTTATTCTCGAGGAGGAGGGGGATAATGTCCCTTCCATACAAGCTATGAGCAGAGGGACACATCTCAAGAATTGGACCATCAGGACAACCAATGCCCGACGAGCCTCGGGGTAGCAAGACTAAAACAAGCATTGTTCACTGTTTTATTTAATAAATGATTTTGTTTTCATATTTTTTAATTCATGCAATAAGATCTTCGATGTTCAAAATAGTTATTCAATTTATCAAAAGCATTTTTGCTTTTTCTGATGAATTAATATTATTGCTATTGTTTTCTATCCTTGCTTTACCAATACAGCATTACTATTACTTGTCTTGACAAACCAATGACTGTGACATGCAATAAGACAACGCAATAAACGGACATGGATTCATAGGAAGATGACATACCTAACGAGATTGTCAAAGAAGTTGAGAACTTTGAGAGCAGACCTAAGTCCAACCTGGACGAGACCGAACTTGTCAACCTGGGAGATTCAGAAAATATCAAGGAAATGTGAATCAACATTCACCTATCGCCATCAGAGAAGAAAGAATACATAAAATTTCTAAAGGAGTATGAGGACATATTCTCCTGGTCGTATGATGAAATGACTGGTCTGAGTACGTCTATTGTGGCTTACAAGCTACCAACCAATCCAATGTATCCACCGATAAAGCAAAAGCAAAGAAAGTTCAAGCGTGATATGAGTTTGAAAATCAAGGAAGAAGTCACCAAGGAGATCAATGCTAAAGTTCTCAGGGTAGTAGAATACCCGACATGGTTAGCCAACATTGTGCCAATGCCAAAGAAGGATGGGAAGGTCAGAGTCTGCGTCGACTACCGGGATCTCAACCGGGCCAGTCCGAAAGATGACTTCCCTTTGCCAAATATACACATATCCTGATTGACAATTACGCCAAGCATGAGCTACAGTCTTTCATAGATTGCTTCATTGGTTATCATCAGATCTGGATGGACAAGAAAGATGCTGAGAAAACGGCTTTCATTACACCGTAGAGGATGTACTGTTACAAGATGATGTCATTCGGCTTGAAGAATGCAGGGGCCACCTACATGAGGGCCATGACTAACATCTTCCATAATATGATACACAAGGAGATAGAGGTATATATGAATGATGTTATTATTAAATCCAAGAAAGCCACTGACCACATAGAAGATCTGAGGAAGTTCTTCAATAGACTGCGGAGCTACAACCTGAAACTCAACCCCGCAAAGTGTGCATTTGGGGTTCCTGCTGGGAAATTTCTTGGGTTTATTGTGAGCCGCCGAGGAATAGAACTGGATCCATCAAAAGCCAAAGACAATCAAGAACTACCACCGCCAAGGAACAAGAAGGATGTGATGAGTTTCTTGGGAAGACTTAACTACATCAACCGATTCATAGCACAGTCTACAGTTATTTGTGAGCCAATGTTTAAGATATTAAAGAAGGACGCCGCCACCAAATGGACCGATGACTGCCAAAAGGCATTCGACAAAATCAAGGAGTACCTATCCACACCACCAGTATTAGTCCCACCAGAGCCAGGTAGACCCTTATTACTCTAACTTGTAGTATTATATGGAGCCTTCGGTTGCGTTATGGGGCAGCACGATGAAACAGGGAGGAAAAAGCAAGCAATTTATTATCTCAGTAAGAAGTTCACCACGTACGAGGCTCGGTATTCTCTATTGGATCACACCTGTTGTGCTTTGACTTGGGTAGCTTAGAAGCTGAGACATTACTTCTGCACCTATACTACATATCTCACATTGAGAATAGATCCCTTGAAGTACATCTTTCAGAAACCCATGCCTACCAGCAAGCTAGCCAAGTGGCAAATCCTATTGAGTGAGTTCGACATTGTTTACGTAACTCAGAAAGTGGTCAAGGGAAAAGCACTGGTAGACCACCTTGCTGAAAACCCCGTAGATGGCGGATACGGACCCCTGAAAACGTATTTTCCTGATGAAGAGGTATCATTCATAGGAGAAAATATTGCGGAACCCTATGATTGTTGGAGAATATTCTTCGATGGAGCAGTATACATCAAAGGAGTTGGCATAGGAGCAGTCCTAATATCAGAAACCGATCAGCATTATTCGGTGTCTGCCAAACTCAGGTTCCCCTGCACCAACAATATGGTCGAGTATGAAGCCTGCATCTTACGACTCAAAATAGCCATTGACATGAACGTTGAAGAGCTGCTAGTGATTGGAGATTCAGACTTACTTATACATCAGGTACGAGGAGAATAGACAACCAAGAACTCCAAGATACTCCAGTATCTGCATCATGTACAAGAATTGAGAAAGAGGTTCACGAAGACGAAATTCTAGCATGTTCACAGAATCAAGAATGAGTTCGCCGATGCATTGGCTACCCTATCATCTATGATACAACATCCCGACAAGAATTTCATTGATCCCATTCCGGTGACAATCCATAATCATCTAGCTTATTGTGCCCATGTTGAAGAGGAAGCGGACAGAAAGCCTTGGTTTCATGATATCAAGGAATTTGGCAAAAGGAGAGAACCCGGAGCTTGCGAATCCTACTTAGAAACGCACACTTCGGAGATTGTCCAACACCTTTTTTCAGAGAGGAGGAATCCTATATAAGAGGACTCCCGATTTATGATTATTAACATGTGTCGATGCAAAGGAAGCATCCAAACTACTAGAGGAAATTCATGATGGGACCTGCGGTCCACATATGAACTGTTTTGTCTTAGCAAAGAAGATACTCCGCGCTGGTTACTTTTGGATGACTATGGAAACAGACTACATCCAGTATGTTCGGAAATGCCACTGTTGTCAGATACATGCAGACATGATAAAGGTACCTCCAAGCGAGCTTAACATAACAAGGTCACTGTTGTCATTTGCTGCTTGGGGAATGGACGTTATTGGACCAATTGAGCTTGTTGCTTCCAACGGAGGCATATTTATCCTAGTAGCCATCGACTATTTCACCAAATGGGTCAAAACAGCATCTTACAAAGCAATGACTAAGAAAGTCGTGGTAGACTTTGTCCGCGACTGCTTTGTTTGTCGATTCGGAATTCCAGAGTCAATCATTACTGATAATGGCTCCAACCTCAACAACGACCTGATGAAAGATATGTGTGAAACTTTCAATATCAAACACAAGAATTCCACAGCCTACAGACCTCAAATGAATGGAGCTGTAGAAGCCGCCAACAAGAATATCAAGAACATATTGAGGAAAATGATAAAGAATCACAGACAGAGGCACGAGAAGTTATCTTTTTCTCTTCTGGGGTATCGCATCACAGTCCGTACATTAATCAGGGCAACACCCTATATACTGGTATACAGTACAGAGGCTATCATTCCCGCTGAGGTAGAAATTCCTTCCCTAAGGATCATACAATAATTTGAGCTCGACGATGCAGAGTAGGTAAAAAGTCGTTATGAGAAACTAGCCCTTATAGATGGAAAGAGAATGAATGCAGTCTGCCATGGTCAACTCTATCCATAACAGAATGTCCAAAGCCTTCAACAAAAGAGTCAAGTAAAGAAAGTTCACACAGGGGCAGTTGGTGTTAAAGAAAAAAATTTTGCATCAAGATTAAGCCAAAGGGAAGTTCTCTCCCAACTAGCAGGGTCCATACATGGTTCACCGGGTTTGACAGGAGGAGCCCTCATACTTGCAGAAATGGACGGAGAAGTCTGGCCAAAGCCGATCAATTCAGATGCAGTCAAGCGTTACTATGTGTAATCTTTATGCTTTCCTTATTTGATGTAAATTGAACTATGCCTAACCTGATTCCCGTTTAAGAGGGGATACATAGGCAAACCTATGTGTTCAGTCACAATTCAATACAAAATTCATTTCCCCGCAATTGGAAACTAGGGAAGAATTTTGAGGAGGACCCAGAAAATTCCGAAGTAATTTCAGCCAATAACCGCACTAGCGATAGTTAGAAACATCAACCCATCAAACAGGGGCAGAATTTTGAGGAGAACCCTCAAAATTCCATAGTAGGAGAGGTTGCAATGTCCTGAATTATGTCACAGTCGTCGGTTCATCTAAAAGCTATTTTAATTATACATTTATGTCATACTTTTACAAAATCATGCATGTTTATTATTGGGACCGCTTTGTTTAGAAACGCTACCCCAATGATACAGACGGTATCACCATATCAAAGTTGAATGAGTCAAACAAAGCCAGCGAGGATACGAACTAACCTCCCCTTTTACAAAACTTAGGATTTTTCTTTGGATGCAGGCATTAGGGTTGCAAAATCATTAAATGTATTGTACTCCATGGGACAAGCATTGCTCAAGAATACGATTCACAAAACCGTTGAACTTGCCAACATTTGCTATCAGCACACACCAGTGGTATTTCGTATGTCTCAATGCTCCCAGTAATCACAACGTCGTAGTCTACTATCAGCTAAGAAAACTGTACTGTCATTTGTTATTTTATTCCTTGCATAAGGCTACCATTCTGCCTTTCAAGACTAAACGCTATCTCTATCTGCATTGCATAAGGCTACTATTCTGCCTTCCAATTTGCATAAGGCTGCCATTTTGCCTTCCGAGGTTAAGTTTTACCTCCATCTGCATCTGCATTGCATAAGGCTACTATTTTGCCTTCCAATTTGCATAAGGTTTTCATTTTGCCTTCCGAGGTTAAGCTCTACCTCCATCTGCATCTGCATTGCATAAGGCTACTATGTTGCCTTCAAATTTGCATAAGGCTACCATTCTGCTTTCCGAGGTTAAGCTCTACCTCCATCTGCATCTACATTGCATAAGGCTACTATTCTGCCTTCAAATTTGCATAAGGATACCATTCTACCTTCTGAGGTTAAGCTCTACCTCCATCTGCATTGCATAAGGCTACTATTCTGCCTTCCAATCTGCATCAGGCTACAGCTCTACCTTCCGAGGCTATGCTCTGCCTTCAATTTTTTTTCGAAACTAAGCGCTATCCCAAACACTATTTATCTCGCTTCTCTTACGGGCTAAGCTTTGACCTTCAATTCGTAAGATTGAGCTCTGTCTTGTCAGCATCATACTACTGCATCCTTCATGGGCTGAAATATCGCCAACTCATCCAAAGGCGTCATCGTTCGGAGGCACTATCTTCATAGCCCAAGAACACCATGTCATGGCCTGAGGATCTCCTTCAATCTTTTGCATATCATTATTCAAAGGCGTCATGGTTTGGAGGCACCATCCTCATAGCCCGAGAACATCATTTCATGGCTTGCGAATCTTGCACCAAACAACCCATGGCCCAGGACATCGTGGTTTGAGGACGCCATTCCTAACCATCCAAAGACAACATTCATGGTCCAACGGGAATTTGCATCATGTTTTATTCACAGTATATGCTTGTATTGCTTCTATTTGTAGGTAAGCCGGTGAGCAACGACTATCCCAGCAGGAGCGACCCCGCTCCAGTTCCCTCAAGCCATATCGAACCTAACCATTCACATAAACCGTTCGCTCACCCATTCCTAGATGTTGCGTCCGCTCTTGAAATGGCTTCATCGGTATACTCCGCCGATGGATTTGGAACTACATATGGCCTAATTCCTATGAAATCAGGGATGTAGGTAGCTCAGAAGCCAGGGTGCGGCCTAATTTCGCTCGGTCAAAATTGGCCATCATTTCTTTACCCGAAAACTCTTTCATCCTTCTCGGGTAAAGAGGGGTAGCTGTTGATACCCAATTTTTCCCAAAATATTTTAAAATTGCATATATACCTTCAAAATCATGCATTAACAATAATTGGTATTTTTTTATAATTTTCCTAGATTTTTATTAATATATCCAGCATTTTATTCCCAATAAATAATTACAAAATGGCATTACAAATGATTTCAAAAGAATCTCTTGATTTAATTCATTATTTATGGTCCTATTTAAACCAAATTATTTCATAATTATCCAAATTGGCATCTTTTGGCTATAATTGCAATAACTTTGCAATAACTTTGCAATTATAGCCCAATCATATGATTTTATACTATTTTTTGACCGGAAATTAAGCATTTGTATGTTTAAATACTAAGTAATAATTTTTAACTATTTTCTATTCATGAAATTGATTTGGTACAATTATCATCTATATTTATAAATTATTTCATTCAATTTAATTGGGTATTTAACAAATAGCCCCATTTTATTTCAATTATAACCCAATTAAACTAGCCCCAAAACCCCAATTAAATCAGTCCAACACCCAGGCCCAAACTTAAATCCTACCGGACCCAATCTGTGGTCCAATCTGGACCATTGATCAATTCTAATCAACGATCCAGATCCCACATACCATATTTAACATAATAGACTACCCCCCCCCCCCCTCAAACCCTCATTTCCTCTATTCACTCCGCCGATACACTCTCTCATTCTCTCTCAAGCTCTCTACACAACCATGGCTCCTATTCGTCGGCCGTTGGCTCGCCGGTATCAATGGTGGTTCCACCACCACCCCTAGCCTCCATGGCCCCTCACATGTTGGATCCTTGCTACCTTGAGGCCCTAAAGGGAACCAAAATATGGTTCACTCGCCTCCCATGATTTCTAAGTCATTCCCAGGCTGTCCATGCTATCCGACTAAGATCTTTATTTTCGGGCTTGATCCATGGCTTCTAAGCTGAAATCTCTCTATATCTGGGTTATCTCTCTCTGAAACACTAATTTTAGCTCTTGACTTCTTAGATCTGTAACAGATCTAAGAGTTTTCAAAGTTGTCTTTATTGTTTTCTTAAGAATCTCTCCGATTTTTCAAAAAACGCCTTTTCATGTTCAAACTAGGGTTTCTTAACCCCTTTCCAAAATGACTTTCCTTCTGATTTTATGGTATTATTCTATGATTCTTACTATGTTTAAATGGTTCTTCAAGTTTTTCCCTTTCATCTGATTTATCATGTTGAAAACCTAATTATTTTGGTCTTAATCCTAGGTTCTGAGAATTGTCCTTACTTATTTGTTCATTTAATTTGCGCGCATGTCCGTTATTCAAGAATATGTTCTATGTTTCTATGAATTTTACCCTATTATGCTCATTAGAGTCTAATTTTGCTTTTTCCGCCTACATTATGTTTATTCTATTTATTAAAAGAATTTGTGCTAATTCCTCGATTCAGTACTATTTTTTCTAGCTGAATTCCTGACTTTATGTGATTTTTACTTGACTACACTTATTAGGGTTTTATGATTTTATTCCTTCTTCCCTATACTGTGAATTTTTCGTTTATTTACAACAATTTGTCTTAATTCCCCTTAATCATTTCTACTCTTATTTGAATCCCTAATTTTCTGTAATTGATGCCTTTCACTAATCTCTTGTGATGATTTCCTTACTGATTTTCAACCTCTAAGATATTTTCTTGCCTTATTTTCGGTCGACTATGCTGTCAATTAGTTCTGAAGTACTTCCCTTAATTATATTTTCTGAACCTAGCCTAATTACTTATTCGATACTTACTATGCCTCAAAATATTTTCTTATGTGCTATGTTCTAGGCTTATGTGATCTCTTTCCTTATTTGACTTTACCGTTGGTAAATTACTCCCTTAATTAAAGGAGACTTGGCTGATTTTTGATTCTTAATTGATTCTGTAGTTCTATAATTGCTGGACAATTGATTCTTGCCTTATTTACCTGACTTTCAAACTATTATATATACCTTATTCTCTTTTCATTACCCACACGAACACATTAGTTTAAAAAAACTCTTTCTCACACAAAAAACATTCTTCTGCTCTCTTTTGTATGGTTACTTGCTATTGTTCTAAGTCATCTGGCTGCAAGCCAAGGCTGATTACTCTACTCTCTTGCCCCTCGCTTTGTGTTTACTATCTTCTTTATTGGTATGTTCTGATTTCACTTCAAGTTTCAAAATAATGTGTTTCTTTTACTGCTTCATTTTATCCTATTTCTATAATGTTTTCACTTATGGTTTTGTTGATTCAACTTGCAATTGATATGTTTACTCCAATCACTTCATCAGCATGCTTCTGAATGTCTCCCCTCCCTTAGACTCGTCATGTTTATAAAATATTATCCCGCTCCTAGTATTCCCCAATGTGGCCTTCCTTACTTATGTTTCTCTGATTTCTGTCATGAACCTCTCTGTGCAAAATAGTTGGTTATCCTTAAGTTACAAGATTCTATGTTAAATCTAACGTTCTCTAACCCCTTAGCATATTGCTAATTCTATACCTAAGTGTTCCTACAACTATGTGATCTATGTATCCCCAAATCCCACTACCCCTGTTTGTGGTTGTTGAACCTGCCTTGGTCTTAAGTTCCTTGGTTATGTGTGAACCTATTTTGGGTGCTATGTTTGGATTGTTTCTTGTTACTCTACCCTCTTTTCAAAACTGTCTTATTGAACAACTTCCCCTGTTGTTTTACAAAACTATTTCAAGCAAGTCCTTTTTTCAACAGTTTTCCTGCTTAAATCTTTTCAAAACTATCTCAAGCACTCTCACTCTACTCTTACACCACTAAGTTCTGCCCCTTTTGTGTGAGCCTTGCCTTGGGACCCTTGAGCTCTCTCTGAACTTGGACACACGAAAGCCGGCCTTTCTACATTGCACTTACTCTGTCTTGGCTATGAAATCTGGGTGTGAGCACTTCCCGGGATCCCTTGAGGTCTTTAGGGAACTCTGACACACCCGGATATGAGAAAGGCTATGAAACAATCTTGGCGTTTGAGGTTTTGGAAATCTGGGCCTATTTTCAGGCTCTCTATAGTGTAACTTCTTATTTTTCTACTTATATAATTCATTTCAATATTGGTCGGTAATAACTTGTTGTAAATGAATATTGGGGTTGGCTAGTGAAAAAGGTAGGGTAGTTATATATGTTATCGACATCAACGGGTAGAAACCATGACTTAGGTTTACATTTCCTATATGCGCATTAGAATCCATGTGTAGGACCAACACATTCAAAGCATGTCATGCATTAGATACCATGTTCTTGGGTTTACTGTTTCAACATCTCATTTGACATCATTTTACCACTTACAAATCCTGCTTTAGGCTGAATAACAGCATCAACATAAAATTGTTGCTCCAACACATCTTAAAATTATGTTATAACTCTTTGGGCATTTAGAATTCATGCTTTAGGAATTCTGCATATCCTAAAATCATTCTGCATTTTCATTTATGCATGTTAGATACCCTATTTTAGGATCTCGTTCACACTTGCTAAGTCACACCTAGTTAAACTATTGATGCATGAAAAAGGATATAAAATAGTCTCATGTTTGATTATCATGTTTAAGTGAAACTGGTCACAATCCCTGTATGTCTTTGCAACATTTAGAACAACATGCTTTAGGTAAAATAACTTCTAAACCATTTTAACAATTCTGGTAACTGCTGCATGTTATTTTACGCTTAGGCAATCCTTAGGTAATCAACTTTAAAATAAACCAGAACCGTCTTTGTTATTAGTGTTTAACTGTCAGCATGTTAAAATTAGTAGGCAAGTCTGATTAGGACTTCCTCTCTGAGTTATGTAATAAATATGACTCTGTTGTTATCACTTAGATAACATACTTAGGATTTGAATTTAGACCTTAATTGTGTATGAGTCATGTTGTTTATGTGTACCATGTGTGGAGGTATATCTGAGGCTTTTATTTGTCTTTCATGCTCCCCTTTAATTGAAGTCCTAACTGTTTATTATGTGTCGCCTTAGTATTTTACCTTTAAACTTGAGGGTCTGCCTAGAACCCCATTTTTATAGGATAGGAGTCCTAAATTCCTCTAGGCTGATAGGAATGGGTGGATAATAGCACGCAATAGGGGTCGAGGCCAATCCTCGCTTTAAGGCTAAGCTCTACCTTCTATTTGCATAGGACTAAGCCTTGTCCCTCATCTTGCATGAGACTAAGCTCTGTATTCACTCTGCATGAGGGTAAGCACTGCCTTCTCATGGGACTAAGTGGTGTCCCTCCTCGCATAAACGTTGCCCTATTCCAACACTATCTATTTGCTCCTTTTTCGGGCTAAGCTCTTCCCTCAATCTCATAATACTAAGCCTTGTCTTGTTAATTTTAGCATCATATTATTGCACCTCATGGGCTAAAATATCGCCAATTTGTCCAAATGTGTCGTTGTCTAAAGGCATCATCCTTATAGCAGGAAGACACCATACCATGGCCTGAGGATCTCTCAAATTTTCATATCATTAATCAAACGCGTCGTGGTTCAGAGGCACAATTTTCATGGCTCGAGAACATCATTTCTTGTCCGGCAAATCTCTTATCTCACAATTCATGGCCCAGGACATCATAGTCTAAAGACATCATCCGCACTATCCAAAGACAATCTTTCATGGTACAAAGGGAATTTGCATCACGTTTAAATTTTTGCAATAATATACGTACTCGCATGCATTGTATTTTGAATTTGCAGGTGATCTCAGAGGTAACCGTTTTCAAACAGGAGCAGCCATTCGCTCCGATTTTCGCTCATACCATTTTCACTTCGCCATTCATAACCGATTCTCATCAGCTACCCATCTTAACTCGTGATATCCAAGTATCTACCCTATAATAATACGATACACTCTAGACCCACAATCATAACTCCATTCGACATCACCCTTCATAAAAGAGTCGTTGCCGAAATTGGCTACCATTCCTACAACAACACCATCAGCTTCGTTCATAGGTGGGTCCGGAACAACACATGGACTAATTCCTGTAAAATCAGGGATATGTAGGCAGCTCAAAGACCATAGTCCGGCCTCTATCTTTCAAAACATCCCATCAGTCAATATTGGCCATTATTTCTTTACCCGAAAACTCTTTCATCCTTCCCGGGTAAAGAGGGGCAGCAGTTGATACCCAATTTCTCCCTATAATATTTTAAAGTGCATATATACCTTCAAAACTATGCATTATCATCAATGGATATTTTTCCAAAATCTCTATATTTTTAAATTAATTTATTCTAGTATTTTATTTATATAAGTAATTATAAAACTGCATCACAAATTATTTTAAAATATTTCTTGATTTAATATTACTATTTATGGTCCTATACAGTCCAAATTATTTCACCAGTAGCCAAATTGGAACCTTTTGGTTATAATTGCAATAACTTTGCAATTATATCCCATGCATACAATTTTGGCGTTATTTTACTAGAAATTAGTCCATTATATTTCAAAATACTAAAAATTATTTTTAAAATATTTCTATGCATGAAAATCATTTTTTATAATTAGTTAATTATTTTATAAATTAATTTTATTCATTTGCTTGGGTATTTAACAAATAGCCCTCTTTGTTTTCAGTATTAACCCAAGAGACCAACCCAAGACCCCTTATAATTTGGCCCAACTCCTTTAGCCCAAAACTTATCCTGCCCGACCCAATACCATGGCCAATCCTGGCCGTTGATCATTTTTTATCAACGGTCCAGATTTTCCCTACCATAATTAAACCCAAATGACCCCCGTCACACATTCTCATTTCCACCATTTCCCCCCGCCGTCACCTCTCTCTTCTCTCTCAAACACTCTCTACCTAAACTCTAATCCTCAGACGCCGTCATCGGCTTAGCCCTCCATTCTATGATGTTTCTTTGTCGTCTCGGGCCTATACAGGCCTTCTGGTTGCTATGGTTCTTCAGTTTCCTTGATCCTTGAGAATATCTCAAGGGACCTAGGCGGTCTGGTTTGCACCTTTGATTTCTTTGCCTGTTTCAGGCCGTTTTCTCAACCATGAGTATGAAACCTTTCTTATTTTTCTATGAATCCACGGTTTTCTAGGTCTATGCTCTTTTGTCTATTATTCTTTTTAGAAAAACCTAATTTACTATCTCCAATATTCTCAGGTTTGTATAGATCTGAGACGAATTGAGCAACTCTTACATGATTTCCTTGAAATTTTCCGGTTTCAACTGTGTTCATTATAAGTCATTTTCTCAAGGTCTTTCTGATTTTTAAATGTCTAATTGATTACCCTTTAGTGTTCTTGACTGATTTACGCAAAAGTTGCTTAAACCATATTTGATTTATGTGAAACTCTGATTTTCTGATTTTCTGATTTTCTGCTTCGATTCTGAGTTTTTCAATGTTACTAGTTGTATTGATTCACTCTGTATATTTGACCTACACGATTTTCCTTTGTCAAATGCATTGCTCTGTGATTTTTGCCCTAACTAATCTTTATTAGGCTTTTTGAATCAATTTTCCGGTCAACTTCTCTGTGTTTATAAAGTTTTACTAAGTCTACTTTATTTATGAGAATCGATACATTCTGTCCAGAATTGTTGTTAATCTGGTTGATTGATTTGCTCTGTTAAGAATCTGTACTCCTAAGTCTTGCCTATTTCTATGATTACGACCTTACTTAGTCGTTCTTGCCTTATTGGATTGCTGTATATTTACTGATTCTTTGCATGATTCTTTCCTTAATTAGACCCCTGATTATTTACTCTTTTATTTGGTTTGATTTGAACCTCTTGCCTTAATTAATCATGCTATTATCATTGGCTAATTGCCCTTAATTAACAAAAGACTATGTTGAACTCTTTGTATGATTGGATTCGGAGATCCCCTAATTGTTGATTATTGATTCATTTACCTTATTTGCTCTACTCTTGAACTACTATATAAACTCTCTTCTTTAACCTCTTAACACACAACAAAAGTTCAATGAACACACACTCACACTCAAACTCTCCTTTTCTTTCTCTGTTACTTGTGATAATTACTGAACTAGCCGGCTGAAAGCCAAGGCTAAATATTGGAACTGCACCTGCTTTACATTCAAGTTGTCCTTTGTTTACTGTTTTACCCTGCATGTCTAAATTCTGTCTCCTTTTTTTCTCAAGCATGTAATCAGTATGCCCTGGCTTCATTTGATGGTTTGATACTGGCTAAGTATGTTTCTGTTACTCCCTTAGATTGGTGAGATCATGATTAGTAGCTTAATCCCCTAATGAACTTAACTGTATGTCTAATCCTGTCTAAGACACCCTTGTTTTCCACATGATATTACTACATCTTTGTTGCATGTCTTACTTGCCTATTATCATGGCTAGCCTATTAAGTCTCTAAGACTTCTAAGTGTCCTGTGCATTTGTTGTCTATGTGTCTTCCCTGTACCCTGTTTATGTGCCCCCTTAATGTGATTTTTATATGTTCCCAACCCCCTTCACCCTTATGTGAGATTTGCCTGTCTCTGAATCTAGGTATTCTATGATTGATTGCTTGTTTGCTGAATTTGCTCTCCTCAGAACTAATTTCAAAATATTCTTAGTATTTTTCTAAAAACTGGTTTTCATTCTTGACATCTTCTTAAAACTGGTCTATTTTATAAAATCTTTTTCACTCCTAAAAGTTATCTCCACACCGTTTTTCATTAAGTCTTTCAAAACTATGTCAAGCACTCTCATTTTACTCTTAGATTATTATGTTCTGCCCCTCTAGTATGTGTACTGCTTAAGGTTCCTTGAGATCTCTCTAAACTCTGTCATACTAGGGATGGCTCTTCCACACTGCACATAACCAGTCCCTATTTGAGAAAAGTCTTGGTATGAGTACTGCCTGGGATCCTTGAGGTCCTTGGAGAACTCTAACACACTTGGACACTTATTGGCTATGATATTCTTGGCACTTGTGACTACACCGAAGTCCTGGTACTCCCAGGTTTACTTGGGGCCCGCTTCAGGCTCTCTATAGTATAAGTTTACATTTCATTTATTTAATTTACTCAATCCTGGTCTGTAATAATCTTTTGTAAATATATATTAGGGTAACTAATAAAAAAGGGAGGGTAGCTATATGATTTTGTGGGGTAAACTGGGTAGAAGCCATGTTTTATGTTTTATATTATGTTGAGTTGTTGTAGAAATCTTGTTCTAGGTTTGTGTGATGTATCAGATATCATGCTTTAGGATTGCTATTCTTATTCGCATTAAACCATTCTAGATTTGTGCATTAGATACTATGTCTTATGACAATCATGTTTACTGTTTCTGCATATTACATGTTATAGTTCATCACATCACTTATGATTCTGTATAAGTCGCTATCACTTAGAAATCCTTCTATTAAGTTAATAATATTGCTTAATAAAACGACCATCTCTATGTGCACTAGAAATCCTTCCTTTGGACTCTTTTTGCATCTCCTTTAAATCATGTCTATATCGCCTAAATAAACAACTACCTATAAAAAGGCTTAAAACAGTCCCAACACATATATATCACGTCCTATTGTCAACATGCCTAAAATCAATTTTTGTTACTTAGATCAGCATGCCTATAGGACTAAATAACTTCAAGCTATTTAATTAATTCCCAGATTATGACTGCATATAGACACATGCCTAGGCAAGCCTTAGGCAATTAAATAACTGTGAAATCAGGTTCTGTTTATGTGTGAAATTGTCCAGGCTTAACAGGCTATAAAACTAGTAGGCAAGCTGGTTAGGATTCTGCCACTTCCCCTTAAAACAAACGTTGCATATTTTGTATATGTAATGTTCATCTACATATCATGTTCCTAGGCTTTCTGAATTTCTTTAAAATTAGTCGTTTGAGACGTGCTATGTATTTGTTTATTTGTGGAGGCAAACATGAGCCCTTAATTGCTTCCCTATTTGACAGTCCTATGTGTTCTTTGTTGTCACTTAGATTTTACCTTTTAAGTACCTTAGGAGTGTCTATAGCTTCCTAAGTATAGGGGTCTTAAATGCCCCAGGGACCACTAGGAAGGGACGAGTAAAGCACGCTTAGAGTTCATTAATTAAACTTGCTTATGTAACCACTAAGGGGAGGGTAATAGGTAGTAAGAGGATATGATGACCTACGCGATAATGTCACGTGTAGCCCCTCTAGTTGAGGAGGATTATCGGGTATTGCACAAATTGATCCTATAGGCTAATCAACTTAGGACTTCCCTTTCCCAATTCACCTATGTGTGCTTAGACTGCCTAAATTTCCTTGGTTTATGTATGTATGCTTGGACAATTCTAACTTCCTTAATTTACATATGCTTAACTATCTAAACTCTCTTGATTGTATATGTGTTTAAATGACATAAACTACCTTTATTTGCATATATATGCTTAGTCCGCTTTTTTGTTAAAAGACTAATTCACATAACTATGTTCGGCCGGGTCCCACCGTTGTGGACCTCGAGGGGTGCCTACACCTTCCCCTCAAGGTTATTCCGAGCTCTTACCCTAATCTCTGGTAGTGAAAACCGGTTACATGAGTTAATTAGTCTAGGTGCCTAACACACCTTAAACTCTTAGGTGGCAACTCTTCAAATACCCAATTCCCAAAAGGAAACGAGTTGTTCCCCCATGAATGTCGAAACCCGGACTTTCGCGAAGGAAAAAGGGGGGCGCGACAGGGGCTTGTTCTGGACAGGTTAAAGTTTTTGGATACTCCTAGTTATAGGGGAAACTCTACCAAAATTTTTAAGAATTTGTAAAGATAGCTAAATTTTGAGGATCATAAGTAAGTTGCGATTTTGGAAAGGAAGTATAAGACCCATGTAGTCATAAGTGCCTATGCATAAAAGAAAGAGATAAAAAGATGGTAAATCTATGCTTAGAAGTGACTTGTAAAATATTCGAGGACGAATGTTCTTAAGTGGGGGAGAATGTAGCACCCCGGAAAATTTTGAAGTATTTAAGAGTTATTAAGAAAGTTGATGTGTGCTAATTATATTTATTTTGTGTGCAGATGGGGACTATTAATATAATGGATATTAATTCGATATGATAATAAGTGTACGAGGCATATTATAAGTGATGTGGAGTCTAAGGAGAGCCCCAAGTATAAGTCAAGTTGGAAATTACATGACAGACTAAAATTCCAAATGAGTACGCACATGAACTAACTTTGGATGAGCATATCTACATATATATAATGGGTTATGTGATATACAACCTATCAAATAAAATATATTCGAGTCTATTTTCTATCACTTCAAACCCCTAGTCATTTGGACAGTTCTACAAGACGTTATGATCAAATTACCAAGGGCTGGCAGTGAAGTACTACCATAGCATCCGCGTCGGCGTGCGAGATTCGAAGTGAAGTGGGAATGCAAATCATCCGAGGCCACATCCGAAACCCAAAAATTTGGGCCTATAAGTACAAGGTCGGGTAACTGTATTTTGGAGCTAGGATTTGGTTCTTTAATGGTGGATTCGACCTTTGGGATAACTTAAGAATACAAGGTAAGTTTTTATGGAAATTTTAAGTTAATAACATCCTATTAATACTAGTATTAACATCATTCAATATTTGAAATCCCTAGAAAACTTTTAAGTTGTTCAAGAACACAAAATCTTTCAAACATTGGATTTTTGAGGAAAATCTTCAAGAAGGTAATCTAAATACTCCAATCTCATTTCTTATGAGTCGGTGAGAGTAGTTATAATATTTGTTTGAAGTTGTTATGGTTGGATAATTGAATTCACAAACCCTAGTTCATGACATGATAGTGTTTTTGAGAAAATGGGGAAGATGAAGAGTGTTCTTAGAAATGAAATTAAAGGATGCGATGAACCTATGGAATCATTTTATAGCTAAATTAAAAGTGTTCAACTAAGTAATCACCAAATTGAATATTTTGGAAATGTTGGTTAATAAAGACGATGAGTAGTAATTTGGCAGTACTGTAGTATTATTGATGACTTCAAATGGATATTAATTAATAAGAGTGGAGTTGAATATGCTAGTAAGTGAACCTATTCGGCGATTTGAGTTGCTGGAGGCTTGTAGTCAACGTATGAGCCATAAATGGATTTTGGTCAAAATTTTAGGTCATATTTTGATGTAATTAGGATACCTAATTGTAGACATCGACTTATTGGTAATGCTTGAACATTTTAACCAAGGTTGGAACGATGGAAGAGGATTGAAAGCTTGTGAATGTTAATAAAACGAAAGTGAGGTAAGTTGATTAACACTTACTCTTCTTGAGGGACTTTCTCTAAAAGCATGTTTCGAGTTGATACTTAAGTTGTTTGCAATGTGCTTTCGTTCTTGTGGGGACAAACAAGTACGGATGTCTCCATGTATTCAAATATTATATTGCATATATTAGTGTCATGCTGTTTTATAAAATTTTATTTTAAATCTTCGTTGCAAAATGACACTCAAGGTAAATGTTATAAGTTTTTATCAAAACTTACGTATTGAAAAAAGTATACATATTTGAGTGCTAAAGATAAGTATTCATGGAAATTATTTCTTTTTGAAATTGATGAGCAAAATAGCACTTGTAGTATCTTTTAATGATTGATGTTAAATTGCTAAAGACTTTAGCATGTAAAAGGTTGTTTATTTTAATCTCGTTCAAATAATTTAGATTTTTTATAACTGCTATGATTTGATATAAATAGATCATTTGAGGATACTATACTATGAATCTATTTTTGATGTATCAAATGGTTTGGGAGTTACTTGTGTTCACAGAGATTGGCTTCGGATATATCATGTTCGTTGTCATGAAACTACATGTGCCGGTGTAGGCGTAGATGGCCACTTTGTGGTATACACTAAGGCAAAGTGCTCTCCCTAGAGAGGGTACTATTTTGTGCTATTATTAGCATGGCTGAGTCGATTCGTACGGCATAACGATGAGACAACATGAGCAAGTAGGGTATATGATACTTGCCGCTGGGTACACAACCTACTTAACCTTCTTTTGTCGGTGATGGTATAGTACTCCCAGTGAAAGGCAATGATGATTATCTGTAGGCTTAAGAAGCCAAAAGTGATTTCAATGAATTAAAGCAAATGAAATGATTTTGTATGATTTTATCCAAAATCTTCGATTGATGTAAATGTTTTTAAAGTTTATATTGTGGGTTATATTTCACTAGGTTGTTATTTAAAAAGACAAGGGTCATGAATTGATAAAATTACTTATCGTTTTACATCAAATATTAATGCATTATTTTTATAAAGTTTGTCCTAAGAACATAAGTTAGAGAGAGTCTATGAAACTTGTTGAGTACCGATGTGGTGTACTCAACCCTTAGGAGCCCCCTTCTAGGGTCCCGCTTACTTTACCTATTTTAGGATGAGGTATGATACGTGGCATGCGGTCAGGGCTAGGATGACTCTCTTCCTGAGGTGTATGGTGAGGAACCACTCGTATTTCGTGGTAGCTATCATGTTATTTTCTTAATTTATGCTAGTCGGGTATTAGCCGAAGTGTTTAATATTATTCTTTAGTATAGAGGTTCCATAGATAGTTATGAAAGGTTGTAGTAACGGGGTTGTACATGACATTTATTTTACTTAGTCTCATTGTTATTATCATGAAAGGCATCGTGTTATTTTTAATTGGAAAAATATTTTATCATCTATCTTGAAAATGTATATGATTTTCAAAGAGCTTCCATAGTTAATTGGTTTTGATGCATATGATTTGGGTGCATCATATGATTTGGTTCTGTGACGATTCGGTCAGTCATTTTGAGTGTACTAGCCTCGATCCCCTATTTACTGCTTTCCCATATCTTTTTCTTCTTATGTGACTTTTCGGAAGGTTCTGTTTTTGGTTTCGAAGTGTTTTGAGACACTTAGTCCCTAAAACGGAAGCTTGAGTTCTAGGATGTTGATTGTAGTAGGAACTGTGTGAAGACAACTTCGGAATGGAGCTTCATCGGTTCTGTTAGCTCCGTTGTTTGATTTTGGACTCACGAGCACGTCCGGATTGTGAATGGGAGGTATGTAGTTGAATTATGCTTGAAATAACAAAAGTTGAATTTTTTTGGGAAACTTGACCGGAAGTGAACTTTTTGATATGGTGGTCGGATTCAAATTTTGAAATTTGTAGTTGGTCCGTAATGTCGAATATGACTTGTGTGAAAAATTTGAGGTCAATCGGACATGGTTTGATAGGTTTCGGCTTCGGTTGTAAAAGTTTAAAGTTTCAAAGTTTATTAAGTTTGGATTGGATGGTGATTCGTGTTATTGTTGTTGTTTGATGTGATTTAAGAGCCCGTCCGGGGGCCTCAGGTTAATTTTGGGTGGTTGACGGATCATTTTGGACTTGTGAAAAATTGGAGATTTTCTGGTGTTTCCAATTCTGGTTTCTTCTTCGCGTTCGCGAGGGGAGTTCCGCATTCGCGAAGAGGAACTGGAGGCAAGAGGGATTTTGTGCTTCACGTTCGTGATGGAGGTCCCGCATTCACGAGGCTCCGAGTTAGTTGGTCTACGCTCTCGCGATGAAGGTCCTGCGTTCGCATAGAGAAAGTTGGTCAACTGAGTGTCCAGGCCTTTTTGCCTACACGTTCACGATGTTCGTCCTGCGTACACGTACGATCGAGCTGAGTGACCTTCGTGTTCGCAATTGAGCCATTTTGCACTAAAGCAAGTTTGCGCTTCGCGAATGCGAGGGTTCTTTCACGTTCGCGAAGAAGGGGTCACTGGGCAGAATATAACATTTTAAAATTGAGGGTTAGGCCATTTTTATCAAAAGTTGAGATAGAGAGCTCGAATTTGGATGAAATTTTGGGGGATTTTAAGAGATTTCTATTAGGTAACAATTCTTGACTCATTTATGATTATATTCCATTAATATGTAGTTGATTTCATCCTTTTAATTTCGGATTTGGGTTAAAAATTTTGGGGAAAATGGGAGAAGTTCTTCAACTATGTTTTTGGGTTTTGATTCGGATTTTGATATCAGATTTGGATAATATTGGTACAAGTGAACTCGTGAGTAAATGGGTGTCCATATTTTGTGTCTTTTACCCGATTTCGCAACATGGAAATGGGGCGACTTTTTTGGGCGAATTTCTAATTTCTTTCTAAAGTCTTGATTTCATTAATTAGTTTAGTTTTTGTGGTTGTATTTATGGTATGTGATTGTTTTTTACTAGATTTGGGACATTCAGAATCGGAAAATCATAAAAAAGGCATTTTACTGATTCATTGAGCTCGGTTCGAGATAAGTGGCTGGCCTAACCCTGTGTAGGGGAAATCCCTATTGGATTTGGTACTATTGTGATACTTCTGTGATATGTGAGCATCGTGTGCGCGAGGTGGTGAGTACGCACACGGGCTAATTGTTGTAAAATCTTATTTTTATTTAGTAGTAACCTGCTACATCTTAATTGAGTTATACTCGCATGTGTAGTTACCTTGTTTTAGCCTAATGTCACATTTCTACGTGTCTTAAATGCTTATTTGAAATCTGTGTAGCATGCTTAGTTGATTTTTCCTATTTTTCCTTGATTAGTATCAGTCTTAACTATAGAATTTTTGTTGTTAATTGTTGTATTCATCGTCTAGAGTTGTGTGTTTACTTTTGGAACTACGAGGCAGTACCGCGGGAGATCCCCCTGCACTTTTACTTTTGGGACTACGAGGCTGTACCTAGGGAGATCCCCATGCACATTTACTTTTGAGACTATGAGGCTGTACCTCGGGAGATCTCCTCACATATTTACTTTGGGCCTATGAGATGGTATCTCAGGTGATCCCCTACTGTTTATCCCTATGTATTGTGCTGCTATTTTTTGTGGTTTTCCTTTGTTAAATTTCTGTCGCGCCCCCTTTTTTCCTCGCGAAATTGGGTTTATGATATTTGGGAGGACAACTCGTTCCCTTTTGGGAATTGGGTTTTTTGATTTGAAGAGTCGCCACCTAATGATTAAGTGTATTAGGACACTAGGAAGAATTTGTTTAGAAAAACCAGAGTTTGGGTAAGGGCTAGAAATTATCTCGAGGGGAAGGTGTTAGGCACCCCTCAAGATCCACTATTGTGGTTCCCCACCATGCTACAATTGTGACTTAAGTACAAACAATAAATAAGCAAATAAGGGTTTCAAATATGAGGGGTTGTCACATTGTGATCGCAAATAAGTTAAAGTTTGAAGAAACAAGGAAGCTGAAATTTAAGAAAAAGGGAGTTTTGAAATTTTGAAAGTAATAAAATAAACAAGTAAAGGGAAGGGGGTTCTAGGTTTATAAATAACATGGATCACATCAATGCAATACCCGGTAATCACTCCTCAGAAGAGGGGTTACACGTGGTATTAGCGCACTGGTCATCATATCCATATCTACCCTTTCCCACCTCGTTGAGGTATTAAACGCGGAATGGTTTCGTTTACTTATTTCATGCTAGTACCCGCCCCAATCCTATCATCCTGAAGGCATTTGGGACTATTAGTCCTAAAAGGAAGGGAGATTTGGGCTTTGTATAGTTTAAAAGGATAAAATTCTAAAGAGATAAACAAAAACACATAAGGCAGATATGGGAAACACATAACAATTTAAAAGGCTCAGACAAGCCTCCTCACTTAAAGACAGATTGTTTAGCATGTCTGGCAGATACTGGTTATGGTCTGAATTAAACTTAAACGTTAAGTAGGCAAACTGGTCTATTACACATTTCAGATAAGATACCGGAATCAGACCTGCCTGATGGTTGTAATTAACAGAGTTTGATTCAATTAGCTAATTTACCTTATAGCTTGCTTAGGTGAAACCTATAGGCATGATATCTAAATACGAGAGAAAGATACTGATTTCAGAATCAGATTTATTAACAGTAAGAACATAAATTGTGCATGCGTTTAAGCAATGCTATTACTGATTTTAAACTTATAAGAAAGTTGAGGGATTCAGATTAGTTGCTTATTCCTATAGGCATGATTTCTAAGTGTGACTGATTTTAACATTTATGAAAATGCAGAAATCATATAGGCATGGCGTCTAGAACGCTGATTTTTATTTTTTAAGCCTATATATCGTTTGCCTAGTAATGGATACATATGCAGTATTTAGAAACCCTATAGACATGCTTTCTGTATGATAGGCAAAACACAGAATCCTATAGTCATGTTCTCTATATGAGATGCAGAAATACAAAAGCTATTGATATGATATATATGCAAAAATTATAGGTAGGATTTCTAAGATGCAAAAGTGCAGAAGTTTATAGACAAGATTTCTATATGAAAATGTAGAAGTGAAAAACCTAAAACAGGATTTCTATATGAAAATGTAGAAGTGCAGAACCTAAATTAGGATTTCAAAGATGCTGAAATGCAGAACTTGCCATGATTTGCAGAAATAAATGCCTAATGAGCATGATATCTACCCTTATGCATACATGAGTACCCCTCCCTTTTCACTATAAGCCCCCTTGAGTTATTACAAATTATTACAGCCCAGAATAAAGAAAAGAAAGTAAAAATTACATCAGAAAGCTAAAATCCCAACCAAGGAGAGCCTGCTTTAGACTTTTGTCTGAAGCATGAAGTAAACCAACTCCAAAGATC
This sequence comes from Nicotiana tabacum, assembly GCF_000715075.1. NCBI lineage: Eukaryota > Viridiplantae > Streptophyta > Magnoliopsida > Solanales > Solanaceae > Nicotiana > Nicotiana tabacum. The sequence continues at coordinate 121,516,953 of NC_134099.1, forward strand.
AAATTCCAAAGCCTTTCTCCTATTTGGGATGTGTTAGAGTTCCCTAAGAGTCTCAAGTGGACTCCGGGCAGTGCTTACACCCAAATATATTGCAGAATTAGATTATAGTGCAGTGTGGAAGCGCCGACCCTCAAATGTCCAAGTTCAGAGGGAGCTCAAGGTCCCAAAGCAAGGCTCATAGGAAGGGGGAAGAACTTAGAATCTAAGAGAGAGTGCAAGCGCATAGATGGGATTTTGGGGAAGGCCAAGACAGGCTGGTGGTCATACTCAGCAATTAGAAGTGCTGACACACCCCTAACCAGCCTGTTAGCCACACTGTTTGGGAGTTAGGCTCCATTAAAGGATCAGGTCCAGACATGAGCAGCAATTTGGATATTGCCATGCCTGAACCTTAACTCAAAACATAGAAGGGAATAAGGGTATGGGGAATTCACACAGCAACAGATGCAAAGAGAACAACATATTCAATACAGAACATAAACAACAAAGTAGACAAGATTGTTGAAACTGTAAAGCAAACACATAGGGATGGAGCCGAAAGTTAAATTAGAACATACCAGTTTCAGGGAAACAAGAAGAGAAGAGCAGTAGTAAAGCCAATTGCAAACACACAGCCAGAAGATTTCAGAAGAGAGTAGAGTGTTAAATTAAAAATATAGGAGTATTGAAATTGAAAGTGTTCAATAAGTGTTGAACTCAAGGTCTTAAAGAGTATTGAATTGGAAGTCCTCAAAAGTGCAGAAGGGTCGTGCCCTTTATAGTGCAGAAAGCAAGTAAGAAAAATAGTTTCGAAATCAATCACATAAGGTTTCCCTTCAATTAAGGGATTCTGATTTTAAACGGGTAACGGATAATTAAGGAAAGAGTTTGATCAAGATCTTTTCCAAAGTAGCTCAAGAAGGGTAAATACACAAAAGTTATTTAAGGAAAGAGTTTGATAGCAACACGGTTTGTGCAAATAAGGAAAGGCAATCAATCAACAATCAACAACCAGTAAAAAAATCAAAAATTGAGTTTTGGTATGAATGAATCCAACCAGAAAAGGTGAAGAAAGGTTTAATTAAAGAAAAATCAGTAACAATCAATCAATCCTTATTAAAAGGAATTCTGAATCAATCACAAATCGGCAAAACCCTTTTTGAAGGAAGAATTCATCATAGATAAAGTGCACAGACATGTCAATAGAGAAAAAGTTGTCATGATAATTAGAAAAGCCTAGCATAGAAAAGTTCAGAGTCAAAGAAGTTCCAGTTGAGTACAAAGACTCAAAGCGAGTCTGAGAAACCTAGAGTTCCAAAATAGAACCGTAGTCTCAAACACAAGATCGAAACTCACCAAAAACCTCAAACTCTAGGGTTTCCAACTCGAGTCAGATACAGAGAAAAGAATACAAATAATGGAAACAGGCTCAGAGGTCTTCTTTCAGGGATTCATGTGAAAACAAACAGATAAATTAGCAGGTTCAAGGCAAATAGAATGAAGAACTGATTTGAAGCATAGAGAACACATTTTAAGAAAGGCTTGGGACCTAAACAAGTTCAAAAGAGAAAAAAGGTAGCATAAACTTAGGAAAACAGTAGAGGGAACGTGTGTAGAGAGAACTCAAACAAGGTTCAGTAAAAGCAAATAAAAACTTAGGGACTCAGTAGATGCATACATTAGAAGAACGCAAAATACTGGAAATGGATAGCGAAAGAACATATAGGAATACACAGCGAGATGAACATGTGAGCATGGTGTAGAAGCACAGTAGAACACAAAGCACGGAAGAATCATGTATAGTAGAAAGAAAGCAGAAGTAAAACACATGTGTGGTAGAAAATAAACATACGAACATAGTATAGACAAATACACATAAAGAAAATAAAAGGAAGAATCAGAAAGACATTTTGAAACTTTTTCAGAAACCCTAAATCGAAGAGAAGTAATTTTTGAAAGAAAATTAGGGAAAATGATTAAGAACTCAAGTAGAGCACAGACATAACATAGATTTTTAAAAAATAATCAGAGAGAACCTCGAGTAGCGGGGATTTTAGAGAAACCCTAGAATGATAAAGGCTTGGAAGAAAAGTTCGCTCTTGAGTCAGATGAGTTAGAACCAGGCTCGAAATGCTTTAGATGTGCGGGAGCAAGGCCGGAGAGGCTTCAAAACCATGGATCTGAGAGGATCTGAATGGACACCACTGAGGCCAGACCTCAAAGCTTCGAACCCCAGACGTTTGAGAGTGGAAGGAGGTGAGTACAGGCTATCCATGTCCTAAGAAGCCATGGATTCCAGTGAGGTTATGGTCGGAGAGGATGAGGGAGGCTAGGGTTCCAGGGAACCTTCGAGAGAGTTTGAGAGAGGAGAGTATTCAAAGGCGGCTGAGAAATGGAAATAAGGGGATTAGGGTAGTTTCAGTGGATTAAAAATGGTAAGGGGAGATCGTGGCCGTTGATCAAAATGATCAACGACCTAGATTAAAAGAGGGACCGAGCGGGTTAATTGGTTGGGTCAGGGGTCGGGTTAAAATTGAAATTGGACCGGTCCAATTGGGGGTCAAGATTGGGTCAATTGGAGGGTCAATTTTGGCTATAATTGAAACAAATTGCGGTTATATATTAAATAGCCAGTTTTTTCCTTTTATTTTACAAAAAATAGTAAAAATGATTTTAAAAACAAATTAAAAGCACTGGAATAGTTAATAACACATAAATATTAAATTACAAATACTAGAACTAATTTTATGATTATAAAAATGCTATTAAAACTTAAAGTAGGCTAGAATTGCAATTATATGCAATTTAGCTTTAAAAATTCCAAATAAATTTGTAAAAATGTATGAAAATTACCTTAACTATATTTTGGTATAAATATGAGAATAAAATAAATTATTTACCAAAATTGATGATTTTGGGAGCAATTATTGATTTTGTACTGCTAAAATGGACAATATATTGGTCTTAAAAATCTTTTAAAAATTGGGAAAATACTAAAACACTTGGGCATGCTTATATATGTGTACATATGTTATATTGAAAGTATTTTGTATATATGAAAAATATACAGGGAAAAATTGGGTATCAACAACTGCCCCTCTTTACTCGAAAAGGATGAAAGAGTTGTCGGGTAAAGATATGATGGCCAATTTTGACCGAACGAAACGCCTTGAAGAATTTGACCGTGCTCTAGTTCCTGAGCTTCCTTCATATCCCTGGTCTTACAGGAATCAGGCCATATGTAGTTCAGGATCCATCAGCGAAATATGTTGACGGAGATTTTTTCAAGAACGGACGAGATATCCGGGTTGGGGTGGATGGTTATAGTCTAGTAGGGATGCGGGAACTAGAGCGGGATCTCTCCTACTGAGATGGCCATTGCTAGCCGGTTTACTTACAAATGAGCAATACGAACATATATTGTGCATAATTTTAAACGTGATGTAAGTTCCCGTTGGACCATGAATGTTGTCTTTGGACGGTTAAGATGACGTCCTCAGACCATGACGTCCTAGGCCATGAAGTGTATAATAAAGGATTCGCAGGCCATGAAATAATGCTCTCGGGCTATGAGGATGATGCCTCCGAGCTATGATGCCTTTGAATAATGATATGCAAAAGATAAAATGCGGTCCTCAAGCCATGGCATGGCATTCTCGGGCTATGAAAATGGCGCCTTCGAACAATGATGCCTTCGGACAATTTGGCAATCTTTCAGCCCATGAGATACAAAAGGAGGCGATCTTTTAGGCAATGCAAAAATGTAAATGAGGTGGCGGTATTTCAGCCGATGCAAGATGTAAATAGAAAGTGGAGATATTTCAGCCATGCAAAAATGTAAATGAGGTGGCGGTATTTCAGCCGATGCAAGATGTAAATAGAAAGTGGCAATATTTCACCGATGCAAGAAAATAAAAGTGGCGATATTTCAGCCGTGCAAGATGTAGATGAAGGTGGCAATATTTCAGCCGATGCAAGATGTAAATAGAAAGTGGTGATATTTCAGCCATGCAAGAAAAATAAAAGTGGTGATATTTCAGCCATACAATATGTAGATGAAGGTGGCGATCTTTCAGCCATGTGAGACATAAATAAAGTGGCGATATTTCATCCACACGAGGCATAAATAAAGTGGCGATATTTCAGCCATGCAGGTGGAGACAAGGCTTAGTCTCGAAAGGCAGAGTGGTAGCCTTATGCAATGCAAAAAATGCAGGTGGAGACAGAGCTTAGTCCCGGAAGGCAGAATTGTAGCCTTATGCAATGCAAGAAATGCAGTTGGAGACCGAGCTTAGTCCTGGAAGGCAGGATGGTAGCCTTATGCAATGCAAGAAATGCAAATGGAGACAGAGCTTAGTCTCGGAAAGCAAAATGGTAGCCTTATGCTATGCAAGAAATGCAGCTGGAGACAGAGCTTAGTCTCGGAAGGCAGAATGGTAGCCTTATGCAATGCAGCGAAATGCAGAAGGAGGTAGAGCTTAACCTCGAAAGGTAGAATGGTAGCCTTATGCAATGCAGGAAATGCAGATGGAGACAGAGCTTAGTCTCGGAAGGCGGAATAGTAGCCTTATGCAATGCAGCGAAATGCAGATGGAGGTAGAGCTTAACCTCAAAAGGCAGAATGGTAGCCTTATGCAATGCAGAGAATGCAGATGGAGGTAGAGCCTAACCTCGGAAGGCAGAATGGTAGCCTTATGGATGAAGTAGAAATGGCAAATGGCAAATGTCAATAGAGTTTTCTTAGCTGATAGCGGATTGCGGTATCGTGATTGCTGGGGATATTGTGCATGTTGGGGACACTGTTGTGCGGATAGCAGTTGCGAGCAAGTGCAATGGTTCGGAGAGTTGTATTCCTGAACTTTGTGAGCGAGCGTATAGTACATTTGATGATTTTGCAACTCAAGTGCCTGTATCCAAAGAAAAATGTGAGTTTGTAGAGGGGGAAAAGTTAGTTCGTATCCCCGCTGGCTTTGCTTGACCTGCTCGACTTTGATATGGTGATACTGTACGTATCATTGAGGTAGTGTTGCTAAACAAAGAAATTTTAGTAATGAACACGCATGATTTAGTAAAAGCATAATATAAGTACATAATTAATAATAATTTTTTTTAGATAAACTGACGATTACGACATGGTTCAAGACATTGCAACTTCGCTTGCTTGGGAATTTTGAGGGTCCTCCTCAAAATTCTGCCCCAGTTTACTGGGTTGCTACTCTTGACGGCCGTTAATGATAAATGGCTGGAATCAACTTCGAAATTTTGAGGGTCCTCCTCAAAATTCTGCCCCAGTTTGCAATAGCGGGGGAAATGGAAATTTTATTGAATTGTGACCAAACCCATAAGGTTTCCTACGCATCCCCTCTTAAATGGGAATCAGCTCAGGCGTAGTTCAAATTACATCATAAAAGAAAGCATAGAGGTTACATATAGTATTGCTTGACTGCGTCTGAATTGATTGGCTTTGGTCAAACTTCTCCGTCCATTTCTGCAAGTATGAGGGCTCCTCTTGTTAGAACCTGGTGAACCATGTACGGACCCTACCAGTTGGGAGAGAATTTCCCTTTGGCTTCCTCTTGATCCGGAAAAATTTTCTTTAACACCAGCTGCCCCGGTGTGAATTGTCTCGGCTTGACTCTTTTGTTAAAGGCTCTAGACATTCTGTTCTAATAGAGCTAACCGTGGCAAACTGCATTCATTCCTTTTCCATCTATAAGAGCTAGTTGCTTGTAACGACTCTTCACCCATTCTGCATCGTCGAGCTCTGCTTCCTATATGATCCTTAAGGAAGGACTTTCTACCTCAGCGGGTATGACTGCTTCTGTACCATACACCAATATGTAGGGAGTTGCCCTAGTTGATATGCGTACTATGGTGCGGTATCCCAATAAAGCAAATGAGAGCTTCTCGTGCCACTGCTTATGTTTCTCTATCACTTTCCTTAGTATCTTCTTGATATTCCTGTTGGCAACTTCTACGGCTCCGTTCATCTGAGTCCTGTAAGTTGTAGAATTCTTTTGTTTGATTTTGAAGGTTTCACACGTGGATTTCATCAAATCACTATTGAGGTTGGAACCATTATCAGTAATGATTGACTCTGGAATTCCAAACCGACACATGATGCGGTTGCGGACAAAGTATGTCACAACTTTCTTAGTCACTACTTTGTATGATACTGCTTTAACCCATTTGGTGAAATAATCAATTGCCACTAGAATGAACCTATGCCCATTTGATGTGGTGGGCTCGATAGGTCCGATGACATCCATTCCCCAAGCGGTGAACGGCCACGGCGAGCTTGTTGCATTAAGCTCATTTGGGGGCACCTTTATCATGTCTGCATGTATCTAGCAGCGATGGCACTTTCGGACTTTTTGGGCGCAGTCCATTTCCATAGTCATCCAAAAATAACAAGCCTGGAGTATCTTTTTGGCTAAGGCAAAACCGTTTATATGTGGACCGCAGGTCCCAGCATGGATTTCCTCTAGTAGCCTGGATGCTTCCTTTGCGTCGACACACCTTAATAATACCAAATCAGGAGTCCTCCTATACAGGATTCCTCCGTTATGAAAGAAATTGTTAGACAACCTCCAAAGTGTGCGCTTCTGATTGGGATTTGCGAGCTCTGGGTATTCTCCTTTTGTCAAGTATTCCTTGATATCATGAAACAAAGGTTTTCCATCCGCCTCTTCCTCGACATAAGCACAGTAAGCTGGCTGATCATGAATCTTCACCGGAATATGATCTATGAAGTTCTTACCTGGATGATGAATCATAGATAATAGGGTAGCTAATGCATCGGCAAACTCATTCTGGACTTTGGGAACGTGTCGGAACTCTGTCTTTGTGAACCTCTTCCTCAACTCCTGTATATGATGCAAATACGGGAGTATCTTGGAGTTCTTAGTTGCCCATTCCTCTCTGACCTGATGTATAAGCAAGTCTAAATCCCCGATCACTAGCAATTCCTGAATGTTCATGTCAATGGCCATCTTGAGCCCTAAGAAACAGGCTTCGTACTCGGACATGTTGTTGGTGCACGGGAATCTGAGTTTGGCGGACACCGGATAATGCTGACCGGTTTACGATACTAGAACTGCTCCTATGCCAACTACTTTGAAATTTGCTGCTCCGTCGAAAAATATTCTCCAACCATCCTAGGATTCTGCAATGTCTTCTCCTATGAAAGATACCACCTCGTCAGGAAAATACATTTCCAGGGGTTCGTATTCTCCATCCACGGGATTTTCAGCAAGATCATCCGCCAATGCCTGTCCCTTGACTGCTTTCTGAGTCACATAGACAATGTTAAATTCACTTAACAAAATCTGCCACTTGGCTAGCTTGCCAGTGGGCATGGGATTTTGAAAGATGTACTTCAACAGATCCATTCTTGATATGAGGTATGTAGTGTAGGCACAGAAATAGTGCCTCAGCTTCTGGGCTACCCAAGTCAGAGCATAACAGGTGCATTCCAACAGAGAATACCGGGCCTCGTAAGGGGAAAAATTCTTGCTGAGATAATAGATGGCCTGCTCATTCCTTCTCATTTCATCATGTTGCCCTAGAACACAACCGAATGCTTCATCCAATACTGCAAGGTAGAGCAATAGAGGTCTGCGCGGCTCGGGCGGGACCAAGACTGGCGGTGTGGATATGTACTCCTTGATTCTGTCGAAGGCTTTTTGACAGTCTTCAGTCCATTTGGCATAGTCGTCCTTCTTCAACATCTTAAAGATTGGCTCACAAATGACAGTAGATTGTGCTATGAACCGGCTGATATAGTTAAGTCTTCCCAAGAAATTCATTATGTCCTTCTTGTTCTTTGGCGGTGGCAACTCTTGAATGGCTTTGACCTTTGACGGATCCAGTTCTATTCCTCGGTGACTCACAATTAGCCCAAGTAGTTTTCCGGCAGGAACCCCGAATGCACATTTTGCGGGATTCAGCTTCAAGTTGTACCTTCTTAGTCTATTGAAGAACTTCCTCAAATCTTCCATGTGATTAGTGGCTTTCTTGGACTTGATGATGACGTCATCTACATATACCTCGATTTCCTTGTGTACCATATCATGGAAAATGGTAGTCATGGCCCTCATGTAGGCAGCCCCAACATTCTTTCACCCAAACGGCATCATCTTGTAACAATACATTCCCCACGGCGTAATGAAGGCCATTTTCTTAGCATCTTCTTCATCAATCCAGATCTAATGATACCCAGCAAAACAATCAACAAACGATTGCAGCTTGTGTTTGGCGCATTTGTCAATAAAAATGTGTATGTTTGGCAAGGGGAAGTCATCTTTGGGACTGGCCCGGTTGAGGTCCCGGTAGTCGACACAGACTCTAACCTTCCCGTCCTTCTTTGGTACTGGCGTGATGTTGGCTAAGCATGTTGGGTACTCTACTACTCTGAGAACATTAGCTTTGACTTGCTTGGTGACTTCTTCCTTGATTTTCAAACTCATGTTAGGCTTGAACTTCGTGAGCTTCTGCTTTACTGGTGGGCATGTCGGATCAGTTGGCAGCTTGTGTGCCACAATAGATTTACTAAAACCATTCATGTTGTCATACGACCAGGCGAATATGTCCTCATATCCTTCAGAAAATTTTGTGTATTCTTCATTTTCTGCCGGTGACAAATGAACGCTGATCCGAGTTTCTTTGACATTTTCTGCATCTCCCAAGTTAACAATCTCGGTCTTGTCCAGGTTGGACTTACGTCTGATCTCAAAATCCTCAACCTCTTCTGGTATATCATCTTCCCCTTAGTCCGTTTATCGCGTTGTCTCGTTACATGTCACAATCGTTGGTTCATCAAGATAAGTAATAGTAATACTGTAAATAAAGTAAATGAGAGAAAGTAATAAGAGTAAGATAAGAAAAAAACAAAATGCTTTGAAAAATTCCATAACTATTTTGAACATTGAAGATCTTATTGCGAAATTAAAAGGCAAAAGGAAAGTCAACTAGTAAAAAATGAAAAATAGTGCATGATGCTTGTTCAGCCTTGCTACCCCGTGTGCTTTCCGGGCTCTGGTGGTTCTGATGGACCAATTGATGAGGCGCACTCCTCGGCTCATGGCTTGTATGGAAGGGCCTTCCTCCCCTTCCTCTTCAAAAATGACACAGCAATCCATGTCATCCTCTTCCAAAAACAAATCCCTCATCGCTGCCAGTTCTTCCTCTTCTTTTGACCCATATATAACATTAGCTGGCTGGAAAATCTGCTCCAAGCGAGGTATCAGATGCTCTAGTGGTTAATAAGGCCCGTGCCATGGTGGCAACCATTCATTAAACTCTTTCCTGGTGTACTCGTATCCCAGATCGAAGGTGGTGCCATGTTTCTTTAGTTTGATAGGCTTAGCGATTCCTTGGAGGTTCTTGCCAAGTCCCTTGCCTGGCTCAGATCCGCACCAATTTAATATGCTTTCAATTTTGTTGTCCCACCATTTATCCTTGTCAACAACGTTGACTCGCTCGATGTGGTGATAGGTTTCTCTGCCTATCTTCTTTCTTCCTCCGATCGATGGGATAGTCTGGCGATTGTATATGGGATTGCTACCGTCGCCGTGGATGATCACCTCTTGGTGATTCCACTCAAATTTCACTGCCTGATGTAGGGTTGATGTTACAGCTCCAGCGGCATGAATCCATGGTCGTCCCAAGAGAAAGTTGTAAGATGTCGGCACGTCTATTACTTGAAAGTCGACATCAAACCAAGTAGGCCCCATATGTAAACACAGGCTGATTTCCCCAGTAGTGGACCTTTGGGAACCGTCGAAGGCTTTGACATTAATGGCCCCATCTTTGATCTCATGCAGCCTTTTCTCTAATGTTCTGAGTGTTACCAGCGGACAAATGTTGAGGCTGGACCCTCAATCGATCAGGACCCTAGTGATAAAATTATCCTTGCATTGCACGGTGATGTGCAATACCTTGTTGTGGCTCAGCCCTTCTGGTGGAAACTCATCTTCATGAAAAGTGATTTTGTGACTCTCCAATACATGTCCCACTATATTTGCCATTTCTCCTCTGGTGATGTTGCTTGGTACATACGCCCCACTCAGCACCTTTAATAAGGCATTCTTATGTGCGCCAGAGCTTTGTATAAAAGCTAAGATAGAGATCTAGGCTGACGTTTTGTTCAACTGATCAATGACTAAATACTCTTTGGCCTGTATCTTCCTCCAGAGGTCGTCGGGCCTAGCTTCAGTGATGGTTGGCCGTCCTGATGCCTGCTTAATCGTCTCAGCAAAGTGTTCTGGAGTATAAACCCTGCCGGTCCTTTTCATACCCTGTGCCGCAACTGCTTCTCTGAACTTGGTTTTACCTTTCCTTCTTGCCTCGACTGTTTAATCCCATGGTATGGCCTTTGTGTGGAACGGTGTTATGGCTGTCATTGCTACCGGAATGGGCACCCTTACTTTGGAAGGTAACACATCAACCTCAAATGGCACAGGTGCCTTTGGGGACCCAAACCCGACCTCAATTGGTGTTGGCATCTTTGCAGGGGGTGGTGCTTCAAACTCAAGTGGTACAGACATATTCACTTCGGCATCCCCAGAAGCCTGAATCTGGACCTCAATCGGGTTAAGGGTGACTGTTGATTTCTTTGGCTCGTCACCTTCTGCGATTACTCTGATCGATCCTTTGTGGTCCCAATCATCCTCTATCTCAATCATGTGAATGCCTCCACCCTTGTGGTCTAGTAGAGGGTTGCTGCGGACATGCAGAGCAGGCTCTTTTGCCATAATGATCTTGTTGTCAATCAAAGCTTGGATCTTATCCTTCAGAGAGCGACACTCATCAATGGTATGCCCTTTCATGCAGGAATGGTATGCACAAGTTTTTTTTTGGGTTGACCCATTGGGAGGGGTTTTTGGGGGTTATGGCAGGGATATGGGTGGCATAACTAGCAGCTTTGAACCTTTAATATAGCTGGTCAATTGGTTTGGCAATAGCGGTGTACTGTTTGGGAGGTCTGCGGTCAAAATTTTGTCGGGGTCTGGGAAAGATTTGGCGAGGGGGAGGTGATTGATAGTGGTCTTGTTGGGTGTTGTAGGCTTGGTAGACGTGTGCAGGTTGGGAGTATCTGGGTGAAGTAGGTTGATATGTAGGTGGTGGAGGTAATTGGTAAGTAGGTGGTGGAGCTTGTAGGAGGGCGAGGGTGCTTGGTAATTTGGGGTAGGTTGATATGTGAGTGGAGGCATCGGGTAGGCTTGGTATTTGATAGGGGATTTTGTTCTCTACGCAACCATCACAGCGCTCACGTCCCTCTTCTTGGACGTGCCACCAAACTGTAGAGCCTTGTTGGTAGCCTACAAAGCATCAAGGTTTGTGACCATGCCACTTTTGATACCTTCCTCGATCCTCTACCCCATCTTGATGATGTCGAAAGATTTTTGGCTTTCAATCAGCATTAACCTTTCATAGTACTATGGGTCTTGAGCTCGGACGAAAAACCTGTTCATTTGTTCTTTTTCTAAAGCCGGTCTGACCTTAGCAGCTTCTGATCTCCAACGAGTGGCATACTCGCGGAAAGTCTCCGTAGGTTTCTTCTTTAGGTTCTGGATGTAGAACACATTTGGCGCATTGTTGAACCTGAACCTGTCCATGAAATCGGACGCCATACTTACCCAATTCGACCACTTCTTCTGGTCTTGGCTAATGTACCAAGACAGAGCATCATCTCCTTTCAGACTTCTCATAAAAAGCTTCATGCGAATCTTTTCGTCCTTCCCTACTTCGACCAGGTTGTCGCAATATGTCCTTAAACGGACTCTGGGATCCCCCATACAATCAAACATTTCGAACTTAGGAGGTTTGTACCCCTCGGGTAGTTCGACATCTGGTTGTATGCAGATGTCTTCGTAGTTCAATCCATCGATTCCCTTGCTTCCTTCAACACCCTGAACTCGGCTAGTCAACTTCTTGAGTTCTGCGGCCAGGTTCCTGATAAGGGAGTCTTTGTCATCGGACTCAGGTGTGCTTGAGACGGGTGGAATGGAGTGTGGTATGGTTTTCACATAGATGGGGGTGTTATGGTGAGTGTGGAGATGATCATTTGTGGAGTTCAGTGGTTCAGGGATAAGTAGCAGGGTGTTGTTGGAAGTGTGGCAAGTGTTACAATGGTGATGGGGAGCGGGATGGTTTTGTGGTTTTGGGATGTTTTGTGTAGGTGTGCGGTTTTGAGTGTTAGGAAAGCTGACATCTGGGATGGTGAGGAAAAACGACAAGCTTGCCAAATTCCGGACTTGATCAAGTTCCTCCTGATATTTCAGCAGTTTCTGCTCGAGTTGGGATCCCCCTTCTTTGGAGACATGAGTACCCTGAGTGATTTCTACTCGTTCAACCGAGTTTTTCTTTCTGATGTTGCTCAAATCTTCCATTTTTCCCTTGTTCCTGTTTCTGATGGGACTAGGAGGAGGAGTGGGTGGAGGGCCCTTGGATCTTGTGGAGTATGATGACGATACCAGAGTGCATGAACTAACCTTTGGGGAGGGGAGTAAAACAAAAGTAAAAACAAAAAGGTAGCAAGTTAGTGCATATTATAAGGAAAAGATGTTGTGATATTTAAACACATAGTGCGAGAATATAAACCTTGTCCTAATTTGGGAGCCTCGTTCTGCCCGAGGTAGGCCTAGCGACAAGTTGATTTGGAGAACTTATAATGCTAAATGCCTAATTTTATTGATAAAGATAAGACGAATCCCAAAATGACACTGAAATAGCAGAAGGTAAAATGTCACTACTGGCCATTGGCCTTATCACATTTAAAGCAAAAGAAAAGGAATCCTAACTACTTGGTCCCAGAAGAACCTTCCCCAGACTCAGCATCTTTGACTCCATCGAACAGCTTCACCAGCTCACGAAGTCCCGGCAACAAGTAGGCTCTAGCTAGGTGTCCACCTTCGTTTCCCTCAGCATTCTGGCAGTCCTCGATCCTTTTGAGAAAATTTCCTTCTAGCTTCACTAAACCCCACTCCAAGTATCCTAATCGGTTGTTGGCACTGACAGCCATGTATTTCCATTCTTCAATCAGTTTTTGGTTGGCTTCTTGTATCTCTCGGTGCTCGCTTTCACAGTCCCGAATCCTCTTGCGCAGTTAGATGTATTTGACCCGTGCTTCTGCCCTTTCATCGATGATTCTATGACCTCGAACAAACTCGGGTTGGACCAGACCATTGTGATTATCCTCCAGCCAACCTAAATAGTATGGTGTGTAGCCAGCATGGTATCTATCATGCTCGATAGTATTTCTCCCCATGATGATCTTGCAATGCCACATATGCTAAGCTTGGCACTTATAAGGACTGTCATCAGCTTGGAAGTCGGCCCGGAAGTGACATATCTTGTCGACCCTTGGTAAAACCTATTTCCTACCTACCTGTCTCATAACTCGGAGAGGGACATAAGGGTAGGTTCCTGTCAAACCGATCAGTATCAGAAATGGAGCATCCCTGGATCAGGCGATGAACTCTTCAGTAGGGAACCACTCGAACATCCATTGTATTTGATCCTCAGTTAGATTATCAAACAACTCCACCCACCCCTTGGCATCTGCTGGCTGAGAAAACATATTGGGCTTGTAGTTCATTCGCATTGGTTGATGGAAGGCTATATGATCGCCCAAGTCTCTACGCTGAATCTCTTGCCGATATTCACCCCTTTGAAGATGCTCCATAAGCCGGAGTTGGAGTAGCAAGTTGCAGCCCTCGAAGTGTAGGGCTCCTTGTTGACACTTTTCTAGGGTTCAGTACATCTATGCAATAATCATGGGCACTATACTGAATGGATGCCCGCCAATTCCCTCCATTAAGGTCTTGGTGACCATGGCTAGTCTGGTATGGATCGTAGCCTTCTTCATAGGAAATACTATCATCCCCAAAAAGCAGAACATAAAGATGAAGACCCTTCAATGGATATGTCCTAATGACGTAAGGGCGAACTCATCAGGATAGGTACGGTAGGATTTGCTGTGACCATACCTATCGTACAAATAATCAAAGGTAATGTACGACTCCTTCAGGCAAGTTAAATTCAGATTCTTCTTTAGACCATCATCTTGAGAAAACCTCTACATTTGCGATTCTCTAGCATTAACAAACCCGGAGTCTCCCATAGTATACCAGCCAGTCCTCCTATTACCTCTAATAGGGGTGTCATCTCAATCTCCCCGAAGCGAAACACAAACCTATCGCAATCCCAGAACAGGGTGGCAGCTTCAATAATTTTGTTGTTAGGTTGGATTTCCAGAAGGGAAGGTAAGTTTCCCAAGTATTTTCGGACGAGGGTCTGATCACTGGAATGAAGGTCTTCCAACCAATTTAGCAATTTCGGGTGGATGTTGGTGACCATGCCAAATTTGGGGACTTCGTGCCTCATTTTTGCAAAACAAAAGCGTTAGGCCCTTACCCCCGCCGGACTCGACTATTTAACTATCAATAATTGGCATAAGCAGCATTTAGTTCTCCAAATAAATGCACAGAACGTGGTAATGTTTGTTTGGTTTCCAAGGAAACCTAGTAGACTTTGGACAAGGCTATCTTAAAGAGTCATTATGTGGACAACATAACTGACTCGGCTAGGTTTTTAGAGTGATGCATGCACAATTAAACAGAGTAGGGTTTCTATGGGGTATTAGACTGGTACCCTTGAGCGGACAACTCAAGAGGGAAAGGCACGAAACTGTCGACTACACCGTTAATCGACTGGTTTTACCGCAAATACACCTTTGCCAAATTTAGGGGGTAATAATATCGGAAGGGCACAACCACTCATTATAAGAGTTGCTATGGTATTTTGTTTGGCACGAGTGGAATATGATGTTGAATATGCAGTTACAATAATTAAACAAATTGTCATGTATTTGCACATTCATAAGGTAATAATTATAATAATTGCTCAAAATTACAACAGTATTAAAGGAAAGCGGTAAAAGAAAGCATTAAGAGAAATAAGGAGAAGAAACGAAGAGCCAATTCTGTTTTCGAAGTAGGAGAGCAAAATAAATACTTAAAGGCATTAAAGACATTCAAGGAAGCATAAAGTCACAAATAGCATGAAATGGTAAAAGCCTTAAAGAAATGTCCAGCAGAGTCACCATGCTGTCGTGCCCCCTTTTTCTCGCAAAATCGGATTTATGACATTTGGGAGGACAACTCTTTCCCTTTTGGGAATTGGGTTTTTTGATTTGAAGATTCGCCACCTAATGATTAAGTGCATTAGGACACTAGGAAGAAATTGTTTAGAAAAACCAGAGTTTGGGTAAGGGCAAGAAATTATCTCGAGGGGAAGGTGCTAGGTACTCCTCAAGATCCACTAGTGTGGTTCCCGGCCATGCTACAATTGTGACTTGAGTACAAACAATAAATAAGCAAATAAGGGTTTCAAATATGAGGGGTTGTCACATTGTGATTGCAAATAAGTTAAAGTTTGATGAAATAAAGAAGCTGAAATTTGAGAAAAAAGGGAGTTTTGAAATTTGAAAGTAATAAAATAAACAAGTAAAGGGAAGGGGGTCCTAGGTTTATAAATAATATGGATCACATCAATGAAATACCCGGTAATCACTCCTCAGAAGAGGGGTTACACGTGGTATTAGCGCACCGGTCATCATATCCATATCTACCCTTTCCCACCCCGTTGAGGTATTAAACGCGGAATGGTTTCGTTTACTTATTGCATGCTAGTACCCTCCCCAATCCTAACAGTTTCGGAGGCATTTGGGACTACTAGTACTAAAGGGAAGGGAGATTTGGGTTTTGTATGGTTTAAAAGGATAATTCTAAAGCAACAAACAAAAACACATAAGGTAGATATGGGAAACACATAAAAATTTAAAAGGCTCAAACATGCCTCCTCACTTAAAGACAGATTATTTAGCATGTCTTGCACATACTGGTTATGGTCTGAATTAAACTTAAACGATAAGGAGGCAGACTGGTCTATTACACATTTCAGATAAGAAACCGAAATCAAACATGCCTGCTGGTTGGAATTAACAGAGTCTGATTCAATTAGCTAATTTACATTATAGCTTGCTTAGGTGAAACCTAGAGGCATGATATCTAAATACGAGAGAAAGATACTAATTTCAGAAGCAGATTTATTAACAGCAGGAACATAAATTCTACAAGCGTTTAAGCAATGTTATTACTAATTTAAACTTATAAGCAAGTTGAGGGATTCAGATTAGTTGCTTATTCCTATAGGCATGCTTTCTAAGTGTGACTGATTTTAACCTTTACGAAAATGCAGAAATCTTATAGGCATGGCGTCTAGAACGCTGACTTTTATTATTTAAGCCTATATATCGTTTGCCTAGTGATGAATACAAATGCAGTATTCAGAAACCCTATAGACATGCTTCCTATATGATAGGCAAAACGCAAAATCCTTTAGTCATGTTCTCTATATGAGATGTAGAAATGCAAAAGCTATTGATATGATATATATCCAGAACTTATAGGCAGGATTTCTAAGATACAAAAGTGCAGAAGTTTATAGATAGGATTTCTACATGAAAATGTAGAAGTGCATAACCTAAAACAGGATTTCTATATGAAAATGTAGAAGTGCAGAACCTAAAACAGGATTTCAAAGATGCCGAAATGCAGAACTTTCCATGATTTGCAGAAATAAAGACCTAATGAGCTTGTTATCTACCCTTATGCATACATGAGTACTCCTCCCCTTTCCCTATAAGCCCTCATGAGTTATTACAAATTATTACAGCCCAGAATGAAGAAAAGAAAGTAAAAATTACTTCAGAAAGCTAAAATACCAACCAAGGAGAGTCTGATTCAGACTTCTATCTGAAGCATGAAGTAAACCAACTCCAAAGATCAAATTCCAAAGCCTTTCTCCTATTTGGGATGTGTCCGAGTTCCCTAAGAGTCTCAAGTGGTCTCCGGGTAGTGCTTACACCCAAATATATTGCATAATTGGATTATAGTGCGGTGTGGAAGGGCGGGCCCTCAAATGTCCAAGTTTAGAGGGAGCTCAAGGTCCCAAAGCAAGGATCATAGGAAGGGGCAGAACTTAGAATCTAAGAGAGAGTGCAAGTGCATAGAGGGAATTTTTGGAAAGGCCAAGACAAGCTAGTGGTCATACCCAGCAATTAGGAGTACTGGCACACCCCTAACCAGCATGTTAGCCACATTGTTAGGGAGTTAGGATCCATTAAAGGATCAAGTCCAGACATGAGCAGCAATTTGGATACTACCATGCATGAACCTTAACTCAAAACATAGAAGGGAATAAGGGTATGGGAATTCACACAATAACAGATGCAAAGAGAATAGCATATTCAATACAGGACATAAATAGCAAAGTAGATAAGATTGTTGAAACTGTAAAGCAAACACATAGGGATGAAGCCGAAAGTTAAGTTAGAACATACCAGTTTCAGGGAAATAAGAAGAGAAGAGTAGTAGTAAAGCCAGATTGCAAACACACAGCCAGCAGATTTCAGAAGAGAGTAGAGTGTTGAATTGAGAACGTAGGAGTATTGAACTTGAAAGTGTTCAATAAGTGTTGAACTCAAGGTATTAAAGAGTATTGAATTGGAAGTCCTCAAAAGTGCAGAAGGGTCGTGCCCTTTATAGTGTAGAAAGCATGTAAGAAAAGGTAAGAAAATAGTTTCTAAATCAATCACATAAGGTCTCACTTCAATTAAGGTATTCTGATTTTAAACGAATAAAGGATAATTAAGGAAAGAGTTTGATCAAGATCTTTTCCAAAGTAGCACAAGAAGGGTAAATACACAGAAGTTATTTAAGGAAAGAGTTTGATAGCAATACGGTTTGTACAAATAAGGAAAGGCAATCAATCAATAGCCAGTAAAAGAATCAGAAATTGAGTTTTGGTATGAATGAATCCAACCAGAAAAGGTGAAGAAAAGTTTAATTAAAGAAAAATCAGTAACAATCAATCGATCCTTATTAAAAGGAATTCTGAATCAATCACAAATCGGCAAAACCTTTTTTGAAGGAAGAATTCATCATATATAAAGTGCACAGACATGTGAATCAAGAAAGAGTTGTCATGCTAATTAGAAAAGCCTAGCATAAAAAGGTTCAGAGTCAAAGAAGTTCGAGTTGAGTACAAAGACTCAAAGCAAGTCTGAGCTAGAGTTCCAAAATAGAATCGTAGTCTCAAATACAAGATTGAAACTCGCCAAAAACCTAAAACCCTCGGGTTTTTAACTCGAGTCAGATACAGAGAAAAGAAGACAAATAACGGAAATAGGCTCAGAGGTCTTCTTTTAGGGGTTCATGTGAAAACAAATAGATAAAATTGCAGGTTCAAGGCAAATAAAATGAAGAACTGATTTGAAGCATAGAGAACACATTTTAAGAAAGGCTTGGGACCTAAACAAGTTCAAAAGAGAAAAGAGGTAGTATAAACTTAGGAAAATAGTAGAGGGAACGTGTGTAGAGAGAACTCAAACAAGGTTCAGTAAAAGCAAACAAAAACTTAAGGACTTAGTAGGAGATATGTACAGTAGAAGAACACAAAATACTGGAAAAGGATAGCAAAAGAACATATAGGAAAACACAGCGAGATGAACATGTGAGCATGGTGTAGAAGCACAATAAAACATAAAGCACGGAAGAATCATGTATAGTAGAAAGAAAGCAGAAGAAAAATACATGCATGGTAGAAAAGAAACGTACGAACATAGTATAAACAAATACACATAAAGAAAAGAAAAGGAAGAATTAGAAAGATATTTTGAAACTTTTTCAGAAACTCTAAATCGAAGAGAAGTAATTTTTGAAAGAAAATTAGGGAAAACATTTAAGAATTCAAGTAGAGCATAGACATAGCATAGATTTTTAAACAATAACCAGAGAGAACCTTGAGTAGCTGGGGTTTCAGAGAAACCCTAGAATGAGAAAGTCTTGGAAGAAAAGTCCAATCTTGAGTCGGATGAATTAGAACTTGGCTCGAAATGCTTTAGATGTGCCGGACAAGGCCAGAGAGGCTTCAAAACCATGGATTTGAGAGGATCTGAACAGACACCACTGAGGTCAGACCTAAAAGCTTCAAACCCCAGACGTTTGAGAGTGGAGGGAGGTGAGTACAGGCTATCCATGGCCTGAGAAGCCATCGATTCCAGTGAGGTTATGGTCGGAGAGGATGAGAGAGGCTAGGGTTCCAGGGAACCTTCGAAAGAGTTTGAGAGAGGAGAGTATTCAAAGGCGGCTGAGAGATGGAAATGAGGGGATTAGGGTAGGGTCGGTGGATTAAAAATGGTAAGGGGTGATCGTGTGTTTGATCAACGGCCTGGATTGAAATAAGGATCAGGTGGGTTAATTTGTTGGGTCAGGGGTCGGGTTAAATTTGAAATTGGACCGGTCCAATTGGGGGTCAAGATTGGGTCAATTTGACTGTCAATTTTGGCTATAATTGAAACAAATTGGGGTTATATATTAAATAGCCATTTTTTACCTTTTATTTTACAAAAAATAGTAAAAATGATTTTGAAAACAAATTAAAAGCAATATATTAGTTAATAACACATAAATATTAATTTAAAAATACTGGAACAAATTTTATGATTATAAAAATGCTATTACATCTTAAAGTAGGCTAGAATTGCAATTATATGCAATTTAGCTTTAAAAATACCAAATAAATTTGTAAAAATGTATAAAAATTACATTAACTATATTTTGGTATAAATATGAAAATAAAATAAATTATTCACCAAAATTGATGATTTTGGGAGTAATTATTGATTTTGTACTGCTAAAATGGACAATAAATTTGTCTTAAAAATCTTTTAAAAATTGGGAAAAATACTAAAACATTTGGGCATGCTTATATATGCGTACATATGTTATTTTGAAAGTATTTTGTATATATGAAAAATATACAAGGAAAAATTGGGTATCAACAATTTCCAGCCTCTTCTTACCTTGCTATATTCTTTTACCTTATTTATTATATACCAGTGGGGACCTGACCTGACTTCGTCACTACTCTACTGAGGTTAGGCTTGGAACTTACTGAATACCATTATGGTGTACTCATGCTACTCTTCTACATATGTTTTGTATGTAGATCCAGGTACCTCCTATCAACCCCTCTATTAGTTGCATGCTTTCTGCTGCTTCGGAGACTTCAAGGTACATCTACCAGTGTCCGCACACCTCGGAGTTCCCCTTTATCCCTTTTATATTGTTACTCCTTTATTTCTTCTAGTTACCAATGTATAGAACAGTTAGAGAAATTCATAGAGCTTGCGACTTGTGGCTAACAGGTTTTCGGAATATTGTTTATACCTAAGTGTTGGTTATTGTACATGCCGAGTGACATTTTATCATTTTATAGTTATCTGTTGTAGTCTAGTTGTTGAATCCTATTTTTATTTCTATTATTCCATAAATTGTTAGGCTTACCTAGTCGTAAAGACTAGGTGCCATCACGACATCTTATGGATGGAGATTTGGGTCGTGATATGTTAGTATTAGAGCTCTAGGTTCATAGATGTAGTGAGTTACAAGCAGGTTTAGTAGAGTCTCGCAAATTGGTCTGGAGACGTCTGTACTTATCTTCGGGATACTTCTGAACTGTTAGGAAAATTTTACTTCCTTGATTCCTTGTCGGGCGAAATTGTTAACTTCGAAATTCTAAACTTCTGTCTTCTATTCTCTCATAGATGGTGAGGGCGCGTATAGGCGAATCTAATGACCTGACACCTGCACCCCCTGCTAGAGTCACGAGAGGTCTGTGCCGGGGTAGAGGCCGAGGACGTCCATATAGTGCAGCCAGAGCACCCACACGAGCTGTTATAGAGGAGCCACTAGTAGCTCCAATCAGAGTGCAATGTAAGGCCCCGTAAAAGTTTGCTTAAAAACCCAAAATTTGGTGGTGCCGTGTTAGGCTTATGTGGCCCACTAAGCGGTCGCAAAATCACTCTACGGGCTGCATATTGGACGTAGAGTGTGGCAGTCATTTGGGTTATTTTTTATATTACTTTTGCGGCCCATTATGCGACCGCAGAACAATTTCCCGAGCTTCACTTTGATTGCATATCAAGCCTCGAGATTTATCAAGTAGTGGTTCTGAGGCGTACTATGCGACCGCAGGACAGGTCTGTGGACAGCAGACTGGTAGCAGACCAAAGTAGAAAATCCCAGTTTCGGAGGGCCATTATGCGGCCCATTTTGCGGACCGCATATGCATTATGCCATCGCATATGCAACCACAGTTTGTGTCGGGGCTCCTAATTTCTAATTTTTAAACCCAATCCTTTGACGATAAAACATATGCCATAGTTTATTTTGAGCTCATTTTCTGATACTACAGAGTGAGTGAAAGAGCCCTAGAGTGAGAGAATGATCTTTATCAACTACTCTTCAACTCTTGCTTAAAACTTTGAAGATTATCAAGGAAAGCAACTTAGGTCTTCTTCACAAGAGGTAAGGTTCCATCACCCAATCTCGTATTTTCAAAATGTAGCTAGAATGGGGCATTAATAAGGTAATTCATGGGGATGGGAATGCTTACCTTGCATGCATGTGTTCTTAAGGTATATAGGGAGGTTGTGAGTAATAGATGGAAAAGAATGGTGTTGTGGGTTGGTGTAGTTTTTCATAAAGAGGGTCATTAAAATATTAATACACACATAGTGTTTGATAAAATTCTCAAGTGATCTAGAATCATGATCGCTTTCCTAAATTTTGGTTCAATTTTTCTATATTATTAAAATAGATTGAAGTTGCTAATATTCCGGAACATCATAAAGTTTAGGGGATCTCAATTGAGGTATGTATGGCTAAACCCTCTTCTTCTTAGAATCAAAACCCCTGGTGTTCGTGTAGTTGGTGTAAGTCCCAAAATTGATCATACTAGAATTGATTGCGATAATGTGTTCTGTTGAAAGATACATGTTCAATTTTTGCTCTAAATGTTTATGATGTCATCATGCCATTTGAGGATGTGTTTAAAAAGTTGAATATGCATTGAGAAAGGTTAAGAATTCAATCAAGAATCGAATAAAGATTGTTATGCCAATTTGTATGAAAGCCTCTATGTGCTTAGGATTCTCCAAGTTTTTCCCTTATGTATACAAATGCCTTATATGATTGTCCTTATCGTTGCCGATGATAATGTTATTGAATGGGTAAAAAGGGAAACTTGAATTGTGAAATATGGCCAAGTGCCAAAAATAACTTAATAAATGAGGCCACTCCTGCCAATGTATTGAAAGATGGGAAAGAAATATAAAGTGAGATAATTGATTGAAAGGATGATGTCTCAAGTGAGATGGCCTAGCCGATCGGGCCGTGATCGGACGCCCTGCCAACACAAGGTGGTAACGGTGCTGGAAATGATGATTGAAATTGTGGATATGGTTGATATCTCAAGTAAGATGACCTAGTCGATCGAATCCAGATCAAACTCCATGTGAGAACATGGTGGTATTGTGGCTTGTGGCATATGGCACTAAAGATTACCCAACCTAATAAGATGGAAATTGATTTGAGACTTATGTGATCCTTACTTGATGTTTTAATATTGTTTGAAGCACTTATTGTACATCATGATTGTTTCCCCTTTGTTTCATTGTTCATTCAATTAAGATGGTGTCTTAGCTTTACATACTAGTACTATTCGACAGTACCAACATTCCTTTTGCCGGGAGCGCTACATCTTTAAATGGATGTAGGTGGTTTCATAGCAGACAATGTTGATCACAGCTAGTGGTGCATCATCTCCTCAACAGTCTTGGTGAGCCCCGTTTCATTCCGGGGTCATGTATTATATCTCTTATTCACATTGGTACCATTTTGAGGTATAGCCGGTACCTTGTCGCCGACATTATCATAACTATGTTTTGCATCTATAGAGGCTTCGTAGATATTATGTGGGTTGTGTATGAGTGCTAGAAAGGTCAGGTGGATTGTGTTGTGCTTTGGACTCTTGTTCCACTAAATCGTAAAGTGTATGTAATTTGGAACTTAGCAATGATGTACCAAAATGAAATGAATTAGTAATGTTTATATATATATATATATATATATATATATATATATATATATATATATATATATATATATATATATATATATATAATATATATATATATATATATTCCAACCTTTAACTTATGGTAACGCACCTTCTCTTGATCATAAGCGAGTTGGATAGGAAGTGTCTAACAGGCTTGCTCGACCGGGTCCCCTCGGTTGAGCGCCGATCGCGCTCCCCGTGGTTGGGGCATGACAAACTTGGTATCATAGCCTAAGGTTTTAAAGTTTCCTAGGATGTCTCTGAGCCATGTCTAGTAGAGCCCTTCTTATAGGTGTGTTGTCAATCATATCTAAAATTAGGGGGATACTTCAACATTTAGGAATAATACCCTTCTTTGTTGTTCTATATTGTGCGATAGAGCTGAATGTGAGTCTATTCTCCTCTAACTTATGCATTGCTTTAACTTTCAGTAAATGGCACCTAGGAAGAAAACAAGAATTGGCCAAAAATCCAATGCCACCCCAGGAGTGGCTGTTGATTCTCTACTTGATGATGCGGGTGAGGATAACCCTCCTACTACTACACTCCCTGATTATTCTACACCGGAACAGATTGCACCAGTCCTTAATTCTACTGAGGGTGCAACGATCCTTCCCGCCGATATTCCTGTTCCACCTCCAGCCCCAGCTTCGGTTCTGGTACTTCTGATGGGGATCTTAGGGGAGCTATCCAGATGTTGACTCAGTTAGTGAACTCTCAGGCCCAAAGGTCGAATATTGCACCCACATTTTCTAGCCAACAAGGGGATTCTACTGGTTCTAGGTGAATAGCTTTCTCTAGTTAGATCCTCCAGTGTTCACATGTACTAATCCCAAGGCAAACCCTAAGGATTTCATTGATGAGATGCATAAGTCTCTCTGAGTTATGCGCGCTACTAAGACGGAGGGAGTGAAGTTGGCCACCTATTGCCTGAAATGGGTGGCATATTCATGGTTTGAGATGTGGGAGGATGCTCGTGAGGAGGGGAGCCCTCCGGTGAGGTGGAGTGAGTTTGTAGATGCTTTTATGGACCATTTATTGGCAGCCTGTGCCGCAGAGTTTGAGAAACTTAAACAGGGTAGTAGGAGTGTATGGGAGTATCACATGGAGTTCGCACGCCTGTCAAAATATGTCATTCACATGATACCCACCATGGATGCCAGAGTGCGTCGGTTTGTGCAGGGCCTTAGCGCTTTGCTTATTAATAAGGCTGCCACAACAGCTTTTAATTCTGATATGAACTATGAAAAAATGGTTGCGTTTGCTCAAGCTACAGAGACCTGCAAGTTGAAGAACATGATGGAGAGAGAGGGTAGAAGTAAGGCCCGATCCGCGGGCCATCTTGGAGATGCATTTGGTGGGGGAAGATTAGCTTTTAGGGGAGGATAGTCAAGGCCATCTCAGTCCTATGCTAAGTCTTAAGCTTGTGCACCACCGGCAGTGCACATTCAGTAGTAGAGGAGTCATTTCAGGCCCAATCAGAGAAGCAGGAGACCCCACCAGCAAGGTCGATCGGGAGGGAGATTCTACTAGTAGCGGAGGCCCCAATGCCACAAGTGTGGGAGGATGCATTTAAGGATCTGCTACATGGACCTGCTAGTATGTTATGGGTGTGGGATGATAGGCCATATTCCGAGGGAGTGTCGTGTATCCCACCAGGGTGCGGGCAAGAGGACAACACAGCCATCCAGTTCTACAGCTACTACATCTTCAGCAATCCCTCCAGCTCGACACACTCCAGCACCAGCAGGGTGTGGTGAAGCTAGGGGTGGTACATAGAGTTCAGGAGGACCTAGTCATTTCTATGTTATGAGTGGTCTCCAAAGGGCAGAGTCTTCTCTATATGTTGTCACAGGTATACTAACTGTCCAATCTTCTTATGTGTATGCCTTTATTGATCACGGTTCTACCTTGTCCTATGTTTTGTCCTTATGTTGCTATGGAATTCAGTATAAAACTAAAACAGCTTCATGAGTCGTTATCTGTTTCTACTCTGGTTTGTGATTCTATTATGGCCCCGCAGATTTATAGAAATTGTGTTGTCACGGTACGTGGTCGAGACACCATGACCGATCTCATTGAATTGGAGATGGTCGACTTTGATGTAATTATGGGGATGGATTGGATTTATTCATGTTTCGCCAAGATCGATTGCCAGACTAGAATAATGAGGCTTGAATTTTCAAATGAACTAGTTGTCAAATGGTAGGGGGATAATGTGGTTCCAAAAAATAGGTTTATTTTTTACCTTAAGGCCACGAAGATTATTAACATGGGGTGTATCTATCTTTTGGTGCATGTTACAGACATTGATGTTGAGGCACCAACACTTGAGTTTGTGCCAATTGTGAATGAGTTCCCATATGTATTCCTGGATGAGCTCCATGGGATCCTACCATACAAGGAGAGTGATTTTGGGATTGATGTGATGCCAAACACACAGCCTATATCTATTCCACCTTATAGAATAGCACTGGCAGAATTGAAGGAGTTAAAGGAACAATTGAAGGATTTGTTAGAGAAGGGTTTCATCCGACCGAGAGTGTCACCTTGAAGCACGCCGATTCTCTTTGTAAGAAAGAAATATGGGTCTCTACGGATGTGTATTGACTATCGACAGCTCAATAAGTCACAATAAAAAATAAGTACCCTCTACCAAGAATATATGATTTGTTTGATCAATTACATGGTGCTAGGTACTTCTCCAAGATTGACTTACTGTCCGGGTATCACCAATTAAAGATAAGGGAGCAGGATATTCCAAAAACAACTTTCAGGACCCGGTGTGGGCACTTTGAGTTTCTAGTGATGTCTTTTAGGGAATGCCCCGGAAACTTTCATGAATCTTATGAATCGAGTCTTCAAGCCTTTTCTTGACTCCTTTGTGATAGTTTTCATTGACGATATTCTTGTATATTCACGAAGTCGAGAGGACCATGTCGATCATCTCAAGGTAGTTCTACAGACTCTTTATCAGCACCAATTGTATGTGAAGTTTTCGAAATGTGAATTTTGGCTTGAATATGTTACAATCTTGGGTCATGTCGTCTCCAGAGAAGGAATAAAGGTTAATCCTCAAAAGGTTGCAGCAGTGAAGAATTGGCCTAGACCTACAACTCCAACAGGGGTTTGTCATTTCTTGGGCTTAGCTAGGTATTATAGGATGTTTGTGGATGGATTCTATACCCTTACCTCTCCATTGACTTAATTGACGCATAAAGCGGTTAAGTTCCAATGGTCTGATGCTTGTGAAAGGAGCTTCCAGGAGTTGAAATAAAGATTGACTACGGGGCCCGTGTTGACTCTATCAGAGGGTGCATATGGGTTCGTGGTATATTGTAATGTTTCGAGGATCGTGCTTGGGTGTGTGTTGATGCAACATGGCAAGGTTATAGCTTTTGCTACTAGACAACTCAAGAATCATGAAAAGAACTATCCAACACATGACTTGGAATGGTTTTTGCATTGAAGATTTAGCGTCATTACTTGTATTGGGTCCATGTGGTTGTATTTACGGAACGAAAAAGCCTTCAATATATTTTCAAATGGAAGGAATTGAATTGGAGGCAGAGAAGATGGCTTGAGTTGCTCAAGCATTACGACATCAATATTGTATATCATCTAGGGAAAGCCAATGTTGTAGAGGATGCTCTTAGCCGAAAATCTATGGGTAGTTTGACTGACTAAAGGCATGTTGAAGGTCGTTGGCCAGGGAGGTTCACCAGTTGGCTAGTTTGGGAATTTGTCTTGCGGACTCTAATGATGGAGAGAGGAGGATGATTGTCCATAATAGGGCTGAATCATCACTGTGACAGAGGTCAAGGAGAAACAATACAATGATCCATTCTTGGTACAGCTGAAGGAGGGGATTCAGAAACATAAGACCAAAGCTTTATCTCTTGGCATGGATGATGGTACACTATGGCACCTATAACGAATATGTGTTCTAGACATTGATGGTCTTTAGGAAAGAATTTTGGAGGAAGCTCACATTTCCACGTATTTCGTGCACCCAGGTTCTAAAAAGATATATCATGACCTCAAGGAAATCTATTGGTGGAATGACATGAAAAGGGATGTGGCAGACAATGTGGCAAGGTGTCCGAATTGTCAGCAAGTGAAGGTCGAACATCAACGTCCTGGTGGGTTGGCGTAGAATATTGAAATTCCAATGTGGAAGATGGTAAGTAATTAATATAGATTTGTTGGTAGGTTTACTGCACACTCCGCAAAAGTTTTACTCAATTTGGGTGATCGTGGATCGACTCACGAAATTAGCACATTTCTTGCCAGTTAAATCTACCAGCAGAGCGGAACAATATGCTTAGTTATATATCAAGGAAATAGTTAAGCTTCATGGCACTCCAGTTTCCATCATTTCCGATTGAGGGGATCAGTTCACAACTAAATTTTTGAAGAAATTTCAGCAAGGTTTGGTTACGAAGGTAAATATTAGCACAACCTTCCATCCACAGACCGACGGGCAAGCAGAGCGGACTTTTCAGACGCTTGAGGACATGTTTCATGCTCGTGTTCTTGATTTCAAAGGTAGCTGAGATGATCATCTGTCACTCATAGAGTTTGCTTATAACAACAACTTCCATGATAGTGTTCAGATGGCACCATTTGAGGCATTGTATGCTAGGAGATGTAGATCTCCCATTGGGTGGTTCGAGATTGGGGAAGCTGAGTTGATAGGGCCAGACCTCGTGCATCAGGACATGGAGAAGGCTAAGATCATAAAGGAGCGGTTGA
The DNA here is from genome assembly GCF_000715075.1 of Nicotiana tabacum. Classification (NCBI taxonomy): domain Eukaryota; kingdom Viridiplantae; phylum Streptophyta; class Magnoliopsida; order Solanales; family Solanaceae; genus Nicotiana; species Nicotiana tabacum. The sequence goes on from NC_134099.1 coordinate 121,544,718, forward strand.
AAATTACTTAGAGTCATCAAAAATCCTATTCGGATGTTCGTCGCAGAGACTTAGAGTTCAAAGAAGATTATTGGGTATTCTTGAAGGTTTCCCCCATGAAGGGTATTATGCGGTTTGGAAGAAAAGGGAAATTGATTCTGATGTATGTCAGGCCGTACTGAATCATTCATAGGATTGGTCAAGTAGCGTACAAACTTGAGCTATCACCTGAGATGACATTAGTGCACCCAATATTTTATATGTCTATGTTGAAGAAAGTAATCGGGGATCCGTCGCTTATCGTTCCAGTTGAGACTACTGAAGTTAATGAAGAGCTGTCATATGAAGAAATTCCAGTTGTCTTTCTTGATAGACAAGTCCGAAAGTTGAGGAATAAAGAAATTGCCTTCGTGAAAGTGTTATGGCGAAACCAGCAGGTTGAAGAGGCCACTTGGGAAGCCGAGGATGAAATGAAAAAGAAGTACCCTCACTTGTTTGAATAGTTGTGTAATCCTTTATTTTTATGAACTTGTCGCCAATGAATTTTTGTATCACTTATTCAGTTAATGTAAAGGTGTTGCTTTCGATTATATGTTGCTTATGAGGCCACAGTTGGTATTGTTATGAGTTTTGTTACATTGTTGGGTTGTGCATATACTTGTAAGATTTGTTTCTGGAGCTCTTTGACATGTGGATAGGCCTAATTACAAAGGAACTCTAGCAAAAATTTTGGAAATTTAGGGAGTTATCCAAATTTGGGGCTTCTAGTGTGTGGTATGAAAACCGAACTGCATAAGTTTCAAATAGTGGACCTTGACACTCATTAGAGGATGGATGATCTTAAGTAGTGGTTCTACGGTGAATTATGCAACCGCAAAACATGTTTGCAGATCGCAGACCGAAGTAGAAAGTCCCAATTCCAAAGGGCCATTGTGCGACCCATTTAGCAGACCGCAGATCTGTGTCGGGGCTCCTAAATTCTAATTTTTAAACCTGATCCTATATTGATAAACCATATGCCATAGTCTATTTTGAGATTATTTTCTAATACTATAGAGTGAGATAAAAGCCCCTATAGTGAGAGAGTGATCTTCAACAACTACTCTTCAATTCTTGCTTAAACCTTTAAAGATTATCAAGGAAAGTAACCTAGGTCTTCTTCACAAGAGGTGAGGTTCCATCACCCAATCTCTTAACTCCAAAATGTATCTAGAAGGGGGCATTAATAAGGTAATTCATGGGGATGGGAGTTCTTACCTTGCATGCATGTGTTCTTAAGGTATACGGGGAGGTTATGAGTAAAAGATGGAAAAGAATGGAGTGTAGGTTGGTGTAGTTTTTCATAAAAAGGGCAATGAAACCTTAATGCACACATAGTGTTTGATAAAATGATCAATTGAGATAGAATCATGATCACTTTCCTAATTTTTGGTTCAATTTTTCTATATTATTAAAATAGGTTGAAGTTGCTAATATTCCGGAACATCTTAATGTTTAGGGGAGCTCAATTGAGGTATGTATGGCTAAACCCCCTTCTTCTTAGAATCGAAACCCCTGGTGTTTGTGTAGTTGGTGCAAGTCCCGAAATTGATCACACTAGAATTCATTGCCATAATGTGTTATGTTGAAAGATACATGTTCAATATTTGCTTTAAATGTTTATCATGTCATCATGCCATTTGAGGATGTGTTTAAAATGTGGAATATGTGTTGAGACAGGGTAAGCATTCATGTCAAGAATAGAATAAAGGTTGTTATGGAAATTTGTATGAAAGCCTCTATGTGCTTAGGATTCTCCAAGTTTCTCCCTTATGTGTACAAATGCTTTATATGATAGGCCTTATCGTTGCCGATGATAATGATATTGAATGTGTAAAAAGGGAAACTTGAATTGTGAAATACGACCAAGTGACAAAATAACTTAATAAATGAGGCCACTCGTGCCAATGTATTAAATGATGGGAAAGAAATATAAAGTGAGATGATTGATTGAAAGGGTGATGTCTCAAGTGAGATGGCCTAGCCGATCGGGCCGTTATCGGACCTCATGCCGCACACATGGTGGTAACTGTGCTGGAAATCATGATTGAAATTGTGGATATGGTTGATGTCTCAAATGAGGTAACCTAGCCAATCGGGTCGAGATCGGACTCCGTGTAAGAACACAGTGGTATTGTGGCTTGTGGCATATGGCACTAAAGATTACCCAACCTAATAAGATAGAAATTTATTTGAGACTTATGTGATCCTTACTTGATGTTTTAATATTGTTTAAATCTCTTATTGTACATCATGATGGTTTCCCCTTTGTTTTATTGTTCATTATATTATGATGGTGTCTTAGCTTTACATACTAGTACTATTCGGCAGTACTAACGTCCTTTTTGTTGGGAGTGCAACATCTATAAATGGATGTAGGTAGTTCCATAGCAGATAGTGTTGATCGCAGCTAGTGGTGCATCCTTGCCTCAGCAGTCTTGGTGCGACCCATTTCATCCCGGGGTCATTTATTATATCTCTTGTTCATATTGTTACCACGTTTTGAGGTATAGACGGGGTCTTGTCGCCAGCATTATCATACCTACGTTTTGAGGCTACATAGACATTATATGAGTTGTGTACGGGTGCTAGAAAGGTTAGGCGAATTGTGTTTTGTTTTGGACTCTTGTTCCACTTAATCGTAAAGTGTATGTAATTTGGAATTTAGCAATGATGTAGTAAAAAGAAATGAATTAGTCATGTTGATATATAAATATATATATGACCTTTCCACTATATAACTAATAGTAACGCACCTTCTCTTGATCATAAGCGAATTGGGTAGGAAGTGTCTAACAGGATTTCTCGACAGGGTCCACTCGGTTGAGCGCTGGTCGCTCTCCCCAAGGTTGGAGCGTGACATGCAGGCACCTGAGATGCCTGTTACTACACCAGCTCTCTAGGAGACCCTTGCACAGTCCATGAGCATGTTCAGCACCTTAGCTTAGGCTTAATTGATTCCACTTTCTCCTAACACATCTTAGGCTGCACGTACCCCAGAGCAGCGACTTTAGGTTGACTAGGTTCAAGAGATTATACTGATACAGTCGGTAGCTCTAGTTTTGCTTGAGGTTAGGGCAACAACTTCTGAGGAGGAGGAGCTCAGACTCGAGAGGTATAATAAGTATCCTCCTTACTATGGGTGTAGCGGAGTCGAGTGGGGTTTCTTTCACTACGTTCCAGCTTAGAAGAGTAGCCTATTAGTGGTGGTCTGGCTGAGGCAGCATCACTTACTTGGACTCAGTTCTCGGATATGTTCTTGAGGGAGTATGTTGCCCAGAGTCTCAGAGATGCATGGCGCCGAGTTTAAGCAGTTGCGCCAGGGTGCTATGATTGTGTCAGAGTATGCGGTTCGCTTCAGTGATTAGGCTAGGCATGCTCCAGCCTTGGTTGCTACAGTTCGAGAGAGGGTCCATCGATTTATCGAGGGGCTCCATTCCAGCATCGGGTTAGCATGGTTCGGGAGTTGGAGATGGATATTTCCTACTAGCAGTTTGTGGATATTTCTAGGAGAGTCGAGGGAATTCTTGCTCTGGAGAGAGAGGCCAAGAGGTCTCGAGAGTCTAGCTCTTATAGTTATAATCGTGCCCCAGCTGCAGTTCGTCATGGTAGGGGCTATGTGAGTTGCTCTGTTCACTCAGCACTTCCAGCCGCCCATGGTATTCCAGCAACTCCTAGGCCCTAAGAGCTTTATTTTGCACCGCTAATATCTAGCATACCTCTCGCACGGGGTGCTTTTAGCGGTCAGTCCAGTAGACTTGGCCCGAGCCAGTCATAGCAGCCACGCCCTCCAAGAGCTTGTTTTGATTGTGGCGACACTCGCCATATGGAGAGGGATTGCCCCAAACTTTAGGAGGGTGCACCTCCACAGACTTCTTAGGCACCATGCTCTATCGGGTCCTCAGGCTATAATTACAGCACCAGCTGTCGCCCCACTCGCTCAGCCAGCTCGAGGTGGAGGTCGGGGAGGTAGACGTCGCCCTAAAAGAGAAGGCCAGGCTAGATATTATGCTCTTCCTGCTTTTATAGAGGCAGTTTCTTCCAACTTTGTCATTACAGGTATTGTTCCGGTTTGTCATAGAGATGTGTTGGTCTTATTTGATCCAGGTTCCATTTATTCATATGTGTCATTTTATTTTGCCCCATATTTGAGCGTATCTTGTGATTCATTGAGTTCTCCTATTTATGTGTCTACATCCGTGGGAGATTCTATTGTTGTTGACCGTGTGTATCGGTCGTGTTTAGTTGTTCTTAGTGGTTTTGAGGCCAGAGGCAATTTATTATTGCTCAGCATGGTAGATTTATTGTCGACCACTCAGCCCATCTTTATTCCTCCTTATCATGTGGCTCCTCCTAAGTTGAAGGAGTTGAAGGATCAGTTACAGGAATTGCTTGATAAGGGCTTCATTCGGCCTAGTGTGTCACCTTGGGGTGCCTCAGTCTTGTTTGTGAAGAAAAAAGATGTTTCTATGCATATGTGCATTGATTATTACCAGTTGAACAAAGTTACAGTGAAGAACAGGTATTCATTGCCTCATAATGATGACCTATTTGGTCAGTTACAAGGTGCCAAAGTGTTTTCCAGGATTGGCTTGCGTTCAAGCTATCATCAATTGAAGATTCGGTAGCTAGATATCTCGAAGACTACTTTTAGGACTCGATATGGTCATTACAAGTTCCTTGTGAAGTCATTTGAGTTGGGGATCAAGGTGGATCCAAACAAGGTAGAAGTTGTGCAGAATTGGCCCAGACCGTCCTCAACTACGGAGATTCAGAGTTTTCTTAGTTTGGCAGGGAAATACCATTGATTTGTAGAGGGTTTCTTGCATATTGTAGTACCTATGGCCAGGCTGACCCAAAAGGGTGCTCCATTCAGGTGGATAGAGGAGTGTGAGGAGAGCTTTCAGAAGCTCAAGACAGCTTTGACTACAGCTCCAGTATTAGTATTACCTACAGGTTCAGGATCTTATACTGTATATTATGGTGCGTCGTGGGTTGGTCTCGGCACGATACTGATGCAGGATCGTTGGGTGATTGCCTACGCATCCAGACAACTAAAGGTGCATGAAAAGAACTATCTTGTTCACGACCTTGAGTTAGCATCTATTGTTCTTGCCTTGAAGATTTGGCGACACTATTTGTACAGTATCCCTTGTGAGATCTACACCAGTCACCAGAGTTTGAAGCATCTGTTGAAGCAGAAGGATCTTAACTTGCGTTAGCGGAGGTGGTTAGATCTGCTTAAGGATTATGATATCACCATTCTATACCATCCCGGGAAGTCCAATTTGGTGGCCGATGCCTTGAGTCGTAAGGCGAAGAGTGGGAGCTTAGCATATCTGCCAATAGCAGAGAGGCCATTGGCATTGGATGTTTAGGCCTTAGCCAACCAGTTTTTTATATAGGATATTTTTTAGCCGAGTCGAGTTTTGGCTTGTGTGGTCTCCCAGTCATCTCTTTATGATCGTATTAGGGAACATCAGTATGATGACCCCCATCTACTTGTGCTTAAGGACACGGTTCAGCACAATGATGCTAAGGATGTCACTATTGGAGATGATGGTGCTTCGAGGATGCAAGACAAGCTATGTGTGCCTAATGTAGAAGGATTGCGTGATTTGATTCCCTAGGAGGCTCAGAGTTTGCGATACTCCATTCATCCGTATGTCGCAAAGGTGTATTAGGGATTGAGGAAGCATTATTGGTGGAGGAGGATGAAGGACATAGTGAAATATCTAGATTGATTTCTAAATAGCCAACAGGTGAAGTATGAGCATCAGCGTCCAGGTGGATTGCTTCAGAAACTAGAGATTTCGGTATGAAAATGGGAGCAAATCACTATGGATTTCGTTGTTGGGCTTCCATGGGTTAAGCATAAGTTTGATGCAGCTTGGGTGATTGTGGATAGGCTGACAAGTTAGCTCATTTCATTCATGTGATGACTATTTATTCCTCCGAGCACCTGGCACGAGTTTATATCTGTGAGATTGTTAGGCTTCATGGCGTGCTGGTATCTATCATCTCTGACCGGGGTATGTAGTTTACATCGCGGTTCTGTAGGTCCGTACAACATGAGTTAAGAACTCAATTTGAGTTGAGCACAACTTTTCACCCTCAATTAGACGGACAGTCTGAGCGCACTATTCAGATACTAGAGGATATGCTCTGTGCGTGTATGAGGCTACAACAACAATTATCAGTCGAGCATTTAGATGGCACCGTATGAGGCTTTGTGTGGTAGAAAGTATCGGTCTCCAGTGGGTTGGTTTGAGCCGCGCGAGGCTAGGCTATTAGGCACAGACTTGGTTTAGGATGCCTTGGAGAAGGCTAAGGTGATTCAGGATCAACTTCGCACAACCTTGTCTAGACAGAAGAGTTATGCGGATTGGAAGGTTTGCCATGTTGCATTCATGGTTGGAGAGCGGGCCTTACTCTGGGTTTCACCCATGAAAGGTGTTATGAGGTTCGAAAAGAAGGGCAAACTAAGCCCAAGGTTTATTGGCACACTCGAGGTGTTGCAGCGAGCTGGGGAGGTTGCTTATGAGCTTGCCTTTCCTCCCAGTCTAGCAATAGTTCATCTCGTATTCCATGTTTCTATGCTCTAGAAGTATCACGACGATTCGTCTCATGTGTTGGATTTCAAGTCAGTCCAGTTAGAAAAGGATCTACCTTATGTAGAGGAGTCGGTGGATATTTTGGACAGGCAGCTTCGACAATTGAGGTCAAAGAACATTGCTTTAGTGAAGGTTTAGTGGAGGGGTCAGCCGGTAGAGGAAGCGACTTGGGAGACCGAGCATGATATGTGCAGCTGTTATCCTTATCTTTTCACCACTTCAGGTATGTCTCTATACTCGTTCGAGGACAAACGATTGTTTTAAGGGGGAAGGATGTAATGACCTGACCGGTCGTTTTTATTGTATTATCCTCGATACCCTATTTAATGCTTTCCTGGTATCTTTTTCTACTTTTGTTGCTTGCCTGGAGGTACTATTTTTGGTTTCAGAGTGTTTTGAGACACTTAGTCGCTAAAAGGGAAACTTGAGTTCTAGGATGTTGACCGTAGTTGGAACTTTGTGAATATGACTATGAAATGGAGTTTCGTCAGTTCTGTTAGATTCGTTAGGTATTTTGGACTTAGGAGCATGTCCGGATTGTCAATTGGAGGTCTGTAGTTGAATTAGGCTTGAAATAGCGAAATTTGAATTTTTTTGGAAGTTTGACTGGAAGTGGACTTTTTGATATCGGGGTCGAATTCTGATTTCGGAAGTTGGAGTAGGTTTGTAATGTCGAATATGACTTGTGTGCAAAATTTAAGGTTAATCTCACGTGGTTTGATAGGTTTCGGCATCTATTGTAGATGTTTGATGTTTCAGAGTTCATTAAGTTTGGATTGGATGGTAATTCTTGCTTTTGTTGTTGTTTGATGTTCTTTGAGGGTTTGACTAAGTTCGTATGGTGTTTTAGGACTTATAGGTATGTTTGGTTGAGGTCCCGAGGGCCTCGGGTTGATTTCAGGTGGTTGACATATCATTTTTGACTTGTGAAAGATTGCAGATTTTCTTGTATTTCTAGTTTTGGTTTCCTTCTTTGTGTTCGCGACTAGAGTTCCATGTTCATGAAGAGGAAATGGACTCAGGAGGGATTTTATGCTTCACGTTCGCGATGGAGGTCCCGCATTCATGAAGCTCTAAGGTAACTGGTCTACGCGTTCACGATGAGGGTCCTACGTTCGCGTAGTGAAAGTTGGTCAACTGAGTCTCAAGGCCTTTTTGTCTACACATTTGCGTAGGTTCGAGATGAGTGACCTTTGCGCTCGCGATTGAGCCATTTTGGACAGAAGTAAGTTTGCGCTTCGCGAACGCGAGGGTCCTTCCGCGTTCGCGAAGAAGGGATCACTGGGCAGAATATAACATTTCAAAATCGAGGGTTCGGCCATTTGTATAATAACTTGAGTTAGAGAGCACGGATTTGGATGAAATTTTGGGGGATTTTCAGAGAAAGCTATTGTGTAATGACTCTTGACTCATTTATGATTATATTTCATTAATCTATAGTTGTTTCCATCCTTTAATTTTGGTTTTGGGTTGAAATATTTGGAAAAATGGGAGAAGTTCTTCAACTAAGTTTTTAGGTTTTGATTTGGATTTTAATATCGTATTTGGATAATTTTGGTACGAGTGAACTCGTGAATGAATGAGTGTTTGTATTTTGTGACTTTGACGCAATTCCGAGATATAGACTCAGGTCGACCTTTTAGGGAGAATTTCTAATTTCTTGCTAAAGTCTTGATTTCATTAATTAGATTAGTTTCTTATAATTATATTTATGGTATCTAATTGTTTTTGGCTAGATTTGGGATATTTGGAGTCGAAAAATCATGAAAAAGGCATTCTTACTGATTGATTGAGCTTGGTTTGAGGTAAGTGGCTTGCCTAACCCTGTATGGGGAAAATTCCCTTAGGATTTGGTACTGTTGTGATACTTTTGTGATATCTGAGCGTCGTGTACATGAGGTAACGAGTGCATACACGGGATAATTGTTGTAAAATCCGGTTTTTACTGAGCAGTAACCTGTTACATCTTAATTGAGTTATACCAGTATCTGTAGTTACCCTGTTTTAGCCTAATATTGCATGTTTACGTGTCTTGAATGCTTATTTGAAATTTGTGCAGCATGTTTAGTTGATTTTTCCTATTTTTTCTTGATCTGTATTAGACTTAACTGTTGATTTTTTGCTGTTAATTGTTGTATTCATCATTTCGAGTTGTGTTTACTTTTGGGACTAGGAGGCGGTACCTCAGGAGAACCCCCTACACTTTTACTTTTGGGACTACGAGTGGGTACCTTAGGAGATCCCCCTACACATTTACTTTTGAGACTACGAGGCGGTACCTTGGCAGATCTCCACACATATTTAATTTGGGACTACGAGATGGTATCTCGGGAGATCTCCTGTTGTTTATCCCTATGTGTTGTGTTGCTATTTTTTGTGGTTTTCCCTTGTTAAATTTCCAGTCTCTTATTACCTTGCTATATTCTTCTACCTTATTTATTATATACCAGTGCGGCCCTAACCTGACCTCGTCAATACTCTACCGAGGTTAGTCTTAGCACTTATTGGGTACTGTAGTGGTGTACCCATGCTACTCTTCTACACATGGTTTGTGCACTGATTCAGGTACCTCCTATCAATCCCTCTATTAGTTGCTTTCTTGCTGTTGCTCTGGAGACTTCAAGGTATATCTGCCAGCGTTCGCGAACCTCGGAGTCCCCCTCTATCCCTTTTATTTTGTTCATCCTTTATTTCTTCTAGTTACTAATGTATAGAACAATTAGAATAATTCATAGAGCTTGTGACTTATGGCTACCGGGTTTTGGGAATATTGTTTATACCCGAGTGTTGGTTATGGTACATGCAGAGCTTATCATTTTATAGTTATCTAATGTAGTCTAGTTGTTGAATCCTGTTTTCATTTCTTTTATTCTGCAAATTGTTAGGCTTACCTAGTCGTAGAGACTAGGTGCCGTCACGACATCTTACGGAGGGAGATTTGGGTCGTGACAGGTTCACTCGTGTCGGGTAGTGTGCTGGGTGTCGCTCACGTAGTTTTGGGTCGTGACAGGTTCCTAAGACTAAACCCTGATTTCCTTTTATAGGTCCAAGTGAAGGGGAGTAGTCAAATATGGTACATGGATAGTGGCTTCCCAAAGCACATGATAGGAAGCAAGAACCAGTTCCTTTCACTTGAGGATCTTCAAGGAGGTAATGTCTCCTTTGGAAATTGAATGAAATGTGAGATCATTGGTGTTGGAAAGGTGGGTAAGTCTGACTCTCACTCTATTAAGAATGTCTATTTGATAGATGTATGGAAATATAGTCTAATAAGTGTATCACAACAACGTGATAAAGGTAATATTGTAGCTTTTATCTCTACAAAATATTCTGTGATAAATCTTAACACTGAAAAAATAATTTTGCAGGAATAAAGAGTAAATAACATATATTTGGTAGATCTGTCCACACTTTTAGATAATGAACTCACTTTCTTAGGTGTGTTGGACAATGATCCCATCCTTTAGCACAAGAGACTTGGACATGCAAGTCTAAGCAAACTCAATAAACTAGCATACAAGGACTTGGTGATAGAGCTGTCTAACATTAAGTTCAAGGAAAATAAAGTTTGTAAGGCTTGTGCAAGGGTGAATGAGGTAAGATCCTCTTTTAAAATCAAGAAAATGGTAAGTACTACCAGGTCGATCGTACTAGTCCATATGGATCTCCGTAGACCAATGCGGACAATGAGCAGAGGTGGTAAAAGGTATGTTATGGTGCTTGTTGATGATTACTCTAGGTTTACTTGGACACTGTTTTTTAATATCTAAAGATGACATATTTGACATGTTCACTTCTTTTGTTAGAAAAACATAGAAACAACTAGGTAATCAACTTGCATCAACTAGGTCTGATCATGGTACTGAATTTGAGAATGCTAAATTTTTTGAATTTTGTGATGAGCATGACATAGATCATAACTTTTCTGCTCCTAGAACTCCACAAACAAAATGAAGTATTTGAAAGAAAGAATAGGACATTGAAGGAAAAGACTAAGACTATGCTAATTGCTAGTAAATTGCCTTATAGCTTCTGGGCCGAAGGTGTGAACACTGCATGTTACATCATAAATAGGTGCATGACTAGACCACTTATTGAGAAGACTCCCTATGAGTTACTTAAACGGACAAAGCCAAATATATTTCATCTTAGGGCCTTTGGATGCAAGTGCTTTATGCACAACAATGGAAAAGACTCCCTAGGTAAGTTTGATCCCAGAAGTGATAAGGCAGTATTCTTGGGATATTCTTCACATAGTAAAACTTATAAGATTTATAACAAAAGAACTATGTGTGTAGAAGAAATTGTACATGTTGTTTTTGATGAAACAAACATTCTTACTGAGAGGCAGGAACCAGATGATGAAGAAATTAGACTGGTAAGAAACACAAATGAAATAACAATCTAGCTTGAAGCTGCACTACTGGAAGAAACAGGTAATGGAAAGGTCCTTCCACCCAAGGCAACCTGACAGGGAGAACTGAACAGAGAGGAATTGATCCTCAAACCTCGAGGGGAACCTATCCATGAACATGTTCCTCAGCAGCAAAACATTAAAGGAATATCTAAAGGAAACCAGTTGGTTGTGAAGCCTTACAAGTATCAAAGTTCTTATCTCATTAGGAATATAATCATTGATCCAATCTCTGGAATCATAACTAGATGTTCTTTAAAGAATCTCTACGCTTTTGATGTTTTTTTATCTCTTATTGAACCTAAAAATGTTTTTGATGCTTTGATGCATACTGGGTGAATGCAATGCAGAATGAACTTAACCAATTTGATAGAAGTCATGTTTGGCATCTGGTACCAAGACCCAAAGAAAAAATAATAGTGATTGGCACTAAATGAGTCTTGATAAATAAAGTTGATGAAGATATAACAATTATAAGAAACAAGTCAATATTGGTGGTTCAAGGATATAGCCAAGAGGAGGGCGTAGACTATGATGAGAGTTTTGCTCCAGTTGCAATAGTGGAAGAAATTAGACTCCTTATAGCCTTTGCTTGTTAAATGGAATTCACTCTCTATCATATCGATATTAAGAGTGGCTTCCTTTTTGGTTATCTAAAGGAAGACGTGTTTGTCAAACAACCTCCTAACTTTGAAAGCAAGGAATTTCCTAATCATGTGTACAAACTTGACAAGGCACTTTATGGGCTCAAGCAATCTCCAAGAGCATGGTATGAAAGATTATCCAAATTTTTGCTTGATCATGACTACAAGAGTGGTAAAATTGACAGCACTCTATTCTTGAAAGAAAAAAGTAAAGATCACTTGGTAGTTCAGATATATGTTGATGATATACTCTTTGGAGAAACAACTGATAGGTTATGTAAAAAATTTGCTAAGCTAATGGGGAGTGAATTTGAAATGAGTATGATGGATGAGCTTAATATTTTTTTAGGCTTACAAATTAAACAAAATTAAAATAGAACTATGATCCATTAGCAAAAGTATATGAAAGAGTTGCATAAAAAGTTTAAAATGGAAGATTCCAAAGAAATTGACACTCGTATATCAACAGCCACAAAATTAGATTTGGATGAACCCGGTTCATCTGTTGATCAGAAGTTGTATAGGGGAATGATTGGCTCCTTTTTATAGCTTACTGCTAGTAGACCTGACATTGTTTTCAATGTAGGCTTTTGTACTTTATTTCAGGCAAATCAAAAGGAATCTCACTTGAAGTCTGTCAAGAGGATTTTGAGATACCTAAAAGGCACCACTGATCTTTTCCTATGGTATCCTAAAGGTAGTAATTTTGATTTAACGGGATATGTTGATGCTGATTATGCAGGTTTTCTTGTAGATAGAAAGAGAACTTTAGGTATGCACACTTCCTTGGTTCATGTCTTGTGTCTTGGTCCACTAAAAAGTAAAAATCTCTGGCCTTGTCTACTGTTGAAGATGAGTATATGGTTGTTGCCTCATGTTGTGCTCAATTTTTATGGATTAAATAGCAATTAATGGACTTTGGAATTATGTAGGTTGTATCCCCATCATTTGTGACTACAATAGTGCAATTAGTATGACAAATAACCCGATTTGTCACAAAAGAACTAAGCATATAGATGTTAGGCATCACTTTTTGAAGGATAACTATGAAAAGGGTTTGATCATTATGGAATTTTGTGCTACTGAGAAGCAAATAGTTGACATCTTCACATAAGCTCTAATTAGAGATCTCTTTGAAAGGAACATGTTAGAATTAGGGATGATTAAGATCACCTAAAGGGAACTAGTTCTAACTCAATAATTGGTTAAATAATTTGTGAATTTTAAAAATAATTAGATTAGATATTGCCCAATCTCATACTTTTGTTAGTATACTATTGTGCCATGTGCTAAAATGTCTCACTGATCTCTAATGACATTACCCTTATTTTCTTAAAAGATTAAGTCTTACAAGAGAAATCTTAGTGAAAAACCTGATCTATCAAAATTATAAGGTATATATTCTCCATTCCGAATATTTTGAAATAACCATATTTGGATCATGATCTGAAAGGAGTCCCACTTAATCCCATATTATTTTGAACCTATCCATTACAAACTAACTAGTTTCACCAAGGAATACTACACGCCATAATTACTTGAAATCATGGGAAGAGTCCAACGTCTTTTCAAACTTAAACTCCCAAAGTGATTAGATCTCTATACTTCAAACAGTGTCGCTACACACTTAACCTACCTATCTTTATATTGATTTGTAATCATCATCTTCTCTCATCTCTCATTTTCTAAAAGACCAAGTCCCTCCAAAGCCTAAAATTCTCTCAACCTTCTTTGTCTATCTACAGAAATTCAAATGGCAAACACATCAGAAAAACCCTAGATCACTGAGAACCCAACATCACCACCTAAAGAATTATCACCCACACCTTCGATCACCCATACACCTAAGAAAGAGTGTGTTAAAATGCTTTCTTGTAAAACTATTGCTGGTATTGAACAAGTGAAGCAACGAAATGAGAAAGTAAAAGCAAGCCAAGCAGAGGAACCCCAAAAATAAGATAAGTCCTTCAAGTCTGCAACTGAGGGGTTTCGTCTAATGTTATTTCTGAAGTGGCTGAAAATCTTGAGAAAAGATTTATTCTTGTTAGTACTATTGTTGATATAGAGTTTGAGTTTGGAAAATTAGGTGGTAAAAATAAAAAGTAAAAATAAAAAGAGAGAGAGGGTATTAAAGTAAATGTGAGGGGAAAGGGATAAGGAGTAGTGGTTGAATCGTCTTCACTTACTCCTGATGGTTTCACTGACGAAATAGGGGCTACGATGTTATGGAGTGAGGAGGCTGTTGAGGAAGAAGAGAGTTTAAGAGAATAATGAGCAAGTGGGCATCGAGATGCTAGTGCAGCAGAGGGGCTGGTTTGGCTGAGGAAGAGGTTCTAAGAACATGTTCTATCTAGGAAAAAATCCCTCCATGACCTACTGAAAGGGTGTTTGATAGCTACTATTCAAAATAGAAGAAAAGTTTAGGAGTTAAAATCTCTAAAACTGCTATGGAAAGACTGCCTCTTCTATCCCTATAGAGACTCCTCCCACAAGAGGAAAAACTACAAATAGTTAGGGGAAACAAAGTGAGGTTGACCTAGAAAGTGCCTTAGTTGAGAGTAAAAAGAAAGTTGCTGCTAAAGAAAAGAAGAAGGTGGGTGAAACAATTGAGATTGAGGAGATGGACCTGGTCCTTCATGATGATAATGAGGCAAAATAAGTGGAGGCTATGACTCCAAGTGCTAAGAAGAGAGACTTCTAAGAAGAGAATTTGAAGATTCAGGTGTAGAAGGACATGGTCCTCCAGTGGAAGGGAGGTTAGCCCGAGCTGAAATTATGGAATTCTTTGCTAATTGTAAGACAGAGAATGCAAGGGTAAATAGTATTGTGAAAGTAGTGAGGGTGAGCTTTGATGATAAAGAGTTAGGGGAAATTTTAAGGATACCTGCTAAAGATTACAATGACTATAAAAAGTTAAAGTGGCCAAGTCTAGAGAATCTACCTACCTCACTTGCCATCACCAAGAAATTTGCTAATGGGGATTTAGAACTACGGCTCAGGGCTGCGTATAAGAGTGAGATGACTCCTGCCCACAAAACGCTCTTTGAATTTGACAACAAAGAAGTTCTACCCAGGCAGGAGAGAAGGCATTACCAATTTTATGGAACTGGTTCTTATGGAGCGCTTGGATAGTGGGAGGCATATCAACTAGCTGGGGTTTATAATCCAGATCCTCAATAGGGTGGTTTTTGGCATTAAAAATCATGCCATACTCTATAGGCTCATATTCACTGTTGTGCTTGCTCACTTTAAGTTTCTCCTCAAGAAATAAAATGTTAGCACAAGTAAAGATTACTTTGAGGCCAACACTTTGACCAACTGTGACTATGATGTTCTTACCACTCTCAAAGAACCTGGTTCATCCAAAAGGTTGCCTGTGAATAGCAAAGTGAGAGAATTGGAACAGAAGAGTGGAGATAAGGATGTTGAGATTGAGAGGCTGAAGAAGAGGATGGCTGAAGTAGGAGCTGAGAGAGACTCTCTCAGGTATGAGATTGCAAATGAGAAAGAGAAGAATGAGGGCATTCTTCAATACATGTTGAAGCTGATTCAACCTAGAAACTAAGAACCTGGTCCTTCCCAGTCTTAAATCCTTCCCAGCCTAGTTTGTAACCGGTGACTCAAGTAGGATATTTTTTTTTCTATTTGCTCATGATTCAGTACTTTTATTTTTTTATGCTTTGTGGATGAATCTTATCAATGATAATCACTATTTTTTCTCTAATTATTTATTGATATTTCTTAGATGGCTAATATTCTTAGATTGATAAGAGAAACTTGAATCCATGATTGCATTTGAAGTAGCCTAAATGGCCATGAGTAAGCTCTGCTAAAATCTGGTTATATCACATAATTATGCAACTTTTCGATGATGCGAAAAGGGGGAAGAAAGGTTTATGCTTTTGCTTTAGACTGTGATATTTATAACCTAATGAACCGGTCATTGATGATTTGTGACTTTAAAATAAAAAGTGTTCTAACATTGTGTTGATATTGAGTTGAGTTGAAACAAGTTTCATACTTATGAAAAGTACAGAGTTTGTCATCATAAAAAATGAGGAATTTATTGGCCTGAGTAAGTTTTGTTTTGATGATTAACAAAGGAACACATGCATGAACCAGGTCCATACATAGTGTACATAGGGCACAGGTAGATTCAAACACAAGGCATGCACGTGAAGGGGATAAGCATAAGTTGTGATATCTGATATCCCCTGAACAAAAAGGTAGCATAATTGATAAGGATCAAGACTCCTTATTTTAAGAGAAATCTATCATATATAAGGGAGGAGTTAGAAAATAAAGTTAACTAGAACTCTTCCATCATGGAAGAGTAAAGAATTAGAACTCTAGTTAATCCTTATTCTACTAACTGTATATATATCGGTTGTGGTCTCTTTTACAAGGGACGCACAAATGTTGAAGTTAAGCAACAATTGAGAACAAAATAGCAAGGCATTTTGCAAGCAATTCTTGTGTTTTTAAAGTGAGCGAACCTGGAGCTACATGAACCAGACAGAAGAACTAGTTCCACATGTCTGTGTTTTATTATAGTTCAACTGTAGTAGGCTTTGAGTTGTACCTTTCTGCTTTCGTTAGAAGCATTTGTACTAGATACTTTGAGTTGTATTGTTCAAGTTAGAGTTAACTTGAAGTTGTTGCAACAGCTTGTGGCTGGTTGCTACAAGGGTTAGAGGTAATTCTTAGGTTTACAAGTGTTTCGTAAACATTGTTGTTTGGCTCAGTGATTTGCTAAAGTGTTGGGAAAAATCCTACTGGGAAGTAGGTCGTGGTTTTTCACCTTTCGAGCCTGTGTTGTTCACGTAAAAATACTTATATTCTTTACTTTATGCATTTATTATTCCCCAACTGTAGTGTAAGGAACTCATAGAAGAACTAGGTCCTTCTATAATCTGTGCACGCAAAATTTTGGACACCACACAAATCATCATCACTCTCTTGTGTGGTATTGAAGTATAAAACATCATAAGATGTTAGCTTATTTTTGCTAAAATAGAATTAACTTCTACTATTACCTTATGGATGCTAAAAACCCCACAATTACGAGAAAATAGTAATTAATCAAAAAAAAATAGTTAATTTACCATTTGAAGATAAATCATCTCTTGGTCTCTTGGCCTAAATGAACCACCAGACGAAAAATCCATGATCAGTGGCATGGAGGGAATTAAGCAACACATCTAATTTGTGGTAGCACATATATAAATTTTTCACGTCAAGATCAAAGCTCTCTACGTCAAGGTAATTTTTTATTACCAAAGGTTGGCGCCTACATAATTATTAAAAGAAAGTAAGATATGATACTATAGAAAAATAATTCCTGGTGATCACACACATAATGGTTGCATTAATATTATATTCTAGTCTGACGTGTCTTACGTCCTTGCTCCCACTAGATTATTGATGCTTTTCTGGTTTTCTTCTTCCACAGATATGTTGCATTTTCCCCAAGTTAGAATTGCTCTCGAGTTAGTGGTTAACATATTTGGGGAAGTTGAGAAATAGAGATCCATCAAAAATTAAGCGTAGCAGAGAGTGTTGGTATTAATTACCAGTTAGTGGCATAATTTGTATTGTAGTAGATATTTTTATAGCTTACAAGAAACAAAAAATAAACCCGTATGCAATATTCTATTAATAATGATATTTAATTATGTGACCACTTCCGGTGATAAATCATAAATCTTACATACATTTCAATTATTTTGCGTAATCAAGTTTTCGTATAAACAATAAATCTATAAATACATAAAAGTAAAGTTCGAACATAAGTATATTGTGGTCAATCAATTTAGAAAAATGGGTACTTGTCCTTCTGGACAGCAAAATGATTATAAGCGATCGAGATCAATAGCCTCAATCCTCATCTTTTAAAAACATGTCTTTTACGGGTAGGTCAAATCATCTCCAACTTTTTCGTTCGGTGTCATATCCTATGAATATGCGCCGAAGAACCTTCGTCCTCTTTATTCT
This sequence comes from Nicotiana tabacum, assembly GCF_000715075.1. Taxonomy (NCBI): domain Eukaryota; kingdom Viridiplantae; phylum Streptophyta; class Magnoliopsida; order Solanales; family Solanaceae; genus Nicotiana; species Nicotiana tabacum. The sequence goes on from NC_134099.1 coordinate 121,562,402, forward strand.
TTCGACATCTTCAACCCCGAAGCATTGAAATAGCACAGCAAGTGGACCACCTATAGGGAAATCCTTATACCACTATCAAGTCATACCGCACAAAGAGGTTGATGCTACCCCGATATAGAGAAAGACAAGGACTTTCTTTCTATCGATGTGAAATCCATTCTATTTCTCTGATACGCATGTCGTTCGATCAGTCTACTCCGCTTTAGTATGCGCTAGGGAAAATAGCAGAGCTCCTTATTGTTGTGCTTGATCCCCAAAGCATTAAAAAGATAAGGGGAAATTTACCTAGTGAGAAGTCTTACCATGAGAGTTTATGCCTATATTGTCAATCCCTCTTAAATAGTGGTGTCCGGTCACCAAGAAATTCTATTGATTTCGTTCAGTGAAAGGGAAGTTGTCCTTCTATCACAAGTTTTATACCCCTCCTCCTAGGGATCATCCAGGTCAATTTGCATGAGTTTTGTTGTTCAGACATGAGCCATAGAAGCAAGCTGCCTGCCTAAAATAAGGCTTTTTAAATAAGCAGTTCCATAAGTTCCAGTTACAATTCAATGAACAAGTAGCTACAACTTTAAGATGGGAATTCGTGTAAAAGTCGGCTTTTGTTTTTGGTTCCGCGAACGGGTGGAGAAAGAATTTTATTACCCTTTCTTCTAGGGAAAAGGAGTTGGTTTATAACCAGATTCTGACGTTTTCTACTAGGTAGAGTATTTCAAAAAAAAATAAGCTAGAATAGAGGGCATGATATCCCAATTCTATATAGTTCTGTGATCCGCCGAACGAAGTGGTTCCTACGAACCAGACCAAGGGAGAGAGAAAGAATTCTTTTTTCAAGGATGCCGATGGACTGGGCCTGAGCTCTGTCTGGAAGGAAGCCTATTTAGATGAAAATGAGGATGCTACCAAGGCGAGATGGAAAAATGGAGGTCTACTATCTGAGTTAGGCCGATATCATTAGATATGTAGGTTGATCTCTTCTTTTGGATTCTTATTAAGGGTAAGAATGAGACGTGTCTATTCCTACTAAAGGAAAAAGAAGAAGAACACGGCTCCTCTCCTTACGGTCAAGTGGCTTTCAGCTCTCCTCCCGGACCTATTGATCAAGGAGCTCGGGAATGGAGCAAAAGAAAGATGAGTTAGAGAACGAAAGTATGACAATTCTGGCTCTGCTAGGGAAAATAAGCAAACTCTTGCTCGACGTAGGGTAGAGTAATTATTTTCAAAGTCTCGCCTTTCTGCCCACAGGCAAGCATTCCAACCAAGCCAAGTAGAAATAGATCTTGAGCGTCCTGCAAGGGCATCTACTTGTCTATTTTTTTTCTCTGGACATGCTCTATGGTCACATCACCAAGCCACACAATAAGCCTTTTTGTTTGCGTAATAATAGTATAGGATCAATTTAGGTCAGGCTTTTTAACTGAATAATTATCAAGAAGTTGATTGATAACCAATTAAAAATTTCCATAAGAGTTGTAACTTTTTCAAATCCACAGCCATCTCAAGTCAAGTATGAGGTCCTGGTACTCTGCGAGATTATTCGATCAAGGTTTCGACAAGGTGGAGGAGTGCGGCAACACTTCTCCATTAGAAGTAAGAAAGATGACTATAGCTCTATCTTGATGAGCAACACCATCAAAGTAAATCTTCCATGGTGGAATAATTTTGACCACAAGCACATCTTCATCAAGTCGTCAAACAATTCCCATTAAGTAGGTATTGGGTCAAAGAACTTGGAAATTTTTTTCTTTCTTCTTTTGCTTTTTTGTGGGGGGACTTATTAAAGGAAGGTTTCAACCTGGCATAAGTTAAGGTACCCCCCCCCCCCTCATTAGTCACTTTCCCTGTGTGGTAAACTCATGTTGGGTTAATGTATTTGAATTATTCATATATTTATTCTTACGTATAAAGATACCTATTTATAGTAGTTTGTTCCTGCATTAATAGTAGCTTGAAGCTATGCATTTAAGAGAAGTGACAAGATCATCAAAAAAGGAGGCACTCAAGCTTGACTATATGATTGGTATGAAAGATTTTAGACTTGACCATACGCCTTCTTCCTCTATGGATAGGGCGAGGTGATACGCAATGGATCGGTTAGAAAGGAGAACAAGTTGTTCATATGTTCCCTTCTCAACAACCTTTCTCGCATCAGTAGATAGAGTAAATTTTCTATCCTTGGTCAACCTACGGATTTTCTTCTCTTTATATTTAATTACCACCGACCCGAGCCTATGCAAATCAAGCCTATACCCTAGAATGGCTCCAGGCCAAAATAATGAAAAAGCGAACGGTCGTATATTGTAATATAATATAAAAAAATCCATGAGGGAAACCTAGCCCTATCATAACCTTATAATCTTAGTCAACTCATCTCTGTCTTGAGGAGAATAACCAATGACTCGTTTGTTAACCACATGTAGAATATCTTGTGCAGTTGGGTAGGATAACTAGATCTATCTTTCCGTTAGTCATGTGTAACCGATTTACATATGTTATGCTCCCTTTTTTCTCTCCTTTGCTTTTCATTTGCCTCACTTTAAAGTAAAGCTGCTTCTTAGGGTTGACTTTTGCAATTGCAATCTGTCTCTGTCTGGCTCCTCACTTTGAACTCAAATAAGACCTTCGTTTGGTCGAGCGAATTCGTTCCTGGTATTCCTATTCCCTTTGTTTTCCCAGCCGCTGCCTCTAAGGCTCAAGTAATTGTTTGCTAAAATGATTGATTTATATTTGAAATTCCTCTTTATCAAGGGAAAAGAGTGTGGATCAGGTGTCCACCTAGATGTTCCAAAGTGTCATCTTAGACTTCCAGCATTTGCTTCAGACAGAAAGTTCGAGACTCAAAGTGTTCCCTCATGAGGCAAGGAATAACTTCAAAATGTGTTTTTATGTAAATTGGATAGCTGAGTGATCAATCCTGCACCAATCGTTGAAGATTTGTCTCGCTCGAAATCTATAACCTACCCCCCAAACTCGGTATTCATTCTGCCTAATGTTTCACTCCTCCGAAAGGTTATTAAAACAAGTCCTGATCCAAGACTTCTCGTAAGGAAAAACCTTCCAATCTTATTTATTGAAAGGTCCTCTGCTAGCATATTTATTCTTTCTCTTTATTATATTATGTATGGTGTTTCCAAGTTGATAGTTTTTAGCACGCGTGCCTCGATCCCAAAAAAAAAATGTTTATTCCGGATAATTTGTCGTGGGTGCTACTAGAAAAAATTGTTATCTGCCCGATGGATTTCTTTATTTTTGGATTTTTATTTCTTTATGTAAAAAACAGTTGGATCGAAGGCCTCATCTATGTACCCTTCTGTAGAGGAGGGGCCTTCATGCATAAAAAGTGTTAAAAAATATTTGATGTTTCTTAGTCACTGCTCACGCATGGAGCTTGTTGGTGAAGCGTTAAATGTGCTTTTATTTAGCAAATAGAGTTTAACTGAGATAAAATATAATCAAAAGGAGATATGGCCCACGTCAAGACTAAAATGAAATTAATTGGAGATGGATTCAGTGGGGCACCCCCTTATAGCAGGTATGCAACCAACCCTTCTTCTGAAGACTATGTATAAGTTGTATTCAAAAGAAGAAATTGAGATTTGATACCATTTCTATTCAAAATAAGATACCTCCTATGTCATTTCTTTTCTCTCATTTTGTTGTTATAGATTCAACTTCTTTCTAATAGCTTCTTGTTTGCCTTCAAAGCCTTACCCTCCCTTCGCCGCCTCCACAAAAAGTTTGGTAACTTTTTTAGATTAGTCTCTTAACTCAGATTGTCTCTTAAATGGTACAACAGATAGCATAGTGCTGCATATGCACTAATTAGATTCTGATGTATTCTCGAGCATTGATTTGATTAAAGGAAAGGTAAAGCCTCACTTCAAGTTTTGAAGCTAGATGCTTTCAGCAGGAGAATGTAGATGGAATTCAGAAACAACCATCAACTATAACCCCAAAAGAACCAGATTCCGTAAACAACATAGAGGAAGAATGAAGGGAATATCTCATCGAGGTAATCATATTTCTTTCGCCTTTGATCAAATGGAAGGATGGATGCCTGCCTTTAGCGAACTTTTCCTTGCCATAATGGTTGAATTCCTATTAGTATCCATGATACAAGTCATCTTGGGGTGGGCTTACTACTTAGATGCTTTCAGCAGTTATCCGCTCCGCACTTGGCTACCCAGCGTTTACCGTGGGCACGATAACTGGTACACCAGAGGTGCGTCTACTATTATATAAAAAAAAAATAAAGTTCTTAATGACTGGACGAAACCAAGCAATAACCCCTCACGTGCGAAATTATAGAAGATCCCAATCAAACAATTCCATCGAATTGAGTATGATGATAGCATCTACTATGACCCACCACCCTGGTAGGAATTGCCAGATTTACAGTTTCTGAATCCTTGTAATACAAGTTCTTTCCTCTAACGATGGCTACGAACTACGCGAACTGAACTGTCAAGGCTTTCAAACCAAGACTAAAAGCGCTTCCTTTAATGCCAGCCTGTATCTGAACCCCCTTTCCATATCTCGGAGAAGGTATGCAAGCAAGTCATCTGTGCTAATAAGTTCCTGCCTTTTTTTTATAGGTAAGACATGGGGCAATAAGCCCGCTTTCACAAATTCCCGTCTTTCTCGATCGAAAGCTAAGCGTGCCAAACCATCTAAGCAAAGTCCTATTTGTCAAAGAAGAGAGCCAAGACAAGCTCAAGTCATCCGGGATAAGAGAAGGATAGGTCGCCAAACTACGACCGAGAGTTTCGCCTTTTGAAGCGCCAGTCGCGTAGGGCGACCGGGCCAGGCCGAGTCAGAAAGGCTTTGATGACTCAAGGTTCATATTAGGGAAAGGAGAGTATTCGGATGCACGTGCTTTGTTAAAATGCCATCTCCTGCACAAGACAAACTGAGCCCTACATCTCACTCTATGTGTTTTCTTGAGTGAGGTTGGGGTACCCCTCTCTCAAAAGGGCTACAAGTGTTAATGATCCTTCTACACGACGATTCGGAGTCCTACTCATGGCGACCTGGTTGAATTTCGCATCGCAATGCCTATTGTGTCGGCTTGGCTTTTTACGAACTTGATGTCGACAAATCTGCGAATCTAGAAATTCATTTCGGCCAATTGAACCTTCTCGAACTGTTTCTTTTTAAGAACCAAAAAGATTTGTGCCAAAATAACAGATGCCAAGAAGAACAAAAGTCCTTGGACACGTAATGGATCGGAACCAACACCACTGCATTGCGCTCGAACAGTTGAGCGGCCGCCGGCCAGCAACTTCCGTGCACAGATATAGATTCATTCTTCGTACCTGGTCCAGCCTCACAACCCTTCGCTCTCCCCAGGAATTTCAATTGCGCTGCTTCCACAACTACGAAAAGTAAGTACTAAATAATTTCTTTTTTCCTTTACTTGTTGATGTAAAATCATCTTCCATTCAATAGAAAATTCTTTCAATTCAACGAAAGAGATTCTCATATTCACACAATTTAAGTAGATGCGAGATATAGAAATTTGCTTTTCGTAGTTGTGGAAGCAGTTTTGTTGTTGGAATCCTTTTTTTAAAGAAGAAG